>NC_029794.2:113468353-113570402 GCF_000816755.2 Arachis ipaensis | reverse complement strand
CTTCTTTCTACGTTTATTTTTTTTGTCTGTCTCTCTCGCGCTTCTCTCTTTCTCTCTATATATATTATATGAAAGTGATATTCTTGTTCTCTCCTTATTCTTTTGTTAAATTCCTCTGAAGTGAGTTGCCCCATTTCTACTAGTGCATTGTATAGCTTATTGGCTGATTGAAAATAGCTTAATTGTTCTTAGTTGGGATCTATGGAAATCATTACTCCTTGCATTATATATTAGAATTGTTCTTAGTCCTAGTCCTAGAAATTAATTTTACAACTTCTAAAAATTTTTGTTGGAAGCCCATGAATTAAAATATATAGAAGGCCAGATTTTTGTATTTTCAACTTTTGAATTGAGAACTAATTTACTAGTTTCATTTCATGGCAAATTAGTTAATTCATATGGTCCCTTTAAGTTGCTGGAAGCACCCCACAACTGGTGGCAAGAAGCATGAGCACCTGAAATTGCTTCTGTGCAGATTGAATGGAGTGTCAGGGGTGGCTCCTTATGCATTCAATTGACATAATTTTCATTAGGATGTTGAGTAATGAGTTTTTTGTGCCATAACAAAGTGAATAACTTTCCCTACTGATATTTTTTCATGTATTTTTCATTGTTGTGTACTTTTACTGACATGCAGTACTTTGAAATATTTTCAGGCAAGAAGTGTAGCGCTTTTCTAATTGCATTAAGAGATATAAAGCAACACGACATTACTCAAAGGATGCGCGGGCTACTGGTTGATTGGCTTGTAGAGATTTGCATAATGTAATTTTTTTCATATAATACAATGTTATGAATTATAGCCGATAAATTTAGTACGGTTGAACAATACACTAAGGATTATAGTTGATGTATCAATACATTTTGTTTATATTTTGAATTATATTGACTTGCTTGTTTATATTACTTTTCTTTTAGTTTGATAATATGATGAATTTGTTTATTTTTTGAAATATTATAAATATTCAAATACAAATTAGATAAAATTTTGTATTTATTAAATTTATATTTATTTTGTATGAAAACAGGTTTATTTTGTAGTTAAAAAATCTAAAAAAAATTCTATTTTATCTTATAGACAGATTTACAGACGGATTTTTTATCTGTATTCAGAGTTTGGAGTGGTTTTCCAAGGCTCTAATTACCAACAGAAAATCTATTGAAAAATCTGTCTGTAATTACAGATGGAAAATCCGTCGGAAAATCTGTCTGTAATTACAGACGGAAAATCCGTCGGAAAATCCGTCTGTAATTATCGACAAAAAATCCATCGGAAAGTTCGACGCCTAAGGGAAATGGGTGGAGAATTTACAGAGAAAAATCCGTCGGTAACTGGTAAAACTCCGTCGGTAATTTTCCGATGGAAAAAATCCGTCGGTAAATAATTTCCGACGAGGCTTTTACAGAGGGACAAAATTCATCGGTAATTTCGTCGGTAACCAAAAATTCGTCTGTAATATAGACCAAATTTGTCTGTAAATCTGTCTGTATTAAGAAATTTTCTAGTTGTGTCTATGGATATTTAATTTTTTTTTAAAATTATCACAATCATAATAAATTCAATACAATTCAACTAAATGTATCAAATTAAAACACAATTAAACACAAATACAAAGTAATTAATATACACACAAAATCTTTAACATACAAATTAAAATAAAATGACACAAATTTAAAAATTTAGCTATTGTAAATTTAAATATTATACACATAATTAATTTTTTCCTTTATAAAACTTAAAAAAAATAAAAACAAAGACCATTAAACATACACTTATATAAAGATATTTAAGTAATTTTTTTGTGGGGATTTCGTGGGTCTTTGTGGGGTGGGTACCTCAATCCCCGCTCCCAATTTATTCGTGGGGGTGGGTCTCCGTTACCATGGGGATTTTACGAGTCTCTATTTATTCAAGGTACCTTGCTCTGCTCCTTTTCTCACCCAGCCTTCTTCTCTTCATTTTCAAAATTTTAGGGTTTTGGTATCGAAAAATTGAATGATTTTGATGGTTTAGGTGAATTCTAGCAGTGGGTAACCTCTGGGTTTCATCAAAAACACCAGTGGGTATGGTAAGAACCATTAAATCCTTGTAAATTATTGAAATTGGTAACTTTATGTTGATTATAGCAAAATTGTGTGGTATTAGATTAAATTGTATGAATTAGAATCAAATTGGTAGATGCATGTTAGATGCTTGATTTGAGCTTTGGAAGTTGGAAATTCAATTGGTGAGGAGTTGGAGGCTTGGAGCTTGTGGAGGAGAGGATTTTGAGGTGTTCCAAGCTCAGGGAGGAATCGGCCAATGTATGGTTTTGGTTTCTCGTAGTTAATGTATAATGTTACGTGAAAATTTAGGCTAGTAGACTTTAAGATAGGAATAAATTGAATGTATTGAATGAATTGTTGATTGAATTGTATATGTGGTATATGAATTGTGAATGAAGATTGAATGAGTTTGTATGTGTTGGAGTATGATTTTGATGATTATAAAATGATGATGATTATTGATGTTGATGAGGATTTATGGAGATTGTGATATTGGTAAGAATTGTGAATGGTGGATGGTAAATTGAATTGAGTAATTAGTGTGGATTGATTGAGAAATGATGGAGGGGAAATTGGTATTGATTTGGTTATAGTTGAAATGACTTTTGGATTGAAAATTTTGAAAAATTTGAGGTTTGGTATTTTTGGATAAAAACTTATTTTTGATCAATCTTAGCGGGCCATAACTTGACTTTCGGACCCTTAAATTTTGTCAAACTTGTCTTGAATGAAAATTGGGTTTGTCAAATTTACAACGTTTGAAGAATGGACTAAAAATGATTTTTAACAAAAAATTATGCATGTTTGAAGTTGGGTGTGTAAAATTGATTTATGCAGACTTAACAGCTTTTTTCTGAAAATCACAAGGCATGCGTACGCGAAAACATGCATGCGTACGCGAGAATTCTCTCTGTTCAACACACTCGCATACGCATGAGGTGGATACGTATGCGCGATTTTGTCAATTTTCACACTCATGCGTATCATCCGAACACTCCGTGCAAAGCTGGATTGCGTGTATTCTATTATTATGGTGGAGCCGGGTATCTGTCCTAGAATTGTCCAAAAATGAAGACTCAGGAAGCTGGGAGAGCTCAACAGCAGGGATGCGTGTTCACTATGACGGCGGATGGTGCTGAGAAATAAGCCACTCTGATTAGAGGTAATTGTAAAATCGAAGACAAAATCTTAATTACTTTGCTTGATACTGGGGTATCACATTCATTCATATCGTTTGAGAAAGCTAGTGAGTTATGATTGAAGATAACTATGTTAGTTATGACTTACAAGTACATATTCCTGCCTCTAAGGCTGTCGTGACTAGGTTAGACTGTCAACAAGTCATGTTTCGAATCAAACACCGAACCTTTGTCCATGATTTAATTTGCCAATTACTGGACTCGATATAATTCTGGGTTTGGATTGGCTATCAAAGCATCACGTACTGCTTGATCATTTTGAACGGTCAGTGCAATTTATGTGTGAAAGGTCAGAAAGACCGGTGGTGGCAAATGGATATTATCTTAATTCTGTTATGGTGAACTGTAGTGGGAGTAAGTGTCAGAATTTCATGCTATTAGCTTCAAGTGTGTTGGGTGATGAATAGAGTTTGAATTAGATTTCGGTTGTAAGTGAATTTCCTGAGGTATTCCCTGAAAACATACCTGAATTTTCTTCTTCTAAAAAAATTGAGTTTGCGATTGAGCTGGTGCTTGGAGCCGAACCAATTTCAATTGTGCCCTATCAAATGTCGCCCTTGGAGTTAGCTGAACTTAAAGCTTAGCTGGAGGAGTTAATAAGTAAGAACTTCATCTGGCCAAGCACGAGAATGAAGAATGATGTGGCGTTGCATGTTTCAAAATGTATGACCTGCTCGAAGGTAAAGATTGAGCACCAGAGATCATCCGAAACCTTACAACCTTTGGAGATTCCACAGTGAAAGTGGAAAGGTATCGCCATAGACTTCGTGTCAGGATTGCCGAGGACTAGGGCAGGATTTGATGCAGAATGGGTAATTGTGAATCGGTTGACGAAGTCTGCTCACTTTTTGCCTGTCCAGATGAACTGTACCTTAGAGGAGTTAACCCGTTTGTATATTAAAGAGATTGTGAGACTGCATAGTGTGCCTTCAACCATAGTTTTTGACAGGAATCCTGGCTTCACTTCAAGATTTTGGGGGGCTTTTCAAAAGGCGTTTGGGACGCGATTATGTTTAAGCGCTGCTTATCACCCACAGACAAGCGGATAATCAGAAAGAACCATTCAAACCTTAGAGGATATGCTGAGAGCGTGTGTATTGGATCTACCGAGGAGCTAGAAGCGGTATATGCCATTGGTGGAATTTGCGTACAACAACAGCTATCATGCGAGCATTGGAATGGCTCCATATGAGGTGCTATATGGAATAAAATGCCAATCTCCCCTTTGTTGGTACGAAGCAGGTGAATAAAGTATTTTGAGCCTTGACCTGGTAGCAAAGATAACCGAGCAGATTAAGCGAATACAAGCTAGAATTCTCACTGCACAGAGTCCTCAGAATAGTTACACGGATCTGCGGCAGAAGCCGTTGGAATATAGTGAAGGAAACTTTGTATTTCTGATGGTTACACCAACTAGGGCATCAGCCGGGCGATAAAGACTAAGAAGTTAAACCCTAGGTACACTGGACCCTTTGAGGTATTGAGCCGGATTAGACCAGTGGTCTATCAAGTAGCCTTACCACCACACCTTCAAACTTACATGACGTCTTCCATGTATCCCAACTCCATAAATACACTCTAGATACAACTCATATCTTAGAACCTGAATCGATTCAGCTAAAGAAAAATCTAACGTTTCAAGTGATTCCGGTCCGAATTGATGATGTCAGCGTTAAGAAACTCCGAGGAAAGGAAGTCTCATTGGTAAAAGTTGCATGGAATCGGGCCGGAGTTGAAGAACACACCTAAGATCTTGAATCGAAAATGGAAAAAGACTACTCGCACCTGTTTTTAGATAACTAAATCTGAATTTTGAGGACAAAATTCCTAGTTAGGTGGGTAGGATGTAAACCCCAAGAAATTAATGAATATTTAGCTAATAAATTTATTATTATTCAAAGAAATTAGAAAATTAAAGTTTTATAATCTAGAGGAGTAGAAATATTTGAAATACGAATTTTGACACTAATTTTACAAATTTTAGCCCAAAACTGAGCCAATGGACCAATCCAGTTAGACCGTGCCCAAACTAGGTCCAAGGCCCAACATATAAATACATAAGCTCAGCCTTCTTCTCCCTTTCATAAGCCATTCCACGCTGAACTTGGATGAAGGGAAACAAGAACAAAACATAACCCTCGCTTCCAAAATTCAATTCCATATCTCTCAATCCGAAGCTCCGATCACTGTACCGTTTGTGGCCACGCGACCACGCATGTCGAGCTCTTCAAAACCATCCAAACAAAGTGGTAAGAAAGTTACATTTTCTCACCCAGCCTTCTTCTCTTCAGTTTCAAATTTTTGGGATTTTAGTATTGAGGAATTAAATGATTTTGATGGTTTAGGTGAACTCTAGTAGCGGGTAACCTCTGAGTTTCATCAAGAATACTAATGGGTACGGTAAGAACCATTAAACCCTTGTAAATTATTGAAATCAGTAACACTATGTTTATTATAGCAAAATTGTATGTATTAGATTAAATTGTATGAACTGGAATCAAATTAGTGGATGTTGGATGCTTGATTTGAGCCTTGAAAGCTGGGAATTCAATTGGTGAGGAGTTATAGGCTTGGGGATTATGGAGGAGAGGATTTTAAGGTGTTCCGAGCTTGGAGAGGAATTGACCAAGGTATGGTTTTGGTTTCTCGTAGTTAATGTATAATGTTACGTGAAAACTTAGGCTAGTAGACTTTAAGATAGGAATGAACTGAAAGAATTGTTGATTGAATTGTGTATATGGTATATGAATTGTGAATGAAGATTGAATGAGTTTGTATGTGTTGGAGTATGATTTTGATAATTATAAAATGATGCTGATTGTTGATGTTGATGAGGATTTATGGAGATTATGATATTGGTAAGAATTGTGAATGGTGGATAGTGAATTGAATTGAGTAATTAGTGTAGATTAATTGAGAAATGATTGAGGGTCAATTGGTATTGGTTTGGTTGTAGTTGAATTGACTTTTGATTGAGGATTTTGGAAAATTTGAGGTTTGGTGTTTTTGGGTAAAAACTGATTTTTGACCAACTTCGATGATGCGTGAGTATCTTATATCCTTTTTCTAGTTGTGCTTATATTATTTTTAGATAGATTTTATCAAGTTTTAGTATATTTTAGTGCAAAGTTCACCTTTGGATGCTACTTTGAGTTTTTCTTGTGTTTTTATGGTTTTAGGTGAAATTCGGAGCAATTTGGAGAAGTCTCGAGCAAGAAAGGAAAACGCTGGCATTCAACGCTAGCAGGGGGCATGAAGTCAGAAGTGCGCTCTCCTCTCTGGGCGTTCAACGCCCAGACTGGCGCTGAACGCCAGCAAGCAACTCGTTTCACATGCTATTGGGCCTCCAAAGTGGATTTAGCACCTCTTAGGCTTATCTTATCTTATCTTTGTTTTTTTATTTTAAAATAATATTTTTTAGGTTTAGCATTTAATATTAGGTTAGTATTTAAAGGAAAAGATCACCTAGGTTTATTATCAGATCTTCTTCCTTCTACATTTTTCAGAACCCTATTTTTTCTGTAAATCATGAGCAAATAAACCTCCTGGTTAAGGTTAGGAGATCTATTTGTTTCTATGAATTAATATTATTACTTTTCTATTTTAATATATGTTTGATTTAATTCTAAGGTGCGTCTCGTACTTAATTTAAGAAAACTGGGTGGAATGGAAGCATGACCCTTTTTTCTACATGAGTTCTGGTGATACTCTCACCAAGGTCGCCTGAACTACAGCTTGATAACACACCTCCTAGACGGCTAATCCACAACTCGTTTGGGACATGCGAACATCTGTTTAGCCGGGATCTGGAGTGATTAGGGCCTTTTTAGTATAAACTAGTTTTCTGAACTTCACCTTCTAATTCGAATTAAATGATCACGGACCTGGCATTTGATGAGGATCAGGGGAGATTAAATTGCTAAGGAATTAGGGTTTAATCACTTACAGTTTGCCATAGAATGAATCATTCATTGTTAAAATAGTTAGTAAGAAGTTTTAATCCAGAAAGATAAACATCTCCGAGACCTTAAATGTTTCCTTATAGTAATTTTACACCAACCTTTTATTGCCTTTCCTATTTAATTGTTTTATGCGCTTTCAATAACAAATCTCTTTACTGTTCGCCTGACTAAGTCCAACAAGATAGCTATTGCTTACTTAGTTTGACAATCTTCGTGGAATCGACCCTCACTCACCTGAGGTATTACTTGGACGACCCGGTGCACTTGCCGGTGAAGTTGTGCAAGTTCTAATTTTGCGCACCAAATTTTTGGTGCCGTTGCCAGGGATTGTTTGTGATTGACAACTACCGGTTGTCTTGTTCCTTAGATTAGGTATTTTTATTTGTCTTGTTTATTCACTTTTTCCTTTAACCTTCAATTTTTAAATTTTACTTATTCTCCCTAAGTTTTGAATTTTATTTTATTTATTTTCTCTTTATTTTTTATTTTAAGTTTGGTGTCTGTTGGCACTCTCCCCTTTTTAATCCTTTCGAAAACTTCAAACCCAGTTCTTAATTTTAAATACAATTTTTTTTAGGGTTTCAATAGTTGGTTTTAATTTACTTTATTTCCTGTCTTTTTGGGATATTTCACTAGGATCTCTCTAGATTGTGACATAGAGACTTCCACTTTCTTGTCTCTTATTCGTGTGTACAGGAGCAGAAAAAACCCACTATGGACCCGAATGGGAGTGCACAACCCAGAAGAATTTTGGGATTTTATACAGCACCCACTCCTGACTTCTATGGAAGGAGCATCAGTGTGCCTCCTATCAGAGCAGACAATTTTGAGCTCAACCTACAATTGATCACTCAAGTGCAGCAGAACTGCCAGTTTTACGGACTCCCGCAGGAGGAACCTAATGAATTCATTGTTGACTTCCTGCAGATCTGTGACACAGTAAAGACCAATGGAGTAGACCTTGACGTCTACAGGCTGCGGCTCTTTCCGTTTGGTGTGAAAGATCAAGCAAAGAGATGGTTAGATGTTCAACCCAGAGAAAGCTTGAACAGATGGAGTAAAGTAGTAACCAAGTTTCTGAATAAGTATTTTCCCCTAAGGAAGCTGACTAAGTTGAGACTGGATATTTAGACCTTTAAGCAAGGAGAGAGCGAGCCTCTTTATGACGCTTAGGAGAGATACAAGATGATGCTCAGAAGATGCCCTATTGAAATATTTTCAGATTGGGTCAAGCTAGATATCTTCTATTACAAACTCTATGACTAGGTGGTGTGTGAATTTGTGACTCACACAACTGAACCGGCAAGTGCACTGGGTCGTCCAAGTAATATCTCAGGTGAGTGAGGGTCAAATCCCACGAGGATTGCTGGATTGAGCAAGCTGTGGTTATCCTACAGATCTTAGTCAGGCGAATAGAAAGATAGTTGTTGTTGTAAATGCATAAACAAGCAATAACAATAAAACATAGAAATAATAGTAAGGAGTCAGTTAGGGCCTTGGAGATACTTGTTCTTCCGGATTAACACTTCTTACTCACTACTTTAACAATGAGTGATTCATTCAATGGCAAGGCTGTAAGTGATTAAGCCATGGGTCGTGGTCATTAATCTCCTCTAATCAAAACCAAATGCCCAAACAGGTCAGCTAATCTGGCAGAGGGTGAAGCTCACGCAATTCAATCTATGATGATCCTACTCAAAGCGCCACAGACAAGGTCGGATCTTTTGGATTGGAGAATGACACTCTTATGATTCTAGCCCTTAGAGCCACAGGGCCCTTAATTACCCTGACTAACGGGATTTCATGTCATATATCCCAATTATCCCAAATAACTTGTTAGAATCGGTGATGTACTCTCAAGCTGTAGCTCAATACTATCCGAGTCAGGACTCATAAAGAACTCATGTAGAATGGGGTCATACTTTTGTTACACCCCAGATTCATAAAGATGAAGAACGAAAATATATCATAGAATAGGATCAAACATATATTAGAGTAGAAAAGTAATTGTATTAATCCATAGGAATCAGCAGAGCTCCTAACCTTAACCTAGGAGGTTTAGCCGCTCATACTGTACAGAAAATAATCTATGATAAGTTCTGAGGGACTGAAGATCCTAAACATGGGTGATCTTCGCCTATATATACTAATCTAATAATTATAAATTACAAAAATGAAATAAAGTAAGCAGAAAGGTGCAAAAATCCACTTCTGGGCCCACTTGGTGGGTGTTTGGGCTGAGCTTGGCATCCAACTTGAAGGAGTGGATATTGAACGCCCACTAGGGGGTGAATATGCTGCTTCCTTGCTCCCCTTCTGGCGTTGAACGCCAGGTTTGGGCGTTCAACGCCGGCCTTGGTCCTCTTGGGGCGTTGAACGCCAGAAAGGGGGTAGTTTGGGCGTTCAATGCCCATTTTGGGCCATCATTTCCAAAGAAAGTGATAGTTTCTAAACCAACAAAGAATCCTTTGGTACAAAAACGTTGGTTGTCACAAGTAATAAAACCCAATAAAATTTATAACCGAAGTATTTAAACCCGGGGTTGTCTCTCAAGGAATTACAGGGAAGTATGATTTATTATTGGTTATGGAAAAAGGTATATTTTTGGATTTTCGAGATAAGGAACAGGAAAATAAATTGACAAGAAAGTAAATTAATTATCATGAAATCCATTGAAAGGTACAAGAACTAGAAATCTCATCCTAGTTATCCTTATCAAGTGTGATGAGAATTGTTTATTGCTCCCACTTAGTTAACCCTTACTAAATAAAGGAAAGTCAAGTGGACTAATTAATTTGATTCCTCAAGTCTTAGTCAACTCCTATGGAAAGACTAGCTTTAGAGGGATCCAAATTAATCAGCAAATTCCAATTTTCAATCAACAGCTGAGTTTGATAACTCAAGTGAGAAAGAAAAGGGAGAAAAATCTAAATTAAATTAAAAACATCAATATTATAAATAGAAGAA
This sequence comes from Arachis ipaensis, assembly GCF_000816755.2. Lineage (NCBI taxonomy): Eukaryota > Viridiplantae > Streptophyta > Magnoliopsida > Fabales > Fabaceae > Arachis > Arachis ipaensis. The sequence goes on along the minus strand of NC_029794.2, from coordinate 113,560,228 downwards.
GGCAATCATAAATCTGAAATACCTCAAATTATATTAAATAGAGAATCAAATTAAATATAGGAATTCATAAACCAAGTAGCAACATAAAGTAATCAATAAGGGAAATAGATAAACTAGAATGCTAGAATAAATAAAAGTAGAAAAGAAACTAAATTAAAGGAACATTGAACCTGGAATTGAGAAAATGAAGAAATCCTAATTCTAAAACCTAAGAGAGTGGAGAGAGCCTCTTTCTCTCTCTCTCTCTAAAACTACATCTAAAACCTAAAATTGTGAATTATGAATGTTGTGTCCCATGAATGAATGGATTCTCCCACTTTATAGCCTCTAATCTGTGTTTTTTGGGTCAAAAATTGGGTCAGAAACATCCCAAAAATTGCCCCTAGTGATTTTTGATACGTCCAGCACGCGGCAAAGTCACGCATACGTGTGGATTGAATTTTTGCCAGATCACGTGTACGCGTGATCCACGCGTGCGCGTTGCCTATCTTCGAGGTAGATATGGCAAATTATATATCATTGCGAAGCCCCAGATGTTAGATTTCCAACACAACTAGAACCGCCTCATTTGGACCTCTGAAGCTCAAGTTATGGTTGATTTAGTACCAAGAGGTCAGGCTGGACAGCTTTAGCAGTTCCTTCAGTTTCTTGTATTCCTTCCACTTTTGCATGCTTTCTTTCCATCCTCTAAGCCATTCCTGCCATATAAACCTTGAAAACACTTAACACACATATCAAGGTATCAAATGGTAATAAGAGGGATTAAACATAGAAAATTTAAGGTCAAAGAAGCATGTTTTCAATCATAGCACAAAATCAGGAAGGAAAACATAAAACATGCGAATTGTATGAATAAATGTGAGAATAATAGATAAAATTCACTAGATTAAGCACAGGATAAACCCTAAAAATGGGGTTTATCAACCTCCCCACACTTAAACATTAGCATGTCCTCATGCTAAGCTCAAGAGAAGCTATAAGAGAGTGAAGAGGAATGGTAGAATGTATGAAATGCAACCTATCTATATGAATGCAACTACATGCTAAGATGTTTCTAACTACTTGGTTAAAAGTAAATAAGCTCTTCCAAGAATAGACATGAACTGGATTTCACTAATTTAAATCATAAATAAAGTACAAGTAAACTTGTAAGAAGAAAGCTCATGAAAGTCGGGAATAAGGAATCGAGCATCGAACCCTCACTGGAAGTGTATACACTCTAATCGCTCAGGTGTTTAAGGTTCGATTCTCTCAATTCTCTACTAATCTTGCTTTCTAAGGCTTTCTCTTCTTCTATCAATCAACAAAGAATTTAATGCACAGATACACATATCAAGAGGTCTTTTAAGAGTTGTAATGGGGTTAGGGTCAAGGTAGGATTGTATTTGGTCAAGTGGACTAAAATCTGAATCCTTAATTAACTTAAACTTTTCCCACCAAACTTAAGACAATCCATGTAATCATAATACAAAATCTAACTATCCATTAACCATGTTTTCCACATATTCATGCATCCGAATTTGAGTACAACTCATATGCATTACTTTCACCATTTACTTTGGGGCATTTTGTCCCCTTTTTATTGTTTGCTCTTTTTCTTTTCTTTTTCTCCTTTATTATTATTTTTTTTCTTTTTTTATTTTATTTTTCTCAATGCATATAATTAAATTATTGAATGCATTAACATGTCCTAAATATTTCTTTCATATTTTCATAAAGAAGTTTAACATACTTAATTTCCATATGGGTATGTAAACTTAGTGAAATAAAGGCCTCAATCATATAAGTGCATGCATACATCAAACCATGGAAATATAGAATTAAGCAAGACAAAGATCACAATTTTAGAGAGAACAGCACACACCAAAAATAAAATATTGGTTGATAAAGTGCAACCAATCAAGTAGGCTCAAAATCTTACTGATTTTGTGTGTTCGAGCTCTAAAACCATGTTCCAAATTAAAATTTTTTCAAACAAGTTTTTCAAAAAATTTTAATCAAATTAGTAAAATACTCTAAAAAGTTTCTTGAAAAAGTAAATATTATTTCAACCAAGCAGTGGTAGAATATGCACAAAATCAAACAAATATGCAATCAAACATGCAAATGCAACAATGAACAAACAAAGAAAATAAAACTTTGGTGTTGAGAAGAAGGTAACTAACCCACGGAAGTCGGTATTGACCTCCCACACTTAAAGATTGCACTGTCCTCGGTGCATGCTAAGATGTACAAGTGGACGGGTTGCTACAACTGACGCCTTTCTCTAAAGTTTGTGCAGATGGACTTGTCTGTCACTCCATGTAAAAGTTTTTTGTTTCCCTTCCTCAGTGGCCATCCTGAAAGAAGAGGAAAAAAAGAAGAAAAGTAACCCAAAAACAAAGATAGAAAACAGATAAAGTATGGGTGGGTTAATACCAAATAATGAGGGCCTCAATTACATGGTAGCTACAACATGCAAGTGAAAAAATAATCTAAGCACATGGCATATCAATAGTGCAAAAATTGTAACAATAGGGAAGAGATAGTAGGTAATGAAAGACAATATAAATTTATGTCAATGCAAAAGGAACACAGGTATCATAAAAATTGGCTTTTGACAAATAAATAAGATCGCCCAACAATGTAAAACAAGTCACTAAGCACCAAAATAATACCAGAAAAGACACAACAGTTGAATAAGAATATGTGACACCAATGTAAAAAGAATAACTTTAGAAAAGAAAATAAAAATATGCACAAAATTAAAATGCAATGAATGAAAGTATGCAAATAAATTAAGTAAAATAGAATGAAAGTGAAGAAGGATGAGAATTTAAAAAGATGAAGAAGAAGAAGAAAGTAAGAAAGAGGGAAGAAAGAAGTAGAAAGGAGAGAAGACTTTTGCTAGTAAAGAATTTTATAAAAATAATCACGTTGTAGGTATAGTTTCTAAACCAACAAAGAATCCTTTGGTACAAAAACTTTGGTTGTCACAAGTAACAAAACCCAATAAAATTTATAACCGAAGTATTTAAACCTCGGGTCGTCTCTCAAGAAATTGCAAGAAAGTATGATTTATTATTGGTTATGGAAAAAGGTATATTTTTGGGTTTTTGAGATAAGGAACAGGAAAATAAATTGACAAGAAAGTAAATTAATTATCATGAAAACCATTGTAAGGTATAAGAACTAGAAATCCCATCCTAGTTATCCTTATCAAGTGTGATGAGAATTGTTTATTGCTCCCACTTAGTTAACCCTTACTAAATAAAGAAAAGTCAAGTGGACTAATTAATTTAATTCCTAAGAGAGAGGAGAGAGCATCCCTCTCTCTAAAACTACATCTAAAACTTAAAATTGTGAATTATGAATGTTGTGTCCCATGAATGAATGGATTTTCCCACTTTATAGCCTCTAATCTGTATTTTCTGAGCCAAAAATTGGGTTAGAAACATCCCAAAAATCGCCCCTAGCGATTTCTGATACGTCCAGCACGCGGCAAAGTCACGCGTATGCGTCCATGCGTACGCGTGGATTGAATTTTTGCCAGGTCACGCGTACGCGTGATCCACGCGTGCGCATCGCCTATCTTAGGGGAAGATATAGCAAATTATATACCGTTGCGAAGCCCCGGATGTTATCTTTCCAACGCAATTGAAACCGCCTCATTTGAATCCTTGTAGCTCAAGTTATGGTCGATTTAGTACCAAGAGGTCAGGCTGGACAGCTTTAGCAGTTCCTTCAGTTTCTTGTATTCCTTCCACTTTTGCATGCTTCCTTTCCATCCTCTAAGCCATTCCTACCCTATAAACCTTGAAAACACTTAACACACATATCAAGGCATCGAATGGTAATAAGAGGGGATTAAACATAGCAATTTTAAGGCCAAAGAAGGATATTTTCAATCATAGCACAAAATCAGGAAGGAAAACGTAAAACATGCGAATTGTATGAATAAGTGTGAGAATAATGGATAAAATCTACTAGATGAAGCACAGGATAAACCCTAAAAATGGGGTTTATCAGAAAGGTATAAACTATTATATATTGCGGGAAAGCTCTGAAAGTTAGCTTTCCAACGCCGTTGAGAACGCATCAATGGGTCTTCTGTAGTTCCAGAAATGCTCATTTGAATGCAAGGAGGTCAGGATTTGACAGCATTTGTTGTCCTTTCTTCGCCTCTGAATCAGGCTTTGCCAAAACTTGCTAAATTCACCCAAAAATAACCTAAAATCATAGGAAAAACATAAAAGCTCAAAGTAGTATCCAAAAAGTAAGTTTTACACTAAAACCTACTAAAACATAATAAAATTTAACAAAATATACTAAAAACACAAGGAAAATAGCATTAAAAAGCGTATAAAATATCAGCTCATCAGAACACCAAACTTAAACTGTTGCTTGTCCTCAAGCAATCAAAAACAAGTAGGACTAAAAAGATGAGAGAGATAAAATAGGTCTTAGAGTTTTCAATGAAGCTCAGTTCCAAATATTGAATGGGGCTAATAGCTCTTTACTTCTGAACAATTTTGGCATCTCACTTTCTTTTAAAGCTCAGAAGTATTGGCTTCTTTTGGAACTAAGATCCAGATGATATTATTGATTCTTTTAGTTTAGCTCTTCTTGATTCTTGAACACAGCTTCTTTTGGTGCTTTGCACCTTCTTGAGCCTAGCCGTGACTCTAAGCGTTTTGTTTTTCCGTATTATCACCGGATACATAAACGCCACAGGCACTTAACTGGGGAAACCCTTTGGATTCGAATTTAGCTTTGCTTTTCCCAGTCAGTGATACCCAAAGTTCTTAAGGGCACTCTTTTGCTTTGGATCACGACTTTAACTGCACAGTCTCAAGCTTTTCACTTGATACCTTCACACCACAAGCATTTAGTTAGGGATAGCACTCATTTGAGATTTTTAGGCTAATTTTTAACCCTCCTAACCATTGATGTTCAATGCCTTGGATCCTTACTCTTTTGATTTTTCTTTTATGAGCATTCTTTTCTTTTTATTCTTCTTTTTCTTTTTATTTTTCTTTTTCTATTCTGCTGCTTTTTCTTGCTTCAAGAATCAATAATTTTGATTTTTCAGAGAGTTAATAATACTTCTCTAAACACACTGTTCTTCAAGAGCCAATGCACTCAACTTCAATATCAATCATGCACTATTAATTCATACATTTCAGAAAGAAAATGCAAGGCCGCCACATCAAATTAATTGGAATAACTCATGGTATACTTAAAACTTATGCATCTCACTATTTCTTTTTTAAACAAATTTTTTTTAAGCATGGTGAGAATACAAAGGATATCTTATAACCAAAATAAAATAAGAGAGAAAAAATGAAGATAGAAAAGGACAAAAGACTAAATGTGATCATGAACCTAGAAAAGAAAGCAGACAATAAATGAAAGTACAATTAAAACATAAATAGAACGGATAGAGGGATAATGGGACCCAACAACCTCAATGATGATAGCTGTTGCTTCTCCTGGAGAATCCAATGGAGTGTTTGATCTCCTCTATGTCTCGCCCTTGTCTCAGTTGTTCCTCAGTAAATCTTCTCTAATCTTCTCTCATCTCGTGGAGGGTAGTGGCGTGCTCTTCATGCTCTACTCTCAGCTGCTCTACGCTTGAGCTCAGCTCTCCTATTGAGGTATTCAGTTGATCTCAATAGTCATAATTAGGAAAATACATTTCTTGAGGCATCTCTAGGATCTTAGGTGGAGGCGGCAGCGCATGTGATGAGCGGATATTTTATACGCTTTTTGGCATCATTTTCATATAGTTTTTAGCATGTTTTATTTAGTTTTTATTAAGTTTTTATAGGTTTTAGTGTAAAATTCACATTTTTGGATTCTGCTTTGAGTTTGTGTGTTTTTGTACAATTTCAGGTATTTTCTGGCTGAAATTAAGGAGCTAGAGCAAAAGTCTGATTCAAAGACAGAGAAAGCACTGCAGATGCTGTCCGGATCTAACCTCCTTGCACTCAGAAGAGCTTTTCTGGAGCTACAGAAGTCCAAATGGAGCGTTCTCAATGGCTATGGAAAGCTGACTTCCAAATATTTTTAGCAATATATAATGGTTTATACTTTGCTTCATATTAGAAGGCCCAAAACTAGCGTCGCCAGCCTCCTGCCCCCTTTCAGGCGTCCAGCGCCCAAGGAGAAGAGACCAGCGTCTAAACACCCAAAGAGGATCCCCTAGCCAGCGTTCAATGCCCTAGAGGCCTCATAGCACATGGATCTTATCAAAGTTCAGCCCAAACACTCACCAAGTGGGCTCTAGAAGTGGATTTTAGCACTAAAAAGACTGTTTTACCCTTACTAGTCATTAGTTTAGTATTTAAAGGATTATATTTATGTTATTCAGACATCATTAGCAACTTTTACACCATGTTTTTGTTTATCATTGTAATTTCTTATCGGTATGAGTTTCTAAACCTCCGAGGTTGAGGGAAGGAGCCCTGCTGAGTTCTATGAATTAATAAAAGTATTACTGTTCTTCTTCAATCCGTGTTTGATTCAATTCTAAGATGTATGTTCGTTCTTCAACATGGTGAATGGGATGGCCTGTGACAACCAGCTTCGTTCATCATACTAAGACTACGTTCCTGACAACCACCCGTGTCTACTTGGGTTCGTGTGAATACGTGACTGGAAAGGATGAACCACCAGCTTGATTATACATCTCTCAGATGGCTAATCCACGACCTTGTTGGAGACTTCTCGAGACACCAGTACAGCCGAGGTATGGGGAGATTAGGGTCTCTGTGGTAGAGGCTAGAATTCAAAAAGGCGCAACATTCTCTGATCCGAATGATCCGGCCTTGTCTGTGGCATTTTGAGTAGGATCATTAAGGAGAATGGACTGCAGGAGCTTCACCCTCTATCAAACTGGATGCACACTAACCCTGGTGTTCAGATCTGGAGGAGCATTGGCGACCTCTCAAGAAAGGCGTTGATCACATACAGCATGCCATTGAAGGAATCATTCACAAGCAAAGAAGATAGTAAGACCAGAGTTAATCTAGAAGGACAAAGTAACTCCAAGCCTCATCCATCTAAGTTTTAAGATTATCATTGTAAACATATCAACCTAATTCCATCTTCCAAATTAAAACCAACAACTTCTTGATTTCGCCTGACTAAGACCTGCAAGATAACCATAGCTTGCTTCAAACCACAATCCTCGTGGGATCGATCCTGACTCGCTCAGCTATTACTTGGATGACCCAGTGAACTTGCTGGTACAGTTGTATGAAGTATGGGGATTCGTGCACTAAGTTTTTGGCGCCGTTGCCGGGGTTTGTTCGAGTTTGGACAACTGACGGATTATCTTGTTCCCTAGATCAGGTATTATCTTTAATTTTGTTAGCTTTTCTTCTATTTTCCTCTTCCTATTTTCAAAAAAAAAAAGTAAAAAAAAAATATTATTTTCTTTATTTAATCTTTATTCTTGGTTTGAGTCTTTTGTTTTTGTTCTTGTTGAGTTTTTCGAAAATTTTGAGTCTTTCTTTCTAAACATTTTCAAAAATAGTTTCTTTTGTTTAAATCTTGTGTCAATCTTTAAGTTTGGTGTCTTCTTGTATTTTTCTTTTATAATTTTTGAAAATTTTGTGTTTGGTTTTCAAAATTTTAAATTTGGTGTCTTTGCATGTTCTTGTGTTCTTTGAATTTTTTTTGAGTTTTGTTCTTGGTGTTCTTCTTAATCTTCAAAATGTTCTTACTTTTTCTTTTTGTTTTGATCTTAAAAAATTTAAATTTGGTGTCTTTTTGGTATTTTTGCTTGCAATTTTCGAAAATTGAGTCCCTTTAGATCTAAAAATTTTAAGTTTGGTGTCTTTTTGTTGTTTTTCTCTTTGCTCATTAAATTCAAAAATAAAAAATATCTTTTCTATCTTATTTTAAATTAATTTTAAAAAATTTTAAATAAAAATTCAGATTTTAATTTTAAATTTTTATCTTATCTTATCTTAGTTTTCAAATTTCAAAAATCAAATCTTTTCAAAATCATATCTTTTTCAAAATATTATCTTATCTTTTTTCAAAATTCAAAAAATCTTATCTTATCTTTTCCAAATTTAAACTTTAAGAATTCAAATTTCAAATTTCAAAATTAAATCTTTTTCAAAATCAAATTTCAAATCTCATCTCTTTGAAATCTTTTTCAAATTCTTATCTTATCTTTTCTAATCTCAAATTTTAAAATCAAATCTTTTTCAATTCTTTTTAATTTCTTATCTTATCTTTTTTTATCTTTTCTAATTTTAAATTTTAATTTCAAATCTTTTCTAATATTATATCTTACCTTATTTTCAAATCTTTCTTAATTAATTACTTATTTCTCTCTCTTCTTTTTCAAAACTTCCTAACTAACTCTTCTCTCTCTCAATTTTCGAAAATTCCCTTCTATTTCCTTCTCCTATTTTTTCGAAAATTCATTAACTAATTTTCAATTCTTTTTAATTTATTAACTTTAATTTTTGAAATTAATAAACAAATAAAATAAAAACAAAAATATTTTAATTCTTATTTATCTCTTCTATTTCTACTTCTTCTCCTATTTACTTCTATTTATTCGAACTCTTCTCCTCTCTCATCTTCCATCTTCACTTTTCAATCTTCTTCTTTTTTCTTCACATCTCATTGGGAGCCTTCTATACTCAAATTAGACATAGAAGCTTCCTTTCTTTCTTTTCTTCTTTTCTTGTTTATGACCAGGAACAGGGATAAATAACCTCTCTTTAATCTTGATCCTGAACCTGAAAGGACTTTAAGGAGGTGTTTACAACAAGCTAAAGCACAACACTTCGGAAGAAACCCTTCAAAAAATTTTGAACAAGAAATAGGAGACATGGCCGAACCTGAAGGAGATGCAAGAAAGGTTCTTGGTGACTTCACCATGCCTACCTCTGACTTTTATGGTAGAAGCATCTCTGTACCTGCCATTGGAGCTAACAATTTTGAGCTTAAACCTCAGTTAGTCTCTCTTCTACAACAGAATTGCAAGTTCCATGGACTTCCAATGGAAGATCCACATCAGTTCTTTGCTGAATTCTTGCAGATACTGTTAAAACCAATAGAGTGAATCCTCAAGTCTACAAGCTTATGCTCTTTTCCTTTGCTGTAAGAGACAAAGCTAAGATATGGTTGGATTCTCAACCAAAAGAGAGCTTAGACTCTTGGAAAAAACTGGTTAATACTTTTCTGGCTAAATTCTTTCCCCCTCAAAGGATGAGCAAAATTAGAGTAGAAGTTCAAACTTCAGACAAACAGAAAGTGAATCCCTCTATGAAGCTTGGAAAAGATACAAGCAATTAATTAGGAGATGTCCTCCTGACATACTCTCAGAATGGTCTATCATAGGCGTGTTCTATGATGATCTGTCTGAGATGTCCAAAATCTCATTGAACAGCTCTGCACGTGGATCACTCCACTTGAAGAAAATGCCTACAGAAGCAAGAGAACTCATTGAGATGGTTGCAAACAACCAATTCATGTACACTTCTAAAAGAAATCCTGTAAACCATGGGATCTCTCAGAAGAAAGGAGTTCTTGAAGTTGATACTCTGAATGCCATATTGGCTCAGAACAAGATCTTGACCCAACAGGTCAATATGATCTCTCAGTATTTGACTGGAATACAAACTGCAGCTGGCAGTACCTAAGAAGTATCTCCTGATGTAGATGCTTATGATCCTGATCAACCCACCATAGAGGAGATAAAATACATAGGAGAACCCTATGGAAACACCTACAACCCTTCATGGAGGAATAATCCTAACTTTTTCTGGAAGGATCAACAGAAGCCTCAGTAAGGCTTCAATAATAATCAAGGTGGAAGGAACCAGAATAGGTTCAAAAACAAACCACCATTCCCATCTTCTCAAGGGAATATGGAGATCCCTAAGCAGAGCCTCTCTGACTTAGTCACTCTGGTCTCCAGCCTTTCTAAGACCACTCATAGTTTCATGAATGAAACAAGGTCCTCCATTAGAAACTTGGAGGTACAAGTTGTTCAACTGAGCAAGAGGATCCCTAAGACTCCACCTGACACTCTTCCTAGTAACATTGAGGTGAACCCAAGAGAAGAGTGCAAGGTTATCACCTTTGAGGCTAGGGCCAAATCTGGAGAGACTATGATGGCATCGAATGCCAGTGAAGAGCATATCACTGGGCATTCAACACCCAACCTGGCAGCAAAATTGGCACTGAACGCCAGTGAGGAAGCCCTCACTGGGCGTTCGACGCCCATCCTAGCAGCAGAGCTGGCATTGAACGCCAGCTAGGAAGCACTGGCTGGGCGTTCAACGCCCAAACAGGCAGGAACTCTGGCGCTGAACCCTAGTGAGGAACCCCTCACTGAGCATTCAACGCCCAACCAGACAAGGAAGCTAGCGTTGAACAGCAGCCAGGATACCCCTGCTGGGCGTTCAACGCCCAAAATGATAAGGGAACGGGCGTTTAATGCCAGTAAGGGTGCACAGCATGGGCGTTTAACGCCCATAGAGCTATCAGAGATGGAGTTGAATGCCAGTAAAGGCATACCCTCTGAGTGCTCAATACCCACTCAAGAAAGCCCTACCTAAGAACCAAAGGAAGCCAATGCTCACATAAAGACCATAGAGGTTCCTTTGCATGCACTTCAGGAAGCCAATGCTCACATAAAGACCATAGAGGTTCCTTTGCATGCACTTCTGCAATGCATGAGTTCTGATGAATACTCATCCTCTGATGAGGATGAAGACACTAGGGAAGAGCAAGTTGCTCGGTACCTAAGAGCTCTCATGAAGCTGAATGCCAAGTTATTTGGTACAAAGCCTTTGGAGGAAGAACCTCCACTGCTTTCCAAAGAACTCAATGCTTTGGTTCAGCAAAAGCTACCACAGAAGCTTCCAGATACTGGACGCTTCCTGATTCCTTGCACCATAGGCACCATGACCTTTGAGAAGGCTCTGTCTGACCTAGGGTCAAGCATAAACCTCATGTCACTCTCTGTAATGGAGAAGTTGGGCATCTTTGAGGTGCAGGCTGCAAACATCTTTCACTAGAGATGGCAGACAAGTCAATGAAGAAGCCATATGACTTAGTAAAGGATGTATTGGTAAAAGTTGAAAACCACTACATCCCTGCAAACTTCATAGTCTTGGACATAGGAGAGGATGAAGATGATTCTATCATCCTTGGAAGACCTTTCCTAGCTACTACAAATGCCATGATTAATGTGGCAAAGGGAGAAATGGTTTTCCATCTAGGAGAGGACTACATCTTGTTCAAGATGTCCAATCCCAATTCTCCCTCTGATAAAAAAGAGACAGTGGTGCAACACCTAATGTTCTAACCCTCTCTTTCTGTGCAAAGCTTTGCAGAGCCCCTAAACATCAATTATAAGTTTGGTGTTGGGCAGCCATCAACAAGCTCTGAGAACAAAAGTACTAGGAAGAAAGTATCTAAAGGCTGGAGGACAAGAAAGTCCCCACTGAAGGCCTCTCACCTGGCATGAGAGTTGTCTTCACTGAGAAACCAGTCATACCACATACAGTTAGTCATATCCTGTCTCTAAAGCATGTGGAGCTCATTCATGAGAAGACAGGAAGAAAGTTCACTGTAAGAGGTGAAAATCTAAGCCCATACTCACCTCCGTAAGGAGCTAACCGTCAAGCTAGTGATGTTAAAGAAGTGCTTGTTGGGAGGCAACCCAACCTTAATTAATTAATTCTATTTTTTTTATTTTTTAAGTTATTTTTAGGTTCATGATCATATGCAGCAGTCAGAACAAAGACAGAAATGTTCAGCAGAGAAAAAAGAACACTCTGGATGGAGTCTCACTGGCATTGAACTCCAGCCAGGGAGCACTGGCTGGGCATCCAACACCCCAAATGGGCAGCATTACTAGCGTTGAACGCCAGTGCAAAGGGAAGGGAATCTGAATTCTCTAGCCTCTCAGGACCAGTGGGTCCCACAACATCTTCACCTACCCCACTTACTTTCACACTTCCCCATACACACTTTCCTATAAACCCTAGCCCAATCACATCCATATCACTTCCCCAAAACCATCACAACTCCCACCAACTCCCACCCAATTCAAAACCGAATTTCCCACCCAAAACCCCACCCATGGCCGAACCTAACCCTACCCCACTCCTATAAATACCCCTCTTCATAACCCTCTCATACACTCATAAGCCCCACGGCCGAGCCCTCTCTCTCCCTCTATCTCCTTCTATTTTCTTTTTCTTCTACTCCATTCTTCTCTTTTCTTTATTTTTGCTCGAGAATAAGCAAAGTTTTAAGTTTGGTGTTGGAAAAGCCTAGCTTTTTTCTTTTTATTCCCATTCATGGCACCCAAGGTTGGAGAATCCTCTAGAAAGAGGAAAAGAAAAGTAGTAGCCGTCACCTCTGAATCTTGGGAGATAGAGAGATTCATCACCAAAGCCCACCAAGACCACTTCTATGAAGTAGTGGCAGAGAAGAAAGTGATCCCTGAGATCTCTTTCAAGCTCAAGAAGAATGAGTATTCGAAAATTTGAAGAGAGATTCAGAGAAGAGGTTGGGAAGTCCTAACCAATCCCATTCAATATGTTAGGATTTTAATGGTGCAAGAGTTCTATGCTAATGCATGAGTTACTAAAAACCATGACACTAGTGTAAACACAAATCCAAAGAATTAGAGCACCATGGTCCGAGGGAGAATCTTAGATTTCAGCCCAGAAAGTGTTAGGTTGGCATTCAACTTGTCTCTGATGCAAGGAGATCCTCATCCTTACACTAGGAGAGTCAACTGTTCTCAGACATCTGTGTGGAAAGAGAAAAGTGGAAAAGGGATTCCCAAGGCAAGCCCATTCAACTAAGAAGGCTTGACCTCAAGCCCATAGCTAGATGATGGTTGGAATTCATCTAATGTTCCATCATCCCTACTAGCAATCGATCAGAAGTGACTGTTGACAGAGCCATCATGATCCATTGCATCATGATTGGAAGCGAGGTGGAAGTACATGAGGTAATTCTTCAAGAACTGTACAAGATAGTTGAGAAGCCTTCTACCAATGCAAGGTTGGCATTCCCACACCTCATCTGTCATCTATGCAATTCATCTAGAATTGTCATAGAAAGAGATATCTCCATTAGGGAGGACAAGCCCATCACTAAGAAGAAGATGGAGCAAACAAGAGAGCATGCACAAGAGCCTGTGCAACTGCCTCAGCATGAGATCCCTGAGATGCCTCAAGGGATTATTTTCCTCCTCAAAGCTATTGGGATCAATGGCAGACTTCTCTTGGAGAACTAAGCACTAATATGGAGCAATTGAGGGTGGAGCATCAAGAGCATTTCACCACCCTCAATGAAATAAGAAAAGATCAAAGAGCCATAAGGGAAGATCAAATGGCTATGAGGGAAGAACAACAAAGGCAAAGGAGTGACATTGAAGAGATCAAACACCACATTGGATCCTCAAGGAGGAGCACTAGACGCCACTATTAAAGGTGGATTCGTTCTCTTTTATCCCCTTTCCTCTTATTATTTTTCTGTTTTCTATTATGTTGTGTTGTCTGTTTTCTTGTTCTTGTTGCATGATCATTTGTATTGATGTCTTAAAGTTGTAAAATGTTCCATATATCTCTCACCTTGCTTAAAAAGAAAATTTTATTTGAAAAGAATTGAGAGATATATGAATTTCAAGTTTAAAATAAGAAAAGTTCAATTATCTTGATATGGTGGCATTGCTCTTGATTTCTGAATGTATGAATAAACAGTGCATATTTGAAGTTGGAATTTTAGAATGTTGGCTCTTGAAAGAATGATGAAAAAGGAAAAATATTATTGATAATCTGAAAAATCCAAAAATTTATTCTTGAAGCAAGAAAAAGCATGTTGTAAAAGAAAAAAAATTAATATATGCATGCGCAAAATAAATAAATAAATTAAAAAAAATCCATTACTGTCCAAAAATGCAGGAAACGGAGGGCAGATTGAAAAATCCAATAACCCTTTAAACCAAAAGGCAAGGGTAAAAGGATCCAAGGCTTTGAGCATTAATAGATAGGAGGGCCTAAAGGAATAAAATCCTGGCCTAAGCGGCACAACCAAGCTGTCCCTAACCATGTGCTTGTGGCATGAAGGTGTCAAGTGAAAAGCTTGAGACTAAGCGGTTAAAGTCGTGATCCAAAGCAAAAGAGTGTGCTTAAGAACTCTGGACACCTTTTTCTGGGGCTTCTAGCAAAGCTGAATTACAATCCTAAAGGGTTCACCCAGTTAAAGTGTCTGTGGCATTTATGTATCCGGTGGTAATACTGGAAAACAAAGTGCTTAGAGTCACGACCAAGACTCTAAAAGCTGTGTTCAATAATAAAAAAGAATTGAACTAGGAGAGTTAATAATATCATCTGGATTCTAAGTTCCTAAAAAGACCAACACTTCCGAGTTTCAATGGATAGTGAGATGCCAAAACTATTCAGAAGCAAAAAGCTACTAAGTTCCGCTCATCTAAAATTGAGCTTCATTGAAAACTCTGAGATTTATTGTATCTTAATCTTCTTTTTATCCTACTGTGTTTTTAGTTGCTTGGGGACAAGCAACATTTTAAGTTTGGTGTTGTGATAAGCGGATATTTTATACGCTTTTTGGCATCATTTTCATATAGTTTTTAGCATGTTTTGTTTAGTTTTTATAGGTTTTAGTGTAAAATTTAAATTTTTGGATTCTACTTTGAGTTTGTGTGTTTTTGTACAATTTCAGATATTTTCTGGCTGAAATTGAGGAGCTAGAGCAAAAGTCTGATTCAGAGACAGAGAAAGCACTGCAGATGCTGTTTGGATTTGACCTCCTTGCACTCGGAAGACAGAGAAAGCACTGCAGATGCTGTTTGGATCTTACCTCGCACTCAGAAGAGCTTTTATAGAGCTACAGAAGTCCAAATGGAGCATTCTCAATGGCTTTGGAAAGCTGACTTCCAGAGCTTTCCAGAAATGTATAATAATCCATAGTTTGCTTTAGATTATAAGGCCTAAAATTGGCATTTAACGCCAGCCTCCTGCCTCCTATCAGGCGTCCAGCGCCCAAGGAAAAGAGACCAGTGTCCAAATGTGGAAAGAGGACCCCCTAGCCAATGTTCAATACCCTAGAGGGCTCATAGTACGTGGATCTCATCAAATCTCAGTCCAAACACTCACCAAGTGGGCCGCAGAAGTGGATTTTAGCACTAAAAAGACTGTTTCACCCTTACTAGTCATTAGTTTAGTATTTAAGGGATTAGATTTATGTTATCATTGTATTTTCTTATCAGTATGAGTTTCTAAACCTCCTAGGTTGAAGGAAGGAGCCATGTTGAGTTCTATGTATTAATAAAAGAATTACTGTTCTTTTTCAATTCGTGTTTGATTCAATTCTAAGATGTATATTCATTCTTCAACATGGTGAATGGGATGGCTTGTGACAACCGGCTCCGTTCATCATACTAGGTCCGCGTGCCTGACAACCACCCGTGTCTACTTAGGTTCGTGTGAATACGTGATTGAAAAGTATGAACTACCAGCTTGATTATACATCTCTCAGACGGCTAATCCACGACCTCGTTGGGGACTTCTCGAGACACCAATTCAGGCGAGGTATGGGGAGACTAGGGTCTTTATGGCAGAGGCTAGAATTCAAATGTGCAACATTCTCTGATCCGGATGATTCGACCTTGTCTATGGCATTTTGAGTAGGATCATGAAGGAGAATAGACTGCAAGAGCTTCACCCTCAATCAGACTGGATACGCACTAACCCTGGTGTTCAGATCTAGAAGAGCATTTGTGACCTTTCAAGAAAGGCATTGATTATATACAGCCTGCCATTGAAGGAATCATTCAAAAGCAAAGAAGACAGTAAGACCAGAATTAATCCAGAAGGACAAAGCAACTCCAAGCCTCATCCATCTAAGTTTTAAGATTATCATTGTAAACATATCAAACTAATTCCATCTTCCAAATTAAAACCAACAACTTCTTGACTTTGCCTGACTAAGACCTGCCATAGCTTGCTTCAAACCACTATCATCGTGGGATCGACCCTGACTCACTTAGCTATTACTTGGACGACCTAGTGCACTTGCTAGTACAGTTGTACGAAGTGTGGGGATTCGTGCACCAGCAGGCTCTTACTGTGGCTCATGTGCAGGCTCTCTCACATACTTTATCTTTCTCTTTGTGATGGGCTTGTCCATCTCTATGAGGGTATCTCCAGCTATGTCAATTCCAGCTGAATTGCATAGACGATATATGAAATGCGGGAATGCTAGCCTTGCTTGGGTGGAGGCCTTTTCAGCCACTTTATATAAATTCTTGAGGTATCACCTCATGTACTTCCACCTCATTCCAAAGCATAATACAATGAATCATTATTGCTCGGTCAATAGTAACCTCAGATCGGTTACTTGTGGGGATGATGGAGCGTTGGATAAACTCCAACCATCCTCTAGCTATAGGTTTGAGGTCAAGCCTACCCAATTGGTAGGGCTTGCCTTGTGCATCCCTTTTCCACTGTGCTCCTTCTACACAAATATCCGTAAGGACTTGATCCTGTCTTTAGTCAGAGTTGACCCTTCTTGTGTAAGAGTGTGGATCTCCTAGCATTTATGGCAATTGTAGCGCCACTCTCACACCTTCCGTACTGAAATCCAAGAGTTGCTCTCAGACCATGGTGCACCAGTTTTTAGGGCTTGGGTTCACACTTGTATATATTTTTGGTGACCCAAGCATTGGCGAAAAACTCTTGCACCATTAGTGTTCCGACCTTTGAAACAGGATTGGTCAGAATTTTCCAATCCCTTCTCTGGATTTCTTGTTGGATCTCCAGATACTCCCCTTTCTTGAGCTTGAAGGGGACCTCGAGAATCATCTTTTTGTGCCTTACCACATCATAGAAGTGATCATGTTGCACATTGGTGAGGAATCTCCATGATTCCCAAGGTTCGGAAGTAGAAGTGGGGGATTTTCCCTTCCTTTTTCTTGAGGATTCACCGGCCTTTGGTGCCATACTTAGGAATGGTAGAAGTCAAAAAGAAAAGCTTTTGCAACACCAAACTTAAGAATTTTGCTCGTCCTCAAGCAAATATGAACAAAGAAAAAGAAAAGAGTATAAGAGATAAGGAAATGATAGAGAGAGAGGGGAAAGAAGGCATCGGCCAAGTGGGGGAGTGTGGAAGAAGAAGGGTGTGGAAAGTGTATAGGGTTAGAAGGAGAAAGTGTATAGGAGGTGTGCGTATGAAGGGTTGTGTGAGGGGGTATATATATGGTGGGGATGGGGTAGGGTTCGATTATGTGGGAGGGAAGAATGGGTGGAAAGGTTTGAATTTGAAGTGGGTGAGGTCGGTGGGGAATTAAAGTGATGGGAATTATGATGGGTTTGGGGAAGAGTCTGTATGGGGAAGAGAAAAAGTAGGGTGTGGGTTCCAAGGTTTAGAAAAAGGTAGAAGAGAGGAGAAAAGTGGGGTACATGGAGATTCTGTGGGACCCACTAGCTTAAGAAGCTTGAAACTTCGAGCTCCCTGCCCCTACCTGGCGTTCAACGCCAGGAATAGGCGTTGAATGCCCACCAGGGGCCACAAAGTTGGCTTTGGGTTCTCCTTCCACGGCGTTGAATGCCCAGCTTTGTTCCTTGACTGGCATTCAACGCCAGTGTATGCTCCCCATGGGGCATTGAACGCTCAAGATGGTCCTTCTCTGGGGTTCAATGCCAGTGCCTTACTTCTCTAAGGGCGTTGAACACCCGGAGCACTCCTTCTCTGGCGTTCAATGCCAGCCTTCTTCTCCTATTTGAGCATTGAACGCCTATCTTCCTCCTTGTCTGGCGTTCAACGCCAGCAAGAGGTTGCCCCCAGGGTATTCTATTTTCAGTTCTGCATGTCTCTATCTCTGTCCTGAGTACTACACATAATCACAAATGTCAAAAAACAAAGGAAAAACTATAATATAAAACTTAAAATAAATTAAAATAAATTAAAATAAAATGAAAACACTATGCTAATGGTTGGATTGCCTCCCAACAAGCGTTTCTTTACCGTCATTAGCTTGATGGACAGCTTCTTTACGGAGGTAGATAGGGGCTCAGAATTCCACCCCTCACAGTGAACTTTCTTCTTGTACTCTCATGAATGAGCTCCACATGCTCTAGAGAAAGGATTTGATTCACAGTATGTGGAATAACTGGATTCTTAGTGAAGACAACTCTCATGCCAGGTGAGAAACCTTCAGTGGGGATCTTCTTGTCCCTCCAGCCTTTAGGTATTTTCTTCTTAGTACCTTCCTTCATAGTGCTTGATGATGGTTGTCCAACTCCAAACTTAGAGTTGGTGTCTAGGGGCTTTGTATCGCTCTGCACTGAGAGGGAATGCTGAAACACTATGTGCTGCACAATGGTACCACCTTTGTCAGAGGAAGACTGAGGGTTGGGGATCTTGAACAAGATACAATTCTCATGTAGTCTCAAGACTAGCTCTCCTCTTTCCATATCAATTATGGCCTTAGCAGTGGCTAGGAAGGGACTTCCAAGGATGATGGATTCATCTCTGTCCCTCAGTATCTAGGATCACAAAATCAGCAGGGATGTAAAGGTCTTCAACCCTCACTAGGACATCTTCCACCATGCTATATGCCCTTTTTAGGGACTTGTCTGTCATCTCCAATGAAATCTTGTCACACTGCACCTCCAGAATTCCACTCTCTTTATCACAAAAAGAGGCATGAGGTTGATGCTTGAGCCAAGGTCACATAGTACCTTCTCAA
The DNA here is from genome assembly GCF_000816755.2 of Arachis ipaensis. NCBI lineage: Eukaryota > Viridiplantae > Streptophyta > Magnoliopsida > Fabales > Fabaceae > Arachis > Arachis ipaensis. The sequence goes on along the minus strand of NC_029794.2, from coordinate 113,541,480 downwards.
AGGTGATAGTCCCTATAGTACAAGGAATCATGAAGCTTCCGAGATCCAGAAGCTTTTAAAGGAGCTTCTTCTGGACCAAGGCACTGCACTCCTTGGTCAATACCACAGTCTCATCTTCTTCATGCAACGCCTCTGCATGAGAAGAGATGGCCGTCAGCTTCCTGAGGATTGCCAGGTACCGAGCAATTTGCTCTTCCTTGGACTCCTCTTCCTCGTTTGAAGAAGAGTATTCTTCAGGTTCCTCTCCCAGCAAAGGGGCGTGCAAGGTGACATTATAAGTCTCCTCATGAGCTTTAATTTCCTTGAGCTCCTCAATAGCAGGCTCTTCTTTGGGTTCGGTCACAACCTCCACCATGAGGGCCTTGCACTCTTCCCTTGGGTTTACCTCTGTGTTACTTGGAAGAGTGTTGGAAAGGATCTCTGGGATCCTCTTGATGGTCCACTGGTTGTAGTAAATTACATAGCGGATCCTCTTACTCAGCTGAACAACCTGTATCTCCAGGTTCCAAATGAAGGACCTAGTTTTAGCCATGAAACTGTGCGTGGTCTTGGAGAGGTTATTGACTATAGCAGCCAAGTCAGAGAGGCTCTGCTTGGGTGTCTCCAATTGTTGCTGAGATATTTCATAGGGTTTACTACCGAACCTGTTCTGGTTTATTGCACCCTGGTTGTTACTAAAGCCTTATTGAGGCTTCTACTGATCTCTCTACCCTAAGTTAAGTGGTTCCTGATAAACCCCTTTGTAGGGTTTATCTTGTGTTGAATTTAGAGCATTTTGATAACCTTTCCTCACATTCATTCAATGAAATAGCATGATTATGTGATTGTCTCTGTATTTGTGCTTAGATGTGAAAATATGCTTTTTAGACCTTTAATTTGATAGCCAAGGGCTTTCATAGTCATTAGTTTACTTTCATTGCTATTTATATTTCTTGTCTAAAATCTCAAAACCCCAAACATACTTCATAACCAATAACAAGAACACTTCATTGCAATTCCTAGGGAGAACGACCCAAGGTTTAATAATTCGATTTATAATTTTAGGGGTTTGTTACTTGTGACAAACAATCTTTTGTATGAAAGGATTATTGATTAGTTTAGAAACTATACTTGCAACGAGATTTCATTAGTGAATTGCTAAACTGTCAAAATATAAATGGCAAAGAAAATAAACTAACAACTAAGAAAAGCTCTTAGCAAGGTATGAGAACTAGAAGTCCTATCCTAGTTACCCTCCTCAATTGTGACCACAATTGTCCATTGCTACCACTTAGTTAACCTCTAACCATGGAGGAAAGTCAAGTGGATGAATCAACCTGAAATCTCGTCGAAGTATAGTTTCTAAACCAAACAATAATCCTTTCATACAAAAATTTGTTTGTCACAAATAACAAACCCCTAAATTTATAAACCGAAGTATTGAAGCTCGGGTTGTTCTCCATAGGAATTGCGATAAAGTGTCTTGTTATTGGTTATAAGGTATGTTTGGGGTTTTTGAGGTTTTAGACAAGAAATATAAATGGCAAAAAAATAAACTAACAACTAAGAAAAGCTCTTAGCAAGGTATGAGAACTATAAGTCCTATCTTAGTTACCCTCCTCAATTGTGACCATAATTGTCCATTGCTACCACTTACTTAACCTCTAACCATGGAGGAAAGTCAAGTGGATGAATTAACTTGATTCCACAAGTCCTAGCTAACTCCCAAGGGAAAGACTAGCTTTAGTGGTATCCAAATCAATTAGCAACTTCTAATTATCAATCAACAAAGGAATTAGATAACTCAAGCGTCACTAATTACTCCACCTAGGCCAAGAGGAACAAAATCTACACTAAAATCCAACCAAGCATTTCATCAAACACTTGGAAGGCATAAAAGGAAAGCATAGTAAAATTGTAAGGAAAGTAAATCTACACTATGCAATTGCAAGGAAATTAACAAGAACAAAGCAAATCAACAATAAAGGAACATGACTCATAAATTGCATTGAAAGAGAAATAGAAGAAATAAAAGTACATCAACATAAAAGTAGAGAATTACATGAATTAAACGCAAAACTAGAGAGAGGAGAGGTAGAAGAAGAAAAATTACAAAAGGAAAAGTAAATCTAAGCATGAAATTAACCTAGATCTAAGAAATCCTAATCTAGATCTAACCTAATCCTAATCCTAGAGAGAAGTGAGAGCTTCTCTCTCTAAAACTAACTTTTCCTCCAAAAATTAAACTAAACTAAACTAATGTGTGTCTTTGAATTCTCTACATGATGCCTCCCCCTTCATCCCTTGGTCTTTTTATCCTTTTCCCGCCAAAAATTCAACTCTAAATGGGGCCAGAAACCCTCCAAAATTACCAGGCACGTGTTCCTCTTTAAAAATCACGTGCGGCCTTCGGCGCATATGCGTACAGTGCGCGTACACGTCCTTGGAACATTTCGCAGATCCGCGCATAGGTGCATAGTGCGCGCGCGCGCCCATGGGCTTTTCCCAAATCTTTTGCTTTTCATGATTTCTCCACTTTGTATGCTTTCCTTTCACTCCTTTGATCCTTTCCTAGCCCCTTTTCATTCTGAAATCACTAGCAAACACATCAAGGCATCTAGTGAAAATCAAAGGTGAATCAAAATTATCAAATTAAAGGTCTAAAAAGCATATTTTCACATCTAAGCACAAGTAAGGAGACAATCACAAAATCATGCTATTTTATTGAATAAATGTGGGAAAAAGTTATTAAAATGCTCTAAATTCAATACAAGATAAATCCTAAAAATGGATTTATCAACCTCCCCACACTTAAACCAAGCATGTCCTCATGCTTAAACCAAGAATGAAGCAAAGGGTATGACATTTATTCAATGCAACTAAACTATCTAAATGCAACTACCTAATATGAATGCATATGCTTGGTTAAAACAAATCAACTTCCAAGAGAATATATGTAAGCACAAGGGTTCAAACAATGGAACTCAAATCCAACCCACAATTGTATGGAATTATCAAAAGGATTTACAAACTTGCATGAATATAGATGATATTGGTGAACACATGTAATTGAGCAATCGAACCCTCACCGGATGTGTATCCGCTCTATTCACTCAAGTGTTTAGGGGTTGAATCACTAAATTCTCTCCTAATCATACTTTCCAAGATTTGTTCTTCATCTAACAATCAACAATCATTCAATGCATGCATATAAATATCATGAGGTCTTTCTCAAGGGTTGTAATGGGGTTAGGGTCAAGGTAGGATCATATATGGATAAGTGGACTAGAATTTGAATCTTTGATCAGCTTAAACTTTCCCACCTAGCCTATATATAATGACCTATACAATTAAGTACTAACCTAACTACCTATCCTCCTCACTTTTTACATACTCATGCATTTTCTTTTTGATTCTAACACATACTTCAAGGCCCAAGGGAATGTTATTTGCTTATCTATCTAGAGAGGCTAGGACTTGGCAGCAGATATTCGCCCACTATGTCCTACCCACTACACACTTTTCTGAGATTTCGATAGATATGCTTCTTCTGATTGGCTTTGTCATGGAGGGGAAGGAGGTATATTTCCCCTGGCTGATCAGGAGAGGCATGTGGCGAGTACACATCCGTGGCCTTTTACCATTTGCCACCATGGTCACTAGGATGGTTGAGTTGGCTGGCGCCCCATGGAGGGATGATGACGCGATTCCACCACCCCCAGACGAGGACGACAGGGAGGTTACTATTCCGTGGGGTATGTGGGTGCACGAGAAGCCCCCATCCAGGCGCCGCTCTCGAGCTAGATCAGTAGTCGAGGCAGCCAGACCTTCATCTTCTACAGCAGCAGCAGTACCTTTACCACCACCAGCACCTAAGCCGACATGCCTGCTAGTATAGTGCCTGTTTCGCTTCATGGAGCGCAGCGAGCATCATATCCTGCGACATCTCGACCGCATAGACCAGGTATTTGTATCACAGGGCATTGAGCTACCCCATCTCCCCGACTCTCCCGCTTCCGACGAGGCAGATCATGAGGCAGAGCATGAGGCAGAACATAAGGCCGAACGCACGGAGGAGCATGTTGAGGAGCCGGTTCGGCAGGAGGCACCTCCGCAGACGTAGGCTAGTCAGGAGACCCAGCAGTATGCCGAAGAGCCAGTGCCCCAGTCTGAGATCTAGCAGGAGACAGATGCGACTATTGACCCTCACCATGAGCCCGATCAGTAGCATCGATGACGATGCTTCATCTTAAGTGTGGGGAGGTCACCATCGGCGGATTTGGTGAACATCTTTCGGACATTATCACTTAGTTCTTCTTATTTTGCTTTATTTTGCACTATTTTAGGATTATTGTATATATTTGCTATTGTGGATAATTTTATTTTGGTTGTTGCACACTTTTATTGTATATATTGCATTTTAGCCTTGTGATTGTGATTCGGAAAATGTTTTGAATTGTTAAAAACTTAGTTAAACCCTTTGTGGATAAAAGAAATTGTTTTGATTAGAAAAGAGGGTAAACTAAGGAATTTTAGAAATTTCTCAATCACAACATCGCATTTAAGATAGGCTTAGTCAAAATGATAGATTTTTCCAAAGAAGTTATCTATAGGACACCACCCTAATTGATTGGAAAATTTTTTGTGGAACTTGCATGCATTCATACTTTTGTGGATCATGTTTTTGGGCTAAGAATACAAGCTTGTGAGTTTTGAGCCTAATAGTGTGGTTACATCTTATAACCACTTATTTTTCCTTCTTGTGTGAAATTGTTCTCTTCCTATGATTGTGATCCTTGATTTGTTTAATTCTATATGTCCAACTATTCCTTGTATACATGCATTTATATGATTGAGGCCATTAATTCATTAGCTCACTTACCCAAATAGCCTACCTTTTACTCTCCGTTGTTAACCAATTTTGAGCATATGCTTAACCCGATTATTCTTTATTTTAGCACATTATAAGCCTAAAGCGAAAAACAATAAAAGTCCCTTGTTTGAATCTTTGATTAGTTTAGGCTAGTGAGAGTGTTTTATATTCAAGTTTGGGGAGATTAGGAACATTGGTTGGGATAAAAGGGTGATTTGTATTTATATTAGAAAATTGGGTGCACACTCATGTATTGATTAAATATATAAACCTTATGCATTGATGCTCTTGTATGTAGCTTGAAAGAAAGAAAGAGAAAAAAATGAGAAAAATAAAAGAAAAAGACAAAAAGAAAAAAATAAAATAAAAACAGAAAAAATAGAAAAAGAAAGAAATAAATAGGGGACAAAATGTCCCAAAGTAGAGCTCAATAAAGATCAATGCATATGTGTTATAATAAAAAGAAAATGCATGAGTATGTAAAAAGTGAGGAGGATGGATAGTTAGGTTAGTACTCAATTGTATAGGTCATTATATATAGGTTAGGTGGGAAAGTTTAAGCTAATCAAAGATTCAAATTCTAGTCCACTTATCCATATATGATCCTAACTTGACCCTAACCCCATTACAACCCCTGAGAAAGACCTCATAATATTTGTATGCATGCATTGAATGATTGTTGATTGTTAGATGAAGAACAAATCTTGGAAAGCATGATTAAGAGAGAATTGAGTGAATCAACCCCTAAACACTTGAGTGAATAGAGCAGATACACATTCGGTGAGGGTTCGATTGCTCAATTACATGTGTTCACCACTATCATCTATATTCATGCAAGTTTGTAAATTCTTTTGATAATTCAATGCAATTGCGGGTTGGATTTGATCTCCATTGTTTGAGCCCTTGTGCTTTCATATTGTCTTTTGGAAGTTGCTTTATTTTGACCAAGCACATGCATTCATATAGTTAGTTGCATTTAGATAGTTTGCATTTAGATAGTTTAGTTGCATTGAATAAATGTCATACCCTTTGCTTCATTCTTGGTTAAGCATAAGGACGTGCTTAGTTTAAGTGTGGGGAGGTTGATAAACCCCCTTTGTAGGGTTTATCTTGTGTTGAATTTAGAGCATTTTGATAATCTTTCCTCACATTTATTCAATGAAATAGTATGATTTTATGATTGTCTCTGTATTTGTGCTTAGATGTGAAAATATGCTTTTAGACCTTTAATTTGATAGTTTTAATCTTCCTTTGATTCTACTAAATGCCTTGATGTGTTTGCTAGTGATTTCAGGTTGAAAAGGGCTAGGAAAGGATCAAAGGTGTGAAAGGAAAGAATATAATGTGGAGAAATCATGAAAAGTCAAAGATTTGGAAAAAGCCCATGGGCGCGCGCGCGCACTATGCGCCTACGCGCGGATTGCGAAATACCCCAGGGACGTGTACGTGCACTGTACGCATACGCGCCGAAGGCCGCACATGATTTTTAAAGAGGAACACGTGCCTGGCGATTTTGGAGGGTTTTTGCCCCATTTGGAGCTGAGTTTTTGGCGGAAAAAGGCTGAATAGACCAAGGAATGAAGGGGAATGCATAATGTAGACATACACACACATTAGGCTAGTTTTAGTTTAGTTTTAGAGAGAGAAGCTCTTTCTTCTCTCTAGGATTAGGATTAGGATTAGTTTTAGATTTTAGATTTAGATTTTAATTCATGGTTTCTTCTACTTCTTCTTCTTAATTCTTTGTTGTTACATTCATCATTCTTCTATTGTTTGTTATAATTCCTTTTACTTTGTTTGTAGATCTACTTTTGTTCATTCTATTTTCTTTCAATTCAATTTGAGGTAATTCATGATAATTGTGTTTCTTTTGATTGTTGTTATTAATTCTTTGCAATAATTGTTGTTAGATTTCATTGTTGTTGCCAATATACCTTGCTTTCCTTTTATGCCTTCCAAGTGTTTGATGAAATGCTTGGTTGGGTTTTAGTATAGATTTTGTTCCTCTTGGCCTAGGTAGAGTAATTGGTAACGCTTGAGTTATCTAATTCCTTTGTTGATTGATAATTAGAAGTTGCTAATTGATTTGGATACCACTAAAGCTAGTCTTTCCCTTGGGAGTTGGCTAGGACTTGTGGAATCAAGTTAATTCATCCACTTGACTTTCCTCCATGGTTAGAGGTTAACTAAGTGGTAGTAATGGACAATTGTGGTCACAATTGAGGAGGATAACTAGGATAGGACTTCTAATTCTCATAACCTAGCCAAGGGCTTTCATAATCATTAGTTTACTTTCATTGCCATTTATATTTCTTGTCTAAAATCTCAAAACCCCAAACATACTTCATAACCAATAACAAGGACACTTCATTGCAATTCCTAGGGAGAACAACCCGAGGTTTAATCCTTCAGTTTATAATTTTAGGGGTTTATTACTTGTGACAAACAATCTTTTGTATGAAAGGATTATTGATTGGTTTAGAAACTATATTTGCAACGAGATTTCATTAGTGAATTGCTAAACCGTCAATAATCCGTTCATCAAAATGAATCATTTTGATGAATGAAAAATTGATGGTTTAGAATTCACAAATGAAATGTCGTCGAAGTATAGTTTCTAAACCAAACAATAATCCTTTCATACAAAAATTTGTTTGTCACAAATAACAAACCCCCTAAATTTATAAACCGAAGTATTGAACCTCTGGTCGTTCTCCCTAGGAATTGCGATAAAGTGTCTTGTTATTGGTTATAAGGTATGTTTGGGATTTTTGAGGTTTTAGACAAGAAATATAAATGGCAAAGAAAATAAACTAACAACTAACAAAGCTCTTGGCAAGATATGAGAACTAGAAGTCCTATCCTAGTTATCTTCCTCAATTGTGACCACAAATTGTCCATTTCTACCACTTAGTTAACCTCTAACCATGGAGGAAAGTCAAGTGGATGAACTAACTTGATTCCACAAGTCCTAGCCAACACCCAAGGGAAAGACTAGCTTTAGTGGTATCCAAATCAATTAGCAACTTCTAATTATCAATCAACAAAGGAATTAGATAACTCAAGCGTCACTAATTATGCTACCTAGGCCAAGAGGAATAAAATCTATACTAAAATCCAACCAAACATTTCATCAAACACTTGGAAGGCACAAAAGAAAAGCATAGTAAATTGATAACTAGAATGAAATCTAACAACAATTATTACAAGGAGTTAACAACAACAATCAAAAGAAGCACAATTATTATGAATTACCTCTAATTGAATTGGAACAAAGTAGAAGAGGCAAGAGTAGATCTACAACAAAATATAGAAACAACATAAAGGAAATCACAATAAAAGAATAGAAGAATGATGATTGCAACAACAAAGAATTGAGAAGCAAAAGTAGAAGAAGGCATGAATTAAAACCTATATTTAAGAACTAAACCTAATCCTAATTCTAGAGAGAAGAGAGAGCTTCTCTCTCTAGAAACTAACTCTAAACTAATCCTAATGTGTAAAAATGAGAAAAAAGATGTGAATGATCCTTGATCCCTTCAATCCTTGGTCCTTTTATGCATTTTGGCACCAAAGTTGGTTGTACTGGGCCCCACAGCTCTCAGAAATTGCTAGGCACATTTTCTATTTAAAAATCATGTGCGGCCACCGACGCATACACGTACAGTGCGTGTGCGCGTGGATGGGTGCAACCAAATTTTTGGCTTTTCATGTGTTCTCCATTTTGCATGATTTTCTCTTCACTCCTTTGATCCATTCCTAGCCTTTTCAACCTGAAATCACTTTACAAACATATCAAGGCATCTAATAGAATCAAGGTGAATTAAATTTAGCTATTTTAAGATCTAAAAAGCATGTTTTCACTCTTAAGCACAATTAAAGGAGAATTTATAAAACTATGCTATTTCATTGAATAAATATGGGAAAAGATGATAAAATCCTCTAAATTCAACACAAGATAAACCTTAAAAATGAGGTTTATCAACCTCCCCGATGATCGGATTTTTGACGGTTTAGAATTCACAAATGAAATCTCGTTGCAATATAGTTTCTAAACCAACACTAATCCTTTCATACAAAAATTTGTTTGTCACAAGTAACAAACCCCTAAAATAAAAACCGAAGTATTGAACCTCGGGTCGTTCTCCCTAGAAATTGCAAACAAATGTTCTTGTTATTGGCTATGAAGTATGTTTGGGGTTTTTGAGTTAAGGAACAAGGAATGTAAGCTGCAAAAGAAATAAACTAACAACTAAGAAAATCTCTTGGCAAGGTTATGAGAATTGGAAGTCCTATCCTCATTATCCTCCTCAATTGTGACCACAATTGTCCATTGCTACCACTTAGTTAACCTCTAACCATGGAGGAAAGTCAAGTGGATGAATCAACTTGATTCCACAAGTCCTAGCCAACTCCCAAGGAAAATACTAGCTTTAGTGGTATCCAAATCAATTAGCAACTTCTAATTGTTAATCAACAAAGGAATTAGATAATTCAAGCGTCACTAATTACTCTACCTAGGCCAACAAAAACAAAATCTACACTAAAATCCAACCAAGCATTTCATCAAACACTTGGAAGGCAATAAAAGTAAACAACGTGAATTGCAACAATTAAAGAGAGATCTAAGTAGAATAGCAAGAGATCAACAATAGAAAAGGAAAATAATTATGAAACAACAAAGAACTTACCAATCTCATTAAAGAAGAAATGTAGATCTACAAGAGAAAGTTCATAAACTACAACTAACAATACAAAGAAATTACAAGAGAAGAATAATTCTACAACTACAAGAGAACAATTGAGAAAAAAAAAGAAAAATTAGAAGAGAGAAGAAGAACTAGATCTAGATCTAAACCTAATCCTAATTCTAGAGAGAAGAGAGAGCTTCTCTCTCTAGAAACTAACTAAAAGCATGTGAAAACTAAAACTAAAACTTAAATTATGACTAATGATAAAAAAGTATGTTAATTCCCATTCAATCCTTGGCTTAAATAGCATCAGAAATGAGTTAGATTGGGCCCACAAGGCTTCTAAAATCGCTGGCCACGAGTTGCATTAAGTGAATCATGTGCAACCATCGGCGCGTACGTGTACTGTGCGCATGCGCGCCTTTATGCGCGATGCAACTATGGCAAATCTTATATCATTTTAAAGCCCCATATGTTAGCTTTCCAACGCAACTAGAACCGCATCATTTGGACCTCTGTAGCTCAAGTTATGGTTGATTAAGTGTGAAGAGGTCGGCCTGATAGCTTTTGCGATTCCTTCATTTCTTCATGAGTTCTCCATTTTTACATGATTTTCCTTCATTCCCTTGATCCAATACTTGCCTCCTAAATCTGAAATCACTTAACAAACATATCAAGATATCTAATGTAATCAAAGGTAAATCAAGATTAAACAATTAAGGGCCTAAAAAGCATGTTTTCACACTTAAGCACAAATTAGGAGACAATCATGAAACCATGCTATTTCATTGAATAAATGTGGGTAAAAGGTCATAAAATTCCCTAAATTAAGCACAAGATAAACCCTACAAATGGGGTTTATCAGTTCCTCCATCCCTGATTGAAAGTATCCGAATAGGGATTATTGTTGGAGTTTCTAGAGGGTTTCCCATGTGTTCACCTCCTCCATGGTGGTCCAGGCTTTATCACCTGCGTCTATCTCATAAGCTGTCTCTGGATAGTAAGCATCTGAGCTTTGCGCCACACTCAAGTACTGAGAGATCATGTTGATCTGCTGGGACATGAGCTTATTTTGAGCCAAGATGACTGATGATTAGGATTCTTGACGGTTTGGAATTCACAATTAAAATCTCGTTACAAGTATAGTTTCTAAACCAACAATAATCATTTCATACAAAAATTTGTTTGTCACAAGTATAAACCCCTAAATTTGTAAACTGAAGTATTGAACCTCGGGTCGTTCTCCCTAGAAATTGCAATAAAGTGTTCTTGTTATTGGTTATGAGGTGTGTTTTGGGGGTTTTGATAAGGAACAAGAAAAGTAAATGGTAAAGGAAATAAACTAACAACTAGAAAGGTCTTGGCAAGGTTTGGTGGTCAAGGATCTCTATCCTAATCACTAACCACAACATGAGAATTGGCAAGGAACAACCCCATTAAGTCATCCTCTAACTAATAAAGGAAAGTCAAATGAGCTATGTCAATCCAAGTCCATAAGTCCTAGTTCTCCACCAATTCAATTAGTGAGATCTAGAGTTAATGGCTCCCAATCGTCAATCACTTGGACATTAGTAACTCAAGAGTTCCTAAGTTACCCACCCAAGCCAAGAGCATAAAATTCTATTCTAAAATCCTACCAAGCATTTTATCAAACATTTGGAAGGCATAAAAGGAAAGCATAGTAAATCAACAACAAGAGCAAAATCTAGCAACAACTAAAAGAAGCATTTCATCAAACATATAGAAGGCAATAAAAGTAAACAACATGAATTGCAAGAATTAAAGAGAGATCTAACTAGAATAGCAAGATATCAACAATAGAAAAGGAAAACAATTATGAAACAACAAAGAACTTACCAATTGCATTGAAGAAGAAACATAGATCTACGAAAGAAAGTTCATAAACTACAACTAACAATACAAGGGAATTACAAGAGAAGAAGAATTCTACAACTACAAGAGAACAATTAAGGAAAGAAAAGGAAAATTAGAAGAAAGAAGAGGAACTAGATCTAGATCTAAAACCTAATCCTAATTCTAGAGAGAAGTGAGAGCTTCTCTCTCTAGAAACTAACTCTAACTACTTCTAAAAATTAAACTATGACTAATGATCAAAGTATGTTAATTCCCCTTCAATCCACTACAAGGTTTTTGTTTATTTGTGGAGTTTTTTTTTCCTATTTGTGGAGGTTTCAAACCCCCACAAAAAGGATTGTGGCAGTTTTAAAAACCCCCAAAATTTGAGGTGCCACGAGCTCCTTTGTGGCGGTTTTTCACAACCCCGACAATGTCATTTAGTGACGGTTTTCTATCCCTTTTGTGGGGGTTCTGTGCTAGCATTTTGTGGCAGTTCTTGGTTAATGTTTGTGGCGGTTCAAAACTTCCACAAAAAAATTTCCATTTTAAAAAAACAGCTATTCTATGGGGGTTTCAAACCTCCACAAACCTGTCAATATTATTTTTAAAATATTAATCTAGATGTTAGAATTACATTATTATACTAATTATTTACTATTTAAAAGAAATACTTAAGCAAGACATTAAAAATGTAGAAGAAAATTAAGATATTACATACTTAAACAAAAGAAATACTTTAAAACAAAATCAATATAGTACATTACCATCATTTTTCAATCACATTAATTACAACAATAAAATATTAAAAATAACATGTATTAAACATATAATATGTTTGTGGCAGTTCAAAACTTCCACAAAAAAATTTCCATTTTAAAAAAACAGCTATTCTATGGGGGTTTCAAACCTCCACAAACCTGTCAATATTATTTTTAAAATATTAATCTAGATGTTAGAATTACATTATTATACTAATTATTTACTATTTAAAAGAAATACTTAAGCAAGACATTAAAAATGTAGAAGAAAATTAAGATATTACATACTTAAACAAAAGAAATACTTTAAAACAAAATCAATATAGTACATTACCATCATTTCCAATCACATTAATTACAACAACAAAATATTAAAAGTAACATGTATTAAACATATAATAATTAGAGAACACTATGTACATAAATATATATCTCAAGTGAACTAGTGTCCAAACTAGCACTAGCCATTTCTTCTATTCTTTTTTGAATCTACAGATTCCATATTTTCTATTTTAGCTACTGAAAAGTAATAAAGAAACAAATATAAAAGGCTAAGAATAATTAACATTAAAATTGAAAAGGGTACAAGTACAAACCTCAGAGATGCATGTTGTTCAATATGAACTCATTTTCAAGGGCTTCAGATAAAAAATCAGTTGCATTTACATGTGACTAGTGCTGAAATAGATGTAGGATGATTATGCATTAGCTTTTGACTTATCATTAAAAGACAATTAGATGAAATTATTTATATGCTGAAAAATGCATGATAATAAACATTGTGTAAATGACACATTAACATGTGACTAATGCAAACTAATTAGCATGCTATGTTCAAATCAAGATATCAAATTATCAAATTTGGCTCTGGAGGCATAATATCCTAAATCATACAAGTAATTTCTTTTCCCTTTTGTTTTACCAGAGTCTAGAGATGTCAAAGTACGGTTTAGTCTTTCTCAAGCTTATCTATTTTTCAATTCCCACCCCTTAATTGGAACATTTACATCTTGAATTAATGGGAACCATATAAAATTTCAAACACAAGTTCCACGTCCATGTTCACATTTCCAATTCTAGTAATCATCATATTTATCCATAAAGAAGAAAAATAGTTGAATCCTAGAGACTTTCACCTGAAGTTAGGGATGCTCAACAACTTCGGAGGTATTGGACCAGCAAACTGATTGTTCAAAACATCCCTGCTCAAAACATGTCAGAATGGCACAAATATAACAAATAAAGAGGATAAAGTTTTATCATTGCCTACACTACAAATTGAATACAAAATGGGAGAAGCAACAAGCTTACATGTCAGTCAGTCCAGTCAATGAGGATAAAGAGACTGAAATTCTTCCGGTGAACTGGTTGACTGAAAGAAAACTGCAACCACAAACCATTATGTCCATTAGAACAATATATGATGGAAAAGGGCCTAGTATTAGAGAGCTAGATTATTACATACAAGTTTCTCAGCGTAACTGGCAAATTGGATGGAGTACTTCCCCCAATATTGTTGCTGCTTAGATAACTGTTCAAGGTAAAGAAAATGATGAGTAAAGACAATGCAACAAAATCTTATACGCACAGTAAGAAGGATGAAAGTTGTAATTCGTGAACTGAGGAAAATGCAATATAGTCACAGCCTCACAGGCGCACTCGCGCGTGCGCACAAACACACACACACTCAATGTAGGGAGAATTATAATTACATTACTGAGATGAAAACAAAATTTGCCAGATTATTGCCTAGTTCTCCTTGCAAGTTTGTGACATTCAGAACTCTGTCATAAGTAAGATGACAAGAATTTTTACATTTTACAATTGCCTACTTCAGTAGATTTCAATTAAACAACCGGATAAGAAGAATCATGCAGAAGAGATAACAACATACATCTTTTGTATGAATGTACCAATTATCAAATCAAGAGCATTTCATCAATAGGTGCAAATACCAATTGAGCACAAGCCCCAATTGCATTTTCATCAACCCCACAACAAAGCTGCCAAATCAAATTGCATAATAGAAAGTTAAAATAAGAATTACTTACATAAAAAATATAAAAAAAAATAAGACAAAAAAGAAGTATATTGGCTATATTATATTATAAAGAAAAATGCATGACCTTCTATCCGAACTACCTCTAAGAACTGCACAAAAAAGGCAAGCCTATCTTTCAGAATATTCAACACCTTTAGCAGCTTCTTACATGTAGATATTCCATTTCTTGCTTCCTTTATAGGGTTCTTGAATCCAACCTTGCATTTGCCACAACTCTTCTCGGTTCTTATTTGATTCCCTTCCTGTTGAAAATTTCAAACATTAATTATTGGTAAGAATCTTCAAGCATTATGCAGAATACAATCTTCAATTATTGAACCAGATCTAGATATTTGATTTTGCATCATGCTATTAGTTTTTCAATGAAATCAAAATTTTTAGTCCACACACTCAAAAATCAAAATCATGTGAATGGCATAGCTATTTTGAAACTGATGATTTTGAGACAAATTTGTTTGCTGGCACCTCAATGAAATTGAGAGTAGAATGAGCATCATCCATGTCCTCCAACAAGTAATTAGCCAAGTGAAATTGATGAGATAAGGCTAAAAATCTTCTTTTGCATTTCTTATTTTCCAACCTTTCAATTCCCTGTCATAAACAATTATAGAAACAAGAAACCTACTTCATGCTAAATCCATTACTAACTATCTTTCCAAAAAAAAAGTTAGAAAAAGAATTACCTCATAGAAATGAGTATATGATAGATCTGAGATACGTGGCTTCAATAATCCTGATCTCAACAAGCCAACACTTTTATCCTTTATGGCTTTGATTGGCTCGGACTCAAGCTCCTTCTCCACCCTTGAAGGAGGCAAATCATTGATTTGCCATAGAATAGCACGAGTTTCCTTGCAAACACATACCGTTCCCTCTTTTCAATCAAAGCATCAATATGGTTAAGCAAATCTTACTTGTACCTTGGAATCAAATTGTGTCATACATAATTATCACATAAATTAAAATGCAAAATGTGTCATATACAACTTATACCATTGAAACTACAAAATTGAAGTCCTGAACTAAAGAAGAACAACGTAGGAACAAATCCTCACCGCAATTACTCGGAACAACATGAGAATCAGTTCCATGAGATTCGATAGCTTCGAACGCAGCTTCAATCGAAGCTTCCAGAGACTCCTGCTCGCTCGCTTTCCAGATCTACTCAGCCAGCGCCACCGAGTCCGCGCCTGGAGTGCTTCAAGCTGCTGGAGCAAAAGCAGAACCAGCCGTGGAAGATGACGCAGAAGCGGAAGATCTAAAGCATTACATCGACAATATGAACGAAATCGTCACTAAAATACTATCCTAAGAGGCGAGAGCTCTGTGAATTGAAAGGCTCCACGATCACCTCATCCTCCATTCATAACTCTTCCGGTAACGCATTGACGGAGGAGACTTGGCAGCAGCGGTGGCAAGGAGATGAACGACGGTGGCGATGGAATCAAAATTTTAGGTTTCAAACTCTCCCTCGTTCTCTTTCTCGGGAAGAATTTTTTGTTTTTTTTTAATTTTTGGTATGGGCTCAGTTAATATTTATTTGGATTGGGCTTTTTATATTTAATTGGATTGAGAATATTATAACTGTGGGAATTTTTGTTAATTATTTAAAATTGTCACAAATAAAATAGATTATGGAGGTTTTAATAACTCCCTTTAAAAAACTTCCACAAACAAAAAAATTTTTTGTAGTGAATCCTTGGCTTAAATAGTATCAGAAATGAGTTGGATTGGGCCCACAAGGCTTCTAAAATTGCTGGCCACGAGTTGCAATTAGTGAATCACGTGGCAACATCGGCACGTACGCGTACCGTGCATGTGCACGCCCCTATTCGCGATGCAACTATGGCAAATATTATATCATTTCAAAGCCTCGGATGTTAGATTTCCAACGCAACTAGAACCGTATTATTTGGACCTCTGTAGCTCAAGTTATGATCGATTGAGTGCGAAGAGGTCGGTTTGACAGCTTTTGCGATTCCTTCATTTCTTCATGAGTTCTCCATTTTTACATGCTTTTCCTTCATTCCCTTGATCCAATCTTTGCCTCCTAAATCTGAAATCACTTAACAAACATATCAAAGCATCTAATGGAATCAAGGTGAATTAATTTAGCTATTTCAAGACCTAAAAAGCATGTTTTCACTCTTAAGCACAATTAAAGGAGAAGTTATAAAACCATGCTATTTCATTGGATAAATGTGGGAAAAGATGATAAAACCCTCTAAATTCAACACAAGATAAATCCTAAATATGGAGTTTATCAACCTCCCCACACTTAAACCAAGCATGTCCTCATGCTTAAACCAAGAGAAAGCAAAGGGGTATCAACATTTATTCAATGAAATCTAACTAAATGCAACCTACCTATATGCAACTATCTACATGAATGCAATTGCTTGGTCAAAATAAATCAATTCCCAAGAATACATATATGCACAAGGGCTAAGGGTATTAACAACCATGCCAAACCACACTTGAATTGAGCTATTAAATATTTTTACAAACCTGCATGAAGAATGATGATCATAGGTGAAAACATGTAATTGAGCAATCGAACCCTCACTGGTAGTGTTTACACTCTATTCACTCAAGTGTTTAGGGTTGATTCACTCAATTCTCCCCTATTTCATGCTTTCTAAGATTTATTTTTCTTCTAACAATCAACATTTATTCAATGCATGCATACAAGTATCATGAGGTCTTTTCATAGGTTGTAATAGGGTTAGGGTCAAGGTAGGATGCATATTTGGTTAAGTGAGCTTGAAATTTGAATCTTTGATAAGCTTAGACTTCCCACCTAGCCTATCACATCCTATACAATTCAAAGCTAACCTAACTACCCATTTTTCACTTTTTAACATACTCATGCATTTCCTTTTCATTTCACAACACTTATGCATTGACCCTTATTGAGCTTTGCTTTGGGGCATTTTGTCCCCTTTTTATTTCTTTCTTTTTATTTGTTTCTTTCTTTTTCTATTTTTTTCTTTTCTTTTCTTTTCCATGCTCTTCTATTTTGTTTCTTTTTCTTTTTCTTTTGTTTTTCTCATTTTTTTTCTTTCTTTCTTTCAAACTATATACAAGAACATCAATGCATAAGGTCTATACATTTTATCAATATATGAGCATATACCCAATTCCCAATAATTTTAATTAAAAATACAAAACTACCCTTTTATTCTCCCAATGTCCCAAGATTCCCACACTTGAATGATACACACACTCTAGCCTAAGCTAATCAAAGATCCAAATAAGGACATTTATTGTTTTCCGCTTTAAGGCTTGTAATGTGCTAAATTAAGAACAAGTGGGTTAATCGTAGGCTCAAATTTGGCTAACAATGGAAGATAAGAGGTAAGGCTATTTGGGTAAGTGAGCTAAATGAAATGATGGCCTCAATCATATAAATGCATGAATACACAAAATAATGGACATAAAGAATCAAACAAATCAAATATCACAATCATATATATACATATATATATATGATTCAAGCAAGTTTTATGAAAAATTTTCACTCAAATCAATTGAGGTGCCTAAAACAGTTTATTGGAAAAGAAATCATCACCTTAACCAAGTAGTCCTAACATAAAAAGGGAAGTGGTAAAATATGTAAAATTCTAACTAACATGCAACCTATCATGCAATGCAACAACTAGTTAACATTGGTGCTGAAAAAGAAATTGTTACCCACGGAGATCGGTCGGACGACCTCCCCACACTTGAAGATTGCACCGTCCTCGGTGCATGCAAAGAAGAGCAATGTGGACGGGTTGCTACAGTTGATGAGTTCCGTTAAAAGATTGTGCGGATGACTTGTTCGTTTCCCCATTTAAAAGCTTTTCTTTTCTCCCTCCTTAGTGGCCAGCCTAAAAGGAAAGAAAAGGAAAGAAACATTAAGCCCATGACAAAGATATCAAAACAAATAAAACATAGACGGGGGCTAATGCCAAATAAAAGTAGGGTTCTCACTACATGTTAGCTACGCATATAAGTGAGAAAGCAATATAGGGAAAGGGCATATCAACTAATACTTGATGCAAGAGTAAAATCGAAGCATGAAGAGCATATGGAGCATCAAGTTCAAATAAGAAAAAGTGGGTCATGAAAGACAATATGAGGTCATATCAATGCACAAAGACACAAGAGTTAGACAAGATGAAGCATTGATTTAAAGGTTTTATCACCCAACAATATCAAACAAGTTAAGAGGCACCGAAATAATGCAAGAAATTCTCAACAATTGAGTAAGAGAATTCAACACCATTATTAAAATAAGAAACCTAAAAAAAGAGAAAATTACAACAAGCCATAAAAACAAAATTAAAATGCAATGAATGAAAGTAAGCAAATGCAATAAAAGAAAATGGAAGAAAAGAAAAAAAAAATTTTTAGTATTTTATTTATTTATTTATTTATTAAATTTTTTTTTTCAAGAGAGGAAGAAGAAAGGTAGAAAGAAAAAAGAAGAAAAGAAGAAAGAAGAAGAAAGGAGAAAGTTGAAAGAGAAAAACAGGGTGCGAATCCACGCATAAGCGTCATGCGTGCTTAAGCATGGATGCAGCAGGGACAATCCACGCCTACGTGTCATGCGTGCTTAAGCGTGGATTGAAATTTTTTTTTTGACAATCCACGCGTAAGCGTCATGCGTGCTTACGCGTGGATTGTGCTCCCTGCACAATTTCAGCACAAATCTCGCACAACTCTCGGTTTTTGTACCAGGAGTTACGGAAGTGCAATCCACGCATACGCGCCATGCGTGCTTAAGCATGGATTGAAAATTTTTTTTAGAAGCATAAAAATAGAATTTAACACTCTCCTAACCTATAAACATTCTAAAGCAACTAAAATTCAAATTTAACAAAAATCTTTAAGTTTTTGAAAAATTTTCAAAGACGAAACAAACAAAACTTGTACTTCAAGTAACCTACTTTAACAACAATCTAAACTAATCAAAACACACTACAACAACCTATCAATTAAAACAAAGTGTATAAGAGTATATTAAAGAAGAAAACTACCTATGATGGCAACTCAAATCACTTATTAAGTATATATACAAGAGAATGGAAAGAGTTTACCATGGTGGGGTGTCTCTCACCTAGCACTTTTATTTATTATCCTTAAGTTGGACTTATGGGGAGCTCCTCTCAAGGTGGCTTGTTGATGAGCGGATAATTTATACGCTTTTTGGCATTGTTTTTAGATAGTTTTTAGTATATTTTAGTTAGTTTTAATTATATTTTTATTAGTTTTTAAATAAAAATCATATTTCTGGACTTCACTATGAGATTGTGTGTTCTTCTGTGATTTCAGGTATTTTCTGGCTGAAATTGAGGGACCTGAGCAAAAATCTGATTCAGAGGCTGAAAAAGGACTGCAGATGCTGTTGGATTCTGACCTCCCTATACTCGAAGTGGATTTTATGGAGCTACAGAAGCCCAATTGGCACGCCCTCAATTGCGTTAAAATGTAGACATCCTGGGCTTTCCAGAAATATATAATAGTTCATACTTTACTCGATATTTGATGGCCCAAACCGTCATTCTAAGTCAGCATAAAAATTCATGCGTCAAAACGCCAGAACTGGCATAAAAGCTGGAGTTAAACGCCCAAACTGTCACAAAAGCTGGCGTTTAACTCCAAGAAAAGTCTCTACATGTGAAAGCTTCAATTCTCAGCCCAGGCACACACCAAGTGGGCTCGGAAGTAGATTCTGCATCATTTACTCATTTCTGTAAACCCTAGGCTACTAGTTTTCTATAAATAGGACCTTTTGCTATTGTATTTACACACCTCATGATATTTTTTACACGTTTCATATTGTATCTTTGACGGCATGAGTCTCTAAAATCCATGGTTGGAGGTGAAGAGCTCTGCTGTATCTCGATGAATTAATGCAATTACTACTGTTTTCCATTCTATCACGCTTGTTTCTATTCTAAGATATTCACTCGCACTTCAACCTGATGAATGTGATGATCCATGACACTCATCATTATTCTCACCTATGAACGCGTGCCTGACAACCACCTCCATTCTATCTGCAATAGCTTGAGTGCATATCTCTTGGGTTTCTAATCTAAGATTAGAACCTTCGTGGTATAGGCTAGAATTATTGGCGGCCATTCCTGAGATCCGGAAAGTCTAAACCTTGTCTGTGGTATTTCGAGTAGGATATGGGAAGGGATGACTGTGACGAGCTTCAAACTCACGAGTGCTGGGTGTTGTGACAGACGCAAAAGGATCAATGGATCCTAGTCCAACATGAGTGAGAACCGACAGATGATTAGCCGTGCGGTGACAACGCATTTGGACAATTTTCACTGAGAGGACGGATGGTAGCCATTGAGAACGGTGATCCACCAACATATAGCTTGCCATGGAAGGAGCCTTGCGTGTGTGAAGAAGAAGACAGTA
Source organism: Arachis ipaensis (assembly GCF_000816755.2). NCBI lineage: Eukaryota > Viridiplantae > Streptophyta > Magnoliopsida > Fabales > Fabaceae > Arachis > Arachis ipaensis. Next base: position 113,520,837 of record NC_029794.2, on the reverse strand, counting down.
GGAAAGCAGAGATTCAGAAGACAGAGCATCTCCAAAACCTCAACCTGTTCTCCATTATTGCATAACAAGTATTTATTTCATGTTCTCAATTATTTGTTCTTGGTGTTCATATTGATCTTCAAAGTGTTCTTGGTATTCATCTTGACATTCAAAGTTTTCTTGTTTGTTCTCTTTGTTTTGATCTAAAATTTCTAAGTTTAGTGTCATTTTGTTGTTTTTCTCTTTCCTCATTAAAATTCAAAAATTTTAAAAAATATATTTTCCTTATTTTAGTCATAAATTTCAAAATTTTGCATTAAATTAGTCAAAGATTTTCAAAATCATATCTTTTTTTTTGTCAAGTCAAAATTCTAATTTCAAAAAATTGATCTTTTCAAATCTTTTTCAAAAATAAAATATTTTTAATTTCTTCAATCATATCTTTTCAATCATATATTTTTTTTAATAAATTGCAATCATATCTTCTCAATCATATCTTTTTCAAAATAATTTTCAATCATATCTTTTTGATTGCTAATTTCAAAATCTTTTTCAAAAAATCACCTAACTACTTTTCTCTTTTATATTTCGAAATTAACTAAGCATTCTTTTTCCAAAATCTTTTTAATTAATTAATTAATTAATTAATTTAGTTTTTAATTTACTTTTATTTCATTTTCTTCTAATTTTCGAACTTATATTCAATTTTTCAATTATTTTATTTTATTTTAATTTATGTATTAAAAAAAAACAAACAAAAATATATTTTATTTGCAATCCACATCATCTCCCTTTCTCCATCATGGACCTAAGTGGAAATGAGCAGTCCAGAAGGACTCTAGGGTCATATACTAACCCCATTACAGCTGCATATGGGAGTAGCATCTGTATACCTCCCATCAAAGCAAGCAGTTTTGAGCTAAATCCTCAGCTCATCATCATGGTGCAGCAAAATTGCCAGTATTCCGGTCTTCCACATGAAGAACCTACTGAGTTTCTGGCACAGTTCTTACAAATTGCTGACACAATACGTGATAAAGAAGTGGATCAGGATGTCTACAGATTATTACTGTTTCCATTTGTTGTAAGAGATCAAGCTAAGAGGTGGTTAAACAACCAACCCACAGCAAGCATAAAAATATGGAGACAGTTATCAGATAAATTCCTGAATCAATTTTACCCTCCAACAAGGATGACACAGTTGAGGCTGGACATCCAAGGCTTTAAACAAGAGGATCATGAATCCCTTTATAATGCATGGGAAAGGTACATAGGGATGCTAAGGAAATGCCCCTCTGAAATATTTTCAGAGTGGGTACAGTCAGACATCTTTTACTCTGGGCTTACAGAAAAAGCTCAAATGTCTCTAGACTACTCAGCTAGTGGATCTATACACATGAAAATGATGATTGAAGAAGCTCAAGAACTTATAGATACGGTTGCTAGAAATCAACATCTGTACTCAAATAGTGAGTCTTCCATAAAAGAAGAGGCTAGGGCAGTAACTACTGATCCTAATCCTCAAGAACAGATTGTTGAACTTAATCAGCAATTACTCCTTATGAAAAACCAATTAGCAGAATTTAAAGAGATGCTCCAAGACACTAAAAATGCTAACAAGAATATGGAAGCACAATTGAATCAGACAAGACAGCAGCTATCTAAACAGATAACAGAAGAATGCCAAGCTGTTCAACTAAGGAGCGGGAAGACATTGAATAATTCAGCTCAAAGTAGCAGAAAGCCAAGAAGGGAACAACTAACAGAGGATGACCAAACCACTGCCCAAAACCCCTCTGAGGACAGCAAGAGCCCAGAGAGGAATAATTCTGGCGTTCAAACGGCGGAAAAGGGTAAAAGATTGGCGTCAAACACCCAGTGGATGCCCACTTCTGGCATTCAAAGGCCAGAAAAGGGAGAAAAGTTGGCGTTAAACTCCCATTCCTTGCCCAGTTGAACGCCAGAAAATGGTGGGAAGCTGGCGTTAAACGCCCATCCAGCACCCAATCCTGGCGTTCAAATGCCAATGAGGGATCAGACACCTACAAGTGCTGATAATAACCCCTCTAAGAAGGCTTCTCCAACCACCACTGTAGGGAATAAACCTGCAGCAACTAAGGTTGAAGAATATAAAGCCAAGATGCCTTATCCTCAGAAACTCCGCCAAGCGGAACAGGATAAACAATTTGCCCGCTTTGCAGACTATCTCAGGACTCTTGAAATAAAGATCCCGTTTGCAGAGGCACTTGATCAAATACCCTCTTATGCTAAGTTCATGAAAGAGATTTTAAGCCATAAGAAGGATTGGAGAGAAACTGAAAAAGTTTTTCTCACTGAAGAATGCAGTGCAGTCATTCAGAAAAGCTTACCAGAAAAGCTTAAAGATCCAGGAAGCTTTATGATACCGTGCACATTAGAGGGTACTTGTACCAAGACAGCTCTATGTGACCTTGGGGCAAGTATCAATCTAATCCCTGCATCCACTATCAGAAAGCTTGGCTTGACTGAAGAGGTCAAACCAACCCAGATATGTCTTCAACTTGCTGATGGCTCCATTAAATACCCATCAGGCATAATTGAGGACATGGTTGTCAAGGTTGGGCCATTTGTCTTTCCCACTGACTTTGTAGTACTAGAAATGGAGGAGCACAAGAGTGCAACTTTCATTCTAGGAAGACCTTTCCTAGCAACTGGACAAACTCTCATTGATGTCCAAAAAGGGGAAGTGACCCTGAGAGTCAATGAGGATAAGTTCAAGTTAAATATTGTCAAAGCTATGCAGCATCCAGATAAATCAAATGAATGCATGAGCATTGATATTATTGACTCCTTGGTGGAAGAGATCAATATGACTGAGAGTCTCGAATCAGAGCTAAAGGACATCTTTAAAGATGTTCAGCCTGATCTGGAGGAACCAGAGGAAATAAAAGAACCTCTGAAAATTCCTCAGGAAGAGGATAAACCTCCTAAATCCGAGCTCAAATCACTACCACCATCCCTGAAATATGCATTTCTGGGAGAAGGTGACACTTTTCCAGTGATCATAAGCTCTGCTTTAAATCCACAGGAAGAGAAAGTACTAATTCAGGTGCTGAGGACACACAAGACAGCTCTTGGGTGGTCCATAAGTGATCTTAAGGGCATTAGCCCAGCAAGATGCATGCACAAGATCCTATTGGAGGATGATGCTAAGCCAGTGGTTCAACCACAGAGGCGGCTAAATCCAGCCATGAAGGAGGTGGTGCAAAAAGAGGTCACTAAGTTACTAGAGGCTGGGATTATTTATCCTATTTCTGATAGCCCCTGGGTGAGCCCTGTCCATGTTGTCCCCAATAAGGGAGGCATGACAGTGGTTCATAATGAAAAGAATAAACTGGTTCCTACAAGAATAGTTATAGGGTAGCGTATGTGTATTGACTACAGAAGGCTCAATACAGCCACCAGAAAGGATCATTTTCCTTTACCATTCATAGACCAGATGCTAGAGAGACTAGCAGGTCATGAATACTACTACTTTTTGGATGGCTATTCAGGTTACAACCAAATTGCAGTAGATCCTCAAGACCAAGAGAAAACAGCATTCACATATCCTTTTGGAGTATTTGCCTACAGAAGGATACCCTTTGGTCTATGCAATGCACCTGTAATCTTTCAGAGGTGCATGCTCTCTATCTTCTCTGATATGGTAGAGAAATTTCTGGAAGTCTTCATGGATAACTTTTCAGTATTTGGAGACTCATGCAGCTCCTGTCTTGACCATTTAGCACTTGTTCTGAAAAGATGCCAAGAGACCAACCTAGTTTTAAACTGGGAAAAATGTCACTTTATGGTGACTGAAGAAATTGTCCTTGGGTATAAAATTTCAAACAAGGGAATAGAGGTGGATCAAGCTAAAGTGGAAGTAATTGAAAAATTACCACCACCTACCAATGTTAAGGCAATCAGAAGCTTTCTGGGGCATGCAGGATTCTATAGGAGGTTTATAAAGAATTTTTCAAAAATTGCAAAAGGTCTGAGAAATCTGCTAGCTGCTGACACACCATTTGTGTTTGACACAGAGTGTCACAGCACCAGTGATTTCTGCACCAGACTAGACATTACCATTCGAACTAATGTGTGATGCCAGTGACCATGCCATTGGTGCAGTATTAGGACAGAGGCATAACAAACTTCTGCACGTCATTTACTATGCCAGCCGTGTTCTAAATGACGCACAGAAAAACTATACAACCACAGAAAAAAGAGTTGCTTGCAATGGTTTATGCCATTGACAAGTTTAGATCCTATTTAGTAGGTTCAAAAGTGATTGTGTATACTGACCATGCTGCTCTTAAATATCTACTCACAAAGCAGGATTCAAAACCCAGGCTCATAAGATGGGTGTTGCTTCTGCAAGAGTTTGATATAGAAATAAGAGACAGAAAAGAGACAGAGAACCAGGTAGCTGATCACCTGTCCCGGATAGAACCAGTAGCAGGGGCGTCCCTCTCTCCTACTGAGATCTCTGAGACCTTTCCGGATGAGCAACTCTTCGCCATTCAGGAAGCACTATGGTTTGCAGACATTACAAATTATAAAGCTGTGATGTTCATACCCAAGGAGTACAGCAGGCAGCAAACGAAAAAAATAATTTTTGATGCAAAGTACTACTTATGGAATAAACCATATCTCTTTAAGAGATGTGCATATGGAATGATCCGCAGATGCATGCCCAGAGAAGAGGCATAGAAGATCCTATGGCATTGCCATGGATCACAATATGGAGGACATTTCGGAGGTGAGCGAACAGCCACTAAGGTCCTCCAATGTGGGTTCTACTGGCCTACTCTCCATAGAGATGCCCGAGAGTTTGTGCGTAACTATGACAGTTGCCAGAGAGCTGGTAACTTACCTCATGGTTATGCCATGCCTCAACAAGGGATCTTAGAGATTGAGTTATTTGATGTATGGGGTATTGACTTCATGGGTCCTTTCCCACCATCATACTCAAACACTTACATTCTGGTGGCAGTAGACTACGTATCTAAATGGGTAGAAGCAATTGCCACACCCACTAATGATACTAAGATAGTGCTGAAGTTCCTCCAGAAACATATCTTCAGCGGATTTGGTGTCCCTAGGGCAATAATCAGTGATGGGGGCACTCACTTCTGCAATAAACAACTTTACTCTGCTATGGTCCGATATGGAATTAGCCACAAAGTAGCAATTCCATATCATCCACAAACAAATGGACATGCTGAAGTCTCTAATAGAGAACTAAAAAGAATCCTGGAACGGACTGTAATCGCCCGTAGAAGGGATTGGGCAAAAAGCTTGGATGATGCTCTGTGGGCATACAGAACATCATTCAAGACTCCTATAGGAACCTCTCCATACCAGCTTGTGTATGGCAAGGCCTGTCATTTGCCCATGGAACTGGAACATAAGGCCTACTAGGCAACCAGATTCCTAAACCTGGATGCTAAGTTAGCTGGAGAGAAAAGATTGCTCCAGCTAAATGAGCTAGAGGAATTCAGACTCAATGCTTTTGAAAATGCAAAAATTTATAAGGAAAAAGCAAAAAGGTGGCATGACAAGAAACTGTCATCTAAATTCTTTGAGCTAGGACAGAAGGTTTTGCTGTTTAACTCTAGGCTCAGATTATTCTCCGGGAAATTAAAATCCCGGTGGAGGGGACCATATGTGATTACAAGTGTGTCACCATATGGATATGTGGAGCTTCAGGATATTGACTCTGACAAAAAGTTTATTGTTAATGGACAGAGAATCAAACATTATCTTGAAAGTGATGTTGAGCAAGAATGCTCAAAACTGAGCCTAGACTAAAGCTCAGTAAAAAAGTCAAGCTATTGACATTAAAGAAGCGCTTATTGGGAGGCAACCCAATTTTTATTTATCTATGTTAATTTTCCATTTTCCATTGTTATTTTATGTCTTCTTTAGGTTGATGATCATGTGGAGTCACAAAAACAACTACAAAAATCAAAGCAAATTCAAAAACAACATTAAAAATAGCACACCCTGGAGGATGAGCTTACTGGTGTTTAAACGCCAGTAAGGGTAGCAGTTTAGTGTCTATGTTTTAAAGCTATGAATGTCCTATGAATCCATCACCTTTCTTAAAATGAAAAATGTTTTCTGAAAAAGAAAAAGAAGTACGTGAATTTCAAATTTTAAAACAGTTTAATTATTTTGATGTGGTGGCAATGCTTTTTGTCTTTCTGAATGAATGCTTGAACAGTGCATATTTTTGAATTTGTTGTTTATGAATGTTAAAATTGTTGGCTCTTGAAAGAATAATGAAAAAGGAGAAATATTATTGATAATCTGAAAAATCATAAAAATGATTCTTGAAGCAAGAAAAAGCAGTGAATACAAAGCTTGCGAAAAAAAGAAGAAAAAAGAAAAAGAAAGAAAAAGAAAAAGCAAGCAGAAAAAACCAATAGCCCTTTAAACCAAAAGGCAAGGGTAAAATAAAAAGGATCCAAGGCTTTGAGCATCAGTGGATAGGAGGGCCTACAGGAATAAAATCCTGGCCTAAGCGGCTAAACCAAGTTGTCCCTAACCATGTGCTTGTGGCGTGAAGGTGTCAAGTGAGAAGCTTGAGACTGAGCTGTTAAAGTCATGGTCCAAAGCAAAAAGAATGTGCTTAAGAGCTCTGGACACCTCTAATTGGGGACTCTAGCAAAGTTGAGTCACAATCTGAAAAGGTTCACTCAGTTATGTGTCTGTGGCATTTATGTATCCGGTGGTAATACTGGAAAACAAAATGCTTAGGGTCACGGCCAAGACTCATAAAGTAGCTGTGTTCAAGAATCAACATACTGAACTAGGAGAATCAATAACACTATCTGAATTCTGAGTTCCTATAGATACCAATCATTCTGAACTTCAAAGGATAAAGTGAGATGCCAAAACTGTTCAGAAGCAAAAAGCTAATAGCCCCGCTCATCTAATTAAGACTGATCTTCATTGATGTTTTCAGAATTCATTGTATATTCTATTCTTTTTATCCTACTTTGTTTTTAGTTGCTTGGGGACAAGCAACAATTTAAGTTTGGTGTTGTGATGAGCGGATAATTTATACGCTTTTTGGCATTATTTTTAGGTAGTTTTTAATATATTTTAGTTAGTTTTTATTATATTTTTATTAGTTTTTAAATAAAAATCACATTTCTGGACTTTACTATGAGTTTGTGTGTTTTTCTGTGATTTCAGGTATTTTCTGGCTGAAATTGAGGGACCTGAGCAAAAATCTGATTCAGAGGCTGAAAAAGGACTGCAGATGCTGTTGGATTCTGACCTCCCTGCACTCGAAGTAGATTTTCTGGAGCTACATAAGCCCAATTAGAGCGCTCTTAATTGAGTTGGAAAGTAGACATCCTGGGCTTTTCAGAAATATATAATAGTCCATACTTTGTCTGAGATTTGATGGCCCAAACTGGCGTTCCAAGTCAGCATAAAAATTCTGGCGTCAAAACGCCAGAACTAGCATAATAGCTGGAGTTAAACGCCCAAACTGGCACAAAAGCTGGTGTTTAACTCCAAGAAAAGTCTCTACATGTGAAAGCTTTAATTCTCAGCCCAAGCACATACCAAGTGGGTCCGGAAGTGGATTCTGCATTATTTACTCATTTCTGTAAACCCTAGGCTACTAGTTTTTTATAAATAGGACCTTTTGCTATTGTATTTACACACCTCATGACATTTTTTACACGTTTCATATTGTATCTTTGACGGCATGAGTCTCTAAACTCCATGGTTGGGGGTGAGGAGCTCTGCTGTGTCTCGATGAATTAATGCAATTACTACTGTTTTCCATTCTATCACGTTTGTTTCTATTCTAAGATATTCACTCGCACTTCAACCTGATGAATGTGATGATCCGTGACACTCATCATTATTCTCACCTATGAACGCGTGCCTGACAACCACCTCCATTCTATCTGCAATAGCTTGAGTGCATATCTCTTGGGTTTCTAATCTAAGATTAGAACCTTGGTGGTATAGGCTAGAATTATTGGCGGCCATTCCTGAGATCCGGAAAGTCTAAACCTTGTCTGTGGTATTTCGAGTAGGATCTAGGAAGGGATGGCTGTGACGAGCTTCAAACTCACGAGTGCTGGGCGTAGTGACAGACGCAAAAGGATCAATGAATTCTATTCCAACATGAGTGAGAACCGACAGATGATTAGCCGTGTGGTGACAATGCATTTGGACCATTTTCACTGAGAGGACGGATGGTAGCCATTGACAACGGTGATCCACCAACATACAGCTTGCCATGAAAGGAGCCTTGCGTGTGTGAAAAAGAAGACAGTAGGAAAGTAGAGATTCAGAAGATAGAGCATTTCCAAAACCTCAACCTGTTCTCCATTACTGCATAACAAGTATTTATTTCATGTTCTTTTACTTTTTACAATTAAAACTAAGAATCATTACTGATATTCTAACTAAGAGTTACAAGATAACCATAGCTTGCTTCAAGCCGACAATCTCCGTGGGATCGACCCTTACTCACGTAAGGTATTACTTGGACGACCCAGTGCACTTGCTGGTTAGTTGTGCGGAATTGCAAAAGTGTGATTGTAATTTCGTGCACCACTTGTGCTTAAAGCTATCCTTGAACATCCACCAATTCTTGAGTCTCCAATAAGCCCCATTCTTCAATCTTAATATCTTCAAGCTTTGATGGAGTTCTTCACAAACCATGAGCTCCCAAATTGGATTTTCCTTGTGCGATCCGGGATCCCACACTTTGTTTTGACACCCGTCCTTTGGTCATCATTATTCCATCCGGGTGGCATGACCTGAGAATTCTCAAAGAAGCTTCCAAACAACTTCCTAGATCCATGCAATTTGGTTCTCCACCAATCATTACTATACAACTTTGAGCATGCAACCATCATGAACTTAGAGTGATGTTTCCAACCACTACACAACTCTCTTCTACTTTTAACTCTACAAAGAGCTCTAAGTTGACCATCATTTTCAATTAAACCATATTCAAGTGAGAAAGTAAAGCTTAGGGATAAGAATTTTATCCACTTGAATGTTGTGTAGGATGGTGACTTAGGAAGGGGTGGTCCTAATGATCATGCAATCTCCACTCTTTTGTGCTCTTCCTTGACTATATCCACCTCTTCGCAAGCTTCTTCAATTTCAACCTTTTCCCCTTTATCACTTGGCTTGGTGTGGTCTTCAAGGAGTTCAATTTCTTGCTCAATGGGAGGTGATTTAATTTTGGATAGGAATTCATTGATGAATGAGTCTATTTCTTGACTAACCTCTTCATATTCTTCAATTTCGATATACACCATGCCAACTTTTTTCTCTTGGTAGCTCTCTTTCGATTCACTCTCTTTCTCATTGCTCACTAAGGGTATGGGAGGTTGTGCACATTCTTCTATAATTTCAACTTCATGTCCAATGGGATAGGATTCAATTGTAGATAGAAATTCATCCATGATTGAATCCATCTCTTGATAAGCCTCTTTCAAGTCTCCAACTATGATATGCCTTGGAGGTTGTGCACCCTCCTTAACATCAATATCAAACTTCTTGGAAGAGTGCTCCATGATGCTACATTCCTATGGATCTTCAACATCTCCTAAATCTTCAACCACATCTTCCTTTTCTTCAATAATCATAGGCTCCTCCAATTGCTCCAATACAAAATAACATCCCTCATTTTCCACCGGAAATTTCAATCTCTCCTTCATGCTATGCTCTTCAATTGATTCTTCACATGTGGCTATGGAAGCACCTTGAGTGTTCAAGCATTGGTAGGCTAAAGTATGCACTACCTTGGTCAAGTTAGTCACAAACTCTAGGGTGTTTCTTTGCATATCCGCTTGTCCTTGAAGTAGCAAGGTGAGAGAATCATCTATTAGGGCTTGGGGTGGATAGGAAGGTTCATGATTTTAGAGGGAGTGTTCATAGTATGAAGGTGGTTCTTCTTGGTAGGGGTATGGAGATGGTGAGTATTGAGGTGGTTCTTCATAGTAGTCATGATAGGGTTGTGGTGGTTCCAAAGGTTCTTGCTGATAATGGTCATAGGGATGTGGCATGGGTGATTGGTCATATGGGGAACAAGGGTCACAAGAAGGTGCTTGGTAAAAATGGGCTTGTGAGCATGGTTTATAGTCATGTTGAGGATAAGGTTCACAAACATATGGTGGTGGTACTTGATTATCACAAAAAGATTCACCATAGCCATTTAATTGACATGTATTAGGATGGTGATTATACCTATAAGTGTCCGGAGGTTGTTGCCAATAGGAGTGACCAATTCCTTGAGGCTCCTCCCATCTTTGTTGGTTCCATCCTTGATGCATGTGGTCATTGAAGTTCACATTTCCTACAACACAATTAGAACCAAACTCATAGCCAAAGTGAGAATTCATAGTGAAAAAGCAAAATAAAACTAACAAAAACTAGAAAACAAGCAATGAATAAAGCTATTCACAATATTCACGTATATACAATAACCAATAACATAACACCATTGCGATTCCCCAACAATGGCGCCATTTTGATGATTAGGATTCTTGACGGTTTAGAATTCACAATTAAAATCTCGTTGCAAGTATAGTTTCTAAACCAATAATAATCCTTTCATACAAAAATTTGTTTGTCACAAGTACAAACCCCTAAATTTATAAACTGAAGTATTGAACCTCGGGTCGTTCTCCCTAGGAATTGCAATAAAGTGTTCTTGTTAATTGGTTATGAGGTGTGTTTTGGGGTTTTTGATAAGGAACAAGAAAAGTAAATGGTAAAGAAAATAAACTAACAACTAGAAAGGTCTTGGCAAGGTTTGGTGGTTAAGGATCTCTATCCTAATCACTAACCACAACATGAGAATTGGCAAGGAACAACCCCATTAAGTCATCCTCTAACTAATAAAGGAAAGTCAAATGGCTATGTCAATCCAAGTCCAAAAGTCCTAGTTCTCCACTAATTCAATTAGTGAGATCTAGAGTTAATGGCTCCCAATTATCAATCACTTGGACATTAGTAACTCAAGAGTTCCTAAGTTACCTTTCCAAGCCAAGAGCATAAAATTCTACTCTAAAATCCTATCAAGCATTTTATCAAACACTTAGAAGGCATAAAAGGAAAGCATAGTAAATCAACAACAAGAGCAAAATCTAACAACAACTAAAAGAAGCATTTCATCAAACATATAGAAGGCAATAAAAGTAAATAACGTGAATTGCAAGAATTAAAGAGAGATCTTAACTAGAATAGCAAGAGATCAACAATAGAAAAGGAAAACAATTATGAAACAACAAAGAACTTACCAATTGTATTGAAGAAGAAATGTAGATCTACAAAAGAAAGTTCATAAACTACAACTAACAATACAAGGGAAATACAAGAGAAGAAGAATTCTACAACTACAAGAGAACAATTAAGGAAAGAAAAGGAAAATTAGAAGAGAGAAGAGGAACTAGATCTATATCTAAAACCTAATCCTAATTCTAGAGAGAAGTGAGAGCTTCTCTCTCTAGAAACTAACTCTAACAACTTCTAAAACATAAACTATGGCTAATGATCAAAGTATGTTAATTCCCCTTCAATCCTTGGCTTAAATAGTATCATAAATGAGTTGGATTGGGCCCACAAGGCTTCTAAAATTGCTGGCCACGAGTTGTAATTAGTGAATCACGTGGCAACATCGGCGCGTACGCATACCGTGCTCGTGCGCGCCTCTATCCTTGATGCAACTATGGAAAATCTTATATCATTTTGAAGCCCCGGATGTTAGATTTCCAACGTAACTGGAACCGCATCATTTGAACCTCTGTAGCTCAAGTTATGATCGATTGAGTGCGAAGAGGTCGGCTTGACAGCTTTTGTGATTCCTTCATTTCTTCATGAGTTCTCCATTTTTACATGCTTTTCCTTCATTCCCTTGATCCAATCTTTGCCTCCTAAATCTGAAATCACTTAACAAATATGTCAAGGCATCAAATGGAATCAAGGTGAATTAAATTTAGCTAATTCAAGACCTCAAAAGCATGTTTTCAATCTTAAGCACAATTAAAGGAGAAGTTATAAAACCATGCTATTTCATTGGATAAATGTGGGAAAAGATGATAAAACCCTCAAAATTCAACACAAGATAAACCCTAAATATGGGGTTTATCAATGACGTCTAAGGTGTCCACCTTCAGAACACCTCTCTTCTGAGCTGCCCCATTGTTCACAGGGTTCCTCTCAAAAGTGTCATTTATTGGTTGTTGGCAACCATATCTATAAGCTCTTGCACCTCTTCTGGTGTCTTTTTCAAGTGGAGGGATCCACCTACAGAGTGGTCCAATTCCATCTTGTACATCTCAGATAGGCTATCATAAAAGATATCTAACAAGGTCCAATCTGAGATCATGTCAAGAGGACATCTCCTGATTAGTTGCTTATATCTTTCCCAAGCTTCATAGAGGGATTCACCCCTTTTTGTCTGAAGGTTTGTACTTCCATCTTGAGCTTACTCAGCTTCTGAGGTGGGAAGAACTTGGTCAAGAATCCATTGACCACCTTCTCCCAGGTGTCTAGACTTTTCTTAGGCTGGGAATCCAGCCATAGCCTTGCTCTTTCTCTTACATCAAAGGGAAAACAGCCACAGCCTTACTCTATCTCTTACAGCAAATGGAAAGAGTATGAGCTTGTAGACTTCTAGATTTACTCCATTAGTCTTGAAAGTGTCACATATCTGTAGAAAGTCAGATATGAATTTGTTTGGATTTTCCTGTGAAAGTCCACAAAACTGGCAATTCTGTTGTACTAGAATGACCAATTGAGGCTTCAACTCAAAGTTGTTTACACCAGTGGCAGGTATGGAGATGCTGCACCCATAGAAGTCAGAATTTGGTGCAGTGTAAGATCCTAAGACCTTTCTTGCGTCACCCCCATTGTCTGGATTAGCTGCCATTATTGTATCTTCAGCTTCTCGCTTTAGAGCTCCTATGAGATTCCTTACGGCTCTGCTAGCCTGAGCTTGTTGCAGAGACCTTCTTAGAGTCCTTTCAGGTTCAGATCCGGATCAAAGAGAGGTTCTTTATCCCTACTCCTATTCATAAACAACAAGAAAGAAACTAAGAAAAGAAGAAGAGATAATTCTCTATGTCAGAGTATAGAGGTCCTTTGTTAGAGGCTTAAGTAAAAAGAAAAGAAAAGGAAGGTGTCCTTTATGTAAGGAGAAGTTTTCGAAAATAGAGAGGGGAAAAAGATTTAGAAATTTTCAAAAAAAAGAAAGAGAGAGAGATAGAAGGTTTTCGAAAAAGAAGAGAGAGGGAAGGTGAGAGGATTTTCGAAAAAGAGGAAAGAGAAATAAGAATCAAAGAGATACCAAACTTTTAAAATTGAAATAAGATAAAACAAATAACTAACTAATAAGATTTGAAAATAAAATAAAAGATTCGATTTTGAAAACTTTTGAAATTTAAAAAGAAAGAGTCAATAAAAAATTTTAAAATTTAAATTTGGAAAGAAAAAGTCAAACAAAACAAGATAAGATTTTAGAATTAAAGAGAAAAGATTTGATTTTGAAAAGTTTTAAAATTTAAAAAGAGAAAGTCAAATAAAGATTTTAAAATTCAAAAATTAGAAAAAGTCAAAAGAAAGACAAGATAAGATAATATTTTAAAATTTAAAATATTTTAAAATTAAGAATTAAAAGAAATATAACTACCAAAATACTAAACTTTTTTTTTAATTTGAAATCAAATTAAAGATAAGATGACAAAATTTTGAAAACCAAACAAAAAGATAGGATAAAAATTTAAAGATAGAAAAGATAAACAAGAAAAACAAGATTACTAAACAAGACATCAAACTTAAAATTTTAAATTTAAATTAAAAATTTTTGAAAAATTAAAAATTAAAAAGAAAAGAATAACACTAGATAGATACCAAACTTAAAAATTTTCAAATCAAAGACACTAATTTTTGAAAAATTGAAAGGGAAAAACACTAAAAGACACTACACTTAAAAATTTTGGAATCAAACAAAGAAAAACCTAAAGAAAATTTCGAACACCAAGAAAGAAAAATAAGAACAATTTTTGAAAATTCAAGAAAATAAATGAAAACCAAAGGGACACCAAACTTAAATACTGACACAAGACTCAAACAAAAGAAAAGATGACTAAAGATGAAAATAATTTTTAAATTTTTTTTGAAAATTTTTAAAAAGAAAATAAGAAACACAAAAAAAATAGTAAAAGGTACCTAATCTAAGAAGCAAGACAACTGTTAGTTTGTCAATCACAAACAATCCCTGGTAACGGCGCCAAAAACTTGGTGCGCGAATTTGTGACTCGCACAACTAAATTGGCAAGTGCACCGGGTCGTCCAAGTAATACCTCAGGTGAGTGAGGGTCGAATCCCACGAGGATTCCTGATACGAGGATTATCGTTGATCTAGAATTTCTCAATAGAAAATCATGTCATAGTATAGTCCTAAACCGAAAAATAATCCTTTGATCAAATTTTGATATGATTGTCACAAGTTTAACCCCAAATAAAAGTAACCGAGAGTATTAGTCTCGGATCATCATCAAGAGAATGAGAAAACATGTGCATCAAGATTGGTTAGAATTCCGGGGTTGAGAGTCATAAACAAAAATTTAAACTACTAAATCTTAGCATGCAAGAAATTCAAAGTGCAAGAAACTAAACCAAAGCAATTAAAGCAAGGTATAGTAAATGCAATCTAACAAGGTAACATATAAACCTACTTCTATTCTAGAGCTAAGTAAACAACTAAACTAACTATAACAAGAATCAAATAATTGGGATTTTTGGGTTTCAAATAAGAATTATAAAAAGGACTCTTGGCTAAGGCATAGGAATTGGGATCAACATCCTTGTCTAATAACCATATATTGATAATTATGAAGAACCAAGCCCATTAAGTCTACTTCTACAAGTGAAGTATGTCAAATAGGCTTGATCAACTTCAACTCATAAGTCATAATCCAACTACTAATTGGCTTAGTAGTAGATTAGTGTCAATGGGTATCAATTTAACCACAAAGGGTTCTCAAATCACCGATTCAATTAGACCTAATGATTCAAGGTCACCCAATTCCCTTAGCCTAGGCCAAGAGTATAGAAAACTACTCCATAATCAAAGGGAACATTTCATCAAACACATGGTAGGCACTAACTAAAGACATATTTAAATTGCAAAATTAATTGGAAATTACAATTACCCACTAACAATTATCAATAGAAAACAATTCAAATGACACTATCAATCATAGAAAATATCAATACACTAATAGAAATTCAAAATCAACAAAGTTCATAAAATGAGAAGAAAAGGGAAAATAACAAGAAAACACAATTTCAACATAAGATCTAAACAAATTATAACTAGAGAACTAAGATTAAGTAAATAAAACTAGAATTAACAAGAACCAATTCAAAAATTCAACAAAGGATTATCAAAATAAACTAAACCTAAAGAGAAGTAAGAGTTTCTCTCTCTCTCTTTCTCTAGAAAACAAGAACAAAAACAAGCTAAAATAATGTGTAAGTTGTGTATGATTGATTCCCCCCTTTCTCCCATCAATTCTTGGGTCTTTTTCATGCAGAAGCAAGCTGGATTTGGGCCTGGAGTCCTTTAGAAATCGCCAGCCACGTTTTCCATTAATGAGTCACGTGCTGGGCGTCACGCGTGTGCGTTGGTCACGCATGCGCGTCAAGTGAAGTCCTCAAGTCACGTGTACGCGTCAGGCAAGCGTGTGCGGTGGTCAATGCTGCACCAGGCCACGTGTACACGTCAGTCACGCGTGCGCGTGGGCACCAAATTCTCCAAAGCTCTATTCTTCGTGTTCCTTCCTCTTTTGTATGCTTCCTTTCTATTTTCTAAGCCATTCCTGCCCTATAGATCCTGAATCCACTTAACAAATACATCACGACATCGAATGGTAATGAAAGAGGATTGAAATTTAGCATTTTTAAGGTTAAAGAAGCATGTTTTAATTAAACCATGAAGCACAATTAGGAAGGAAACACAAAACATACAATTTATATGAATAAGTGTGAAAAATATCGATAAAACCCACCAAATTCTACACAAGATAAACCCTAAAATTGGGGTTTATCAATTGCCAAATTGAGCAAGCTATGGTTATCCTGCAGATCTTATTCAGGCGAATAGAAAGATACTTGTTGTTTGTTGTAGACGCATAAACAAGAAATAACAATAAAACATAGAAACAATAGTAAGGAGTCAGTTAAGGTCTCGGAGATGCTTGTTCTTCCGGATTAACACTTCTTACTCACTACTTTAACAATGAGTGATTCATTCAATGGCAAGGCTGTAAGTGATTAAGCCATGGGTCATGGTCATTAATCTCCTCTATTCCAAACCAAACGCCCGAACAGGTCAGTCAATCTAACAAAGGGTGAAGCTCATGCAATTCAATCTCTGATGATCCTACTCAAAATGCCACAGGGACCTTAATTACCCTGACTAATGGGATTTCATGTCACCTATCCCAATTAGCCCAAATAACTTGTTGGAACCCGTGATGTACTCTCAAGATGTAGCTCAATACCATCCGGGTCAGGACTCGTAAAGAACTCATGTAGAATGGGGGTCATACTTTTGTTCCACCCCAGATTCATAAAGATGAAGAGCGACAATTGATGAGTGGATAATTTATACGCTTTTTGGCATTATTTTTACATAGTTTTCAGTATGATTTAGTTAGTTTTTAGTATATTTTTATTAGTTTTTAATTAAAAATCATATTTCTGGACTTTACTATGAGTTTTTGTATTTTTCTATGATTTCAGGTATTTTCTGGCTGAAATTGAGGGACCTGAGCAAAAATCAGATTCAGAGGTTGAAGAAGGACTGCAGATGCTATTGGATTCTGACCTCCCTGCACTCAAAGTGGATTTTCTGGAGCTACAGAACTCTAAATGGCGCGCTTCCAATTGCGTTGGAAAGTAGACATCCAGGGCTTTCCGGAAATATATAATAGTCTATACTTTGAATAAGGATTGACGATGTAAAATGGCATTCAACGCCAGTTCCATGCTGCATTCTGGAGTCAAACGCCAGAAACAGGTTGCAAAGTAGAGTTCAACGCCAGAAATAGGCTACAAACTGGCGTTCAACTCCAAGAAAAGCCTCTACACATGTAAAGCTCAATGCTCAGCTCAAGCACACACCAAGTGGGCCCCGGAAGTAGATTTCTACATCATTTACTCAATTCTGTAAACCCTAGTAACTAGTTTAGTATAAATAGGACTTTTTACTATTGTATTAGACATCTTGGGACGTTTAGTTCTTAGATCATGGGGACTGGCCATTCGGCCATGCCTGAACCTTTCACTTATGTATTTTTCAACGGTAGAGTTTCTACACACCATAGATTAAGGTGTGGAGCTCTGCTGTTCCTCAAAGATTAATGCAAAGTACTACTATTTTTCTATTCAATTCAACTTATTCCGCTTCTAAGATATTCATTCGCACTTCAATATGATGGATGTGATGATCGTGACAGTCATCATCATTCTCAACTTATGAACGCGTACCTGACAACCACTTCCGTCTACCTTAGATTGAATGGATATCTCTTGGATATCTAATACAGGGACCGAGTCCGAGATATTAGTGTCTTTGTGGTATAAGTTAGAACCCATGGATGGCCATTCCTGAGATCCGGAAAGTCTAAACCTTGCCTGTGGTATTCCGAGTAGGATCTGGGAAGGGATGGCTGTGACGAGCTTCAAACTCGCGAGTGCTGGGCGTAGTGACAGACGCAAAAGGATAGTAAATCCTATTCCAGTATAATCGAGAACCGACAGATGATTAGCCATGCAGTGACAGCGCATTGGACCATTTTCACAGGAGGATGGGATGTAGCCATTGACAACGGTGATGCCCTACATAAAGCTTGCCATGGAAAGGAGTAGGATTGATTGGATGAAGACAGCAGGAAAGTAGAGATCAGAGGAACGAAAGCATCTCTATACGCTTATCTGAAATTCTCACCAATGAATTACATAAGTACCACTATCCTATTTTATATTTTATTTATTTTCATCCACTATAATTTCTTAATATAATTTAATCTGCCTGACTGAGATTTACAAGGTGACCATAGCTTACTTCAAGCCGACAATCTCCGTGGGATCAACCCTTACTCACGTAAGGTTTATTACTTGGACGACCCAGTGCACTTGCTGGTTAGTTGTATGAAGTTGTGAAACAGATATAAGATCATGAACGTGCGTATTGAGTTTTTAGCGCCGTTACCAAGGAATGGAATGATCACAATTTCGCACACCAAGTTTTTGGCGCCGTTGCTGGGGATTGTTCGAGTTTGGACAACTAACGGTTTATCTTGTTGCTCAGATTAGGTAATTTTATTTTATTTTTAAGCTTTTTTATTTCTTATTTTCGAAAAAAAAATTTTTTTTCTTCTTTTTCGTTCTTCCCAAAATAATTTTCGAAAAAAATACAAAAAAATTTAAGAAAATCATAAAAACAAAAAATTTGATGTTTCTTGTTTGAGTCTTGAGTCAAATTTTAAGTTTGGTGTCAATTGCATGTTTATCTCTCTCTTGCATTTTTTCAAAAATTCATGCATTGCATTCTTCATGATCTTCAAGTTGTTCTTGGCCAGTCTTCTTGTTTGATCTTCATATTTTCTTATTTTGTGTCTTTTCTTGTTTTTCATATGCATTTTTAATTTGTTAGTTTCTAAAGTTTGAAAATTTCTAAGATTGGTGTCTTGCATGTTTTTCTTTCATTAAAAATTTTCAAAAATAAGTCTTGATGTTCATCTTGATCTTCAAAGTGTTCTTGGTGTTCATCTTGACATTCATAGTGTTCTTGCATGCATTGTGTGTTTTGATTCATAATTTTTATGTTATGAGTCTTTTTCATGTTTTTCTCTTTCTTCAAAAAAAAAATTCAAAAATCAAAAAAATATATTTTCCTTATTTTACTCAAAATTTTCGAAAATATGATTTGATTTAGTCAAAAAGTTTTTAAATTTAATTGTTTCTTATGAATCAAATCAAATTTTCAATTTAAAATCTTATCTTTTCAAAATCTTTTTCAAAATTCAAATATTTTTCATTTTTTTATTTTATTTTCGAAAATTTTTAAATTTTTATGTTCAAAATCTTTTCCTTATCTTTATTTCATGATTTTCAAAATTAATAATAACATTTAATATGATTGATTGAAAAATTTCAAGTTGTTACTTACCTATTAAGAAAGGTTCAATCTTTAAACTCTAGAATCATATCTTTTTAGTTTCTTGTTAGTCAAGTAATCAACTTTAGTTTTCAAATCTTATCTTTTTGTTTCAATCATATCTTTTTAAATTTCAATCATATCTTTTTCAAAAACAAATTTCAAAACTTTTTCAATCAATCTTATCTTTTTGTTTCAATCATATCTTTTTCAAAACTACCTAACTAATCCTCTCTCTCTTATTTTCGAAAATTTCCTCTTTCCCCTTTTTCAAAATTCTTTTTTTTAATTAACTAATTGTTTTAATTTTAATTTAATTTCAACTTTAATTTTCGAAATCTAACTTTCAATTTTAATTTTTATTTTAATTAAATTTCGAAATTCTCTCTCTCATCTCCTTCTATTTATTTATTCATCTACTAACACTTCTCTCCCATCCAAAAATTCGAACACCACCTCCCTCTCTGTGTTTGAGTTTTTCCTCTTCTATTCTTTACATTACATTCTTTTCTTCTTCTACTCACACAAAGGAACCTCTCTCCACTGAGGCAAAGAGGATCCCTATTATTTTCTGTTTTCTTCTTTTTCATATGAGCAGGAGCAAGGACAAGAACATTCTTGTTGAAGCAGATCCTGAACCTGAAAGGACTCTAAAAAGGAAACCTAGAGAAGCTAAAATACAACAATCCAGAGACAACCTTACATGAATTTTCGAACAGGAAGAGGAGATGGCAGCCGAAAATAATAATAATGCAAGGAGGATGCTTGGTGGCTTTACTGCACCTAATTCCAATTTACATGGAAGAAGCATCTCCATCCCTGCCATTAGAGCAAACAACTTTGAGCTGAAACCTCAATTAGTTCCTCTGATGCAGCAGAACTGCAAGTTTCATGGACTTCCATCTGAAGATCCTTTTCAGTTCTTAACTGAATTTTTGCAGATCTATGATACTGTTAAGACCAATGGGGTTGATCCCGAGGTCTACAGGCTTATGCTTTTCCCGTTTGCTGTAAGAGACAGAGCTAGAGTGTGGTTGGACTCTCAACCTAAAGATATCCTGAACTCTTGGGATAAGCTGGTCACGGCTTTCTTAGCCAAGTTCTTTCCTCCTCAAAAGCTGAGTAAGCTTAGAGTGGATGTTCAAACCTTCAGACAGAAAGAAGGTGAATCCCTCTATGAAGCTTGGAAGAGATATAAGCAACTGACCAAAAAGTGTCCTTCTGACATGCTTTTAGAATGGACCATCCTGGATATATTCTATGATGGTCTGTCTGAATTAGCTAAGATGTCATTGGATACTTCTGTAGGTGGATCCATTCACCTAAAGAAAACGCCTGCAGAAGCTCAAGAACTCATTGACATGGTTGCTAATAACCAGTTCATGTACACTTCTGAGAGGAATCCTGTGAGTAATGGGACACCTCAGAAGAAGAGAGTTCTTGAAATTGATACTCTGAATGCCATATTGGCTCAGAATAAACTATTGACTTAGCAAGTCAATATGATTTCTCAGAGTCTGAATGGAATGCAAGCTGCATCCAACAGTACTCAAGAGGCATCTTCTGAGGAAGAAGCTTATGATCCTGAGAACCCTGCAATAGCAGAGGTGAGTTACATGGGTGAACCCTATGGAAACACCTATAATCCCTCATGGAGAAATCACCCAAATCTCTCATGGAAGGATCAACAAAAGCCTCAACAAAGCTTTAATAATGGTGGAAGAAACAGGTTTAGCAATAGCAAGCCTTTTCCATCATCCACTCAGCAAAAGACAGAGAGTTATGAGTAGAATCTATCTAGCTTGGCAAATATAGTCTCTGATCTATCTAAGGCCACTCTAAATTTCATGAATGAAACAAGGTCCTCCATTAGAAATTTGGAAGTACAAGTGGGCCAGCTGAGTAAAAGGATCACTAAATCCCTCCTAGTACTCTCCCAAGCAATACAGAAGAAAATCCAAAAGGAGAGTGCAAGGCCATTGAAATGACCATCATGGCCGAAACCACAAAAGAGGAGGAGGACGTGAACCCCAGTGAGGAAGACCTCCTGGGACGTCCAAAGATCAATAAGGAGTTTCCTTCTAAGGAACCAAAGGAATCTGAGGCTCATCTAGAGACCATAGATATTCCATTGAACCTCCTTATGCCATTCATGAGCTCTGATGAGTATTCTTCTTCTGAAGAGAATGAAGATGTTACTGAGGAGCAAGTGCCAAGTACCTTGAAGCTATCATGAAGCTGAATGCCAAATTATTTGGTAATGAGACTTGGGAAGATGAACCTCCCTTACTCACCAATGAACTGAGTGATCTGGATCAACTGAGATTGCCTCAGAAGAAACAGGATCCTGGAAAGTTCTTAATACCTTGTACCATAGGCACCATGACCTTTGAGAAAGCTCTATGTGATCTTGGGTCAGGGATAAATCTCATGCCACTCTCTGTAATGGAGAAACTGGGAATCTTTGAGGTGCAAGCTGCCAGAATCTCATTAGAGATGGCAGACAACTCAAAAAAACAGGCTTATGGACTAGTAGAGGACGTGTTAATAAAGGTTGAAGGCCTTTACATCCCTGCTGATTTCATAATCCTAGATACTGGGAAGGATGAGGATGAATCCATCATCTTTAGAAGACCCTTCCTAGCCACAGCAAGAGCTATGATTGATGTGGATAGAGGAGAGTTGGTCCTTCAACTGAATGAGGACTACCTTGTGTTTAAAACTCAAGGATCTCCTTCTGTTACCATGGAGAGGAAGCATGAAAAGCTTCTCTCACTACAGAGTCAACCAAAGCCCCCACAGTCAAACTCTAAGTTTGGTGTTGGGAGGACCCAACCTTGCTCTGATTATCTGTGAGGCTCCATGAGAGCTCACTGTCAAGCTATTGACATTAAAGAAGCGCTTGTTGGGAGGCAACCCAATGTTATTTAATCACTTTTATTTTATTTTCTCTTTGTTATTTCATGTTTTATTAGGTTGATGATCATATGGAGTCACAAAAACTACTGAAAAATCAAAAACAGAATGAAAAACAGTATTGAAAACAGAACACCCTGGAGGAAGGGCTTACTGGCGTTTAAACGCCAGTAAGGAGCATCTGGCTGGCGTTTAATGCCAGAACAGAGCATGAAACTGGCGTTAAACGCCAGAAACAAGCAGCAATCTGGCATTTAAACACCAGGATTGCACCCAGAGGAAAGCTGGCGTTAAACGCCAGAAACAAGCATCAGACTGGCGTTTAACGCCAGAAACATGCACCACACTGGCGTTCAACGCCAGAAACATGCTATAGACTGGCATTGAACGCCCAAAACAAGCATGGAAGTGGCGTTTAACGCCAGAAACATGCTGTAGTCTGGCGTTAAACGCCAAGATTGCCTACAGAGGGCGTTTACACGCCTAATTGGAGCAAGGATGTTAAGTCCTTGCCCCCACTAGATCTGTGGACCACACAGAATCTCCTTAGGATCTGTGGACCCCACAGGATCCCCACCTACTTCTTCTCTCCTCTTCACACCTTTTCATAACTCTCTTCCCTAAATACCCCTCACCAATCAACTCAATCACTCTTTCTCATCACCTCTTCACCACTCACATCCATCCTCTCTTTCCCAAAAACCCCACCTACCTTTAAATTCAAAATAATTTCCCTCCCAAACCCAACCCTAAATGGCCGAACCCTAACCCCTCCCAATCCTATATAAACCCCTCATTCCTTCTTCATTTTCACACAACACACCCTCTTTTCTTCCACTTGGCCGAATCCACCTTTTCCCTCCATCTCCTCCATTTTTCTTCTTCTTCTACTTCTTTCTCTTTTCTTTTGCTCGAAGACAAGCAAACATTTTAAGTTTGGTGTGGTAAAAAGCATTGCTTTTTATTTTTCTATAACCATTCATGGCACCAAAGGCCAGAGAAACCTCTAGAAAGAGGAGAGGGAAGGCAATTGCTTCCACCTTTGAGTCATGGGAGATGGAGAGATTCATCTCTGAGGTCCATCAAGACCACTTCTATGAAGTTGTGGCCAAGAAGAAAGTGATCCCTGAGGTTCCTTTCAAACTCAAAAAGAATGAGTATCCGGAGATCCGACGTGAAATCCAAAGAAGAGGTTGGGAAGTTCTAACCAACCCCATTCAACAAGTCGGGATCTTAATGGTTCAAGAGTTCTATGCAAACGCATGGGTTACCAGGAACCATGATCAAAGTGTGAACCTGAACCCAAAGAATTGGCTCACCATGGTTCGGGGGAAATACTTAGATTTCAGTCCGGAAAATGTAAGGTTGGCATTCAACCTACCAATGATGGAAGAGAACGCACGCCCCTACACTAGAAGAGTCAACTTTGATCAAAGGTTGGACCAAGTCCTCATGGACATATGTGTGGAAGGAGCTCAATAGAAAATTGACTCAAGAGGCAAGCCGGTTCAACTAAGAAAGCTTGACCTCAAACCAGTGGCTAGAGGATGGTTGGAGTTCATTCAACGCTCAATCATTCCTACTAGCAACCGGTTTGAAGTTACTATAGACCGGGCCATCATGATCCATAGTATCATGATTGGGGAGGAAGTGGAAGTTCATGAGATTATACCTCAAGAACTCTACAAGGTGGCTAACAAGTCCTCTAATTTGGCAAGGTTAGCCTTTCCTCATCTCATTTGCCACCTCTGCAATTCGGCTGGAATTGACATAGAGGGAGACATCCTCATTGAAGAGGATAAGCCCATCACTAAGAAAAAGATGGAGCAAACAAGAGAGCATGGACCTCAACATGAGCATGAGGAAATTGCTCACCATGAAATCCCTGAGATGCCTCAAGGGATGCACTTTCCTCCACAAAACTATTGGGAACAAATCAACACTTTCCTAGGTAAATTAAGTTCCAAAATGGGACAATTAAGGGTGGAACATCAAGAGCACTCCATCATCCTCCATGAAATTAGAGAAGATCAAAGAGCTATGAGGGAGGAGCAAGAAAGACAAGGAAGAGACATAGAGGAGCTCAAAAGCACCATTGGTTCTTCAAGAAGAGGAAGACGCCACCCTCACTAAGGTGGACGCATTCCTTAATCTCCTTGTTTATTTATTTTCCTTTTTTTCGATTTTTATGCTTTATGTCTGTTTATGTTTTTGTCTTCATGATCACTAGTACTTAAGTGTCTATGCCTTAAAGTTATGAATGTCCTATGAATCCATCACCTCTCTTGAATGAAAAATGTTTTAATTACAAAAGAACAAGAAGTACATGGTTTCGAATTCATCCTTGAAACTAGTTTAATTATTTTGATGTGGTGACAATACTTTTTGTTTTCTGAATGAATGCTTGAACAGTGCATATGTCTTTTGAAGTTGTTGTTTAAGAATGTTAAATATGTTGGCTCTTGAAAGAATGATGAACAGGAGAAATGTTATTTGATAATCTAAAAAATCATAAAAATGATTCTTGAAGCAAGAAAAAGCAGTGAATACAGAAAGCTTGCGAAAAAAATATAGAAAAAAAAGGGCAAGCAGAAAAAGCCAAAAGCTCTTAAAACCAAGAGGCAAGAGCAAAAAGCCAGTAACCCTTAACACCAAAAGGCAAGGGTAATAAAAAGTATCCAAGGCTTTGAGCATCAGTGGATAGGAGGGCCTAAAAGAATAAAATCATGGCCTAAGCAGCTAAACCAAGCTGTCCCTAACCATGTGCTTGTGGCGTGAAGGTGTCAAGTTTTCAGGTATTTTCTGGCTGAAATTGAAGGACCTGAGCAAAAATCAGATTCAGAGGTTGAAGAAGGACTGCAGATGCTGTTGGATTCTGACCTCCCTGCACTCAAAGTAGATTTTCTGGAGCTACAAAACTTCAAATGGCGCGCTTTTAATTGTGTTGGAAAGTAGACATCCAGGGTTTTCTAGAAATATATAATAGTCCATACTTTGAATAAGTATTGACGACGTACACTGGCGTTCAACGCCAGTTCCATGCTGCATTCTGGAGTCAAACGCCAGAAACAGGTTTCAAAGTAGAGTTCAACGCCAGAAATAGGCTACAAACTGGCGTTCAACTCCAAGAGAAGCCTCTACATCTGTAAAGCTCAATGCTCAGCCCAAGCACACACCAAGTGGGCCCCGGAAGTGGACTTCTACATCATTTACTCAATTCTGTAAACCCTAGTAACTAGTTTAGTATAAATAGGACTTTTTACTATTGTATTAGACATCTTGGGACGTTTAGTTCTTAGATCATGGGGGCTGGCCATTCGGCCATGCCTGAACCTTTCACTTATGTACTTTTCAACGGTAGAGTTTCTACACACCATAGATTAAGGTGTGGAGCTCTGCTGTTTCTCAAAGATTAATGCAAAGTACTACTGTTTTTCTATTCAATTCAACTTATTCTGCTTCTAAGATATTCATTCGCACTTCAATATGATGGATGTGATGATCATGACAGTCATCATCATTCTCAACTTATGAACGCGTGCCTGACAACCATTTCCGTTCTACCTTAGATTGAATGGACATCTCTTGGATATCTAATACAGGGGACCGAGTCCGAGATATTAGTGTCTTCGTGGTATAAGTTAGAACCCATGGATGGCCATTCCTGAGATCCGGAAAGTCTAAACCTTGTCTGTGGTATTCCGAGTAGGATCTGGGAAGGAATGGCTGTGACGAGCTTCAAACTCGCGAGTGCTGGGCGTAGTGACAGACGCAAAAGGATAGTAAATCCTATTCCAGTATGATCGAGAACTGACAAATGATTAGCCATGCAGTGACAGCGCATTGGACCATTTTCACAAGAGGATGGGATGTAGCCATTAACAACGGTGATGCCCTACATAAAGCTTGCCATGGAAAGGAGTAGGATTGATTGGATGAAGACAACAGGAAAGCAGAGATCAGAGGAACAAAAGCATCTCTATACGCTTATCTAAAATTCTCACCAATGAATTACATAAGTACCACTATCCTATTTTATATTTTATTTATTTTCATCCACTATAATTTCTTAATATAATTTAATCCGCCTGACTGAGATTTACAAGGTGACCATAGCTTGCTTCAAGCCGACAATCTTCGTGGGATCGACCCTTACTCACGTAAGGTTTATTACTTGGACGACCCAGTGCACTTGCTGGTTAGTTGTACGAAGTTGTGAAACAGATATAAGATTATGAACGTGCATATTGAGTTTTTAGCGCCGTTACCAAGGAATGGAATGATCACGATTTCACACACCAACAATACATCATAGAATATAATCAAACATATATTAGAGTAGAAAAGTAATTGTATTAATCCATAGGAATCAGCAGAGCTCCTAACCTTAACCTAGGAGGTTTATCCGCTCATACTGTACAGAAAATAATGTATGATAAGTTCTGAGGGACTGAAGATCCTAAACATGGGTGATCTTCGCCTATATATACTAATCTAATAATTATAAATTACAAAAATGAAATAAACTAAGCAGAAAGGTGCGAAAATCCACTTCTGAGCCCATTTGGTGGGTGTTTGGGCTGAGCATGGCGTCCAACTTGAAGGAGTGGGTGAAGAACTGAAGATTGATGGTTTAGAAGTTATAGTAAACTCTCGTTGCAAGTATAGTTACTAAACCAAGCAATCAACCTTTCTTACAAACGTTTTGGTTGTCACAAGTAACAAACCCCTTTAAAATTGATAACCGAGTATTTAAACCTCGGGTCGTCTTCTCAAGGAATTGCAGGGAGGTGTTCTTATTATTGGTTATGAGTTTGTAAATTGGGGGTTTTTAATGTATAAGATAAAAAGCGAGAATAGTAAATGGCAAGAAAGTAAATTGTATTAAATTAAATAGATAATAAAACTCTTGCCAAGGTATGAAAACTGGAAGTCCTATCCTGATTATCCTTATCAATTGTAATGAGAATTGGATTTTTCTCCCACTTTGTTAACCTCTAATTATGAAGGCAAGTTAAGTGGATGAATTAATTTTGATTCCTCAAGTCCTAGTCTTTCCTTGGAAAAAGTTAGAGTTAGTGGAACTCGAATTAATTCTTGAAGAATTTTCAATTTTCAATTAACAATGAGTTTGATAACTCAAGAGTCTCCAATGACTCAACCAAAGCCAAAAGGAAAAAATCCAAATTATTTTATATAATAAATAAAAGAAAGCAATCATAATTCTGAAATACCTCAATTAGCACTAATAAAGATATCAAATGTAACATGGAAGAGTTCATAAATTAAATTAGAAAAATAAATAAAAGGAACATTGAACCTGTGATGAAGAAGAAATAATCCTAAATTCTACAACTAAATCCTAAGAGAGAGGAGAGAACCTCTCTCTCTAAAAACTACATCTACTCCTAAAATTGTGAATGTGAAAGCTTCCATATGAATGAATGGATTCCTCCACTTTATAGCCTCTGTGTTTTCTGGGCCGCAAACTGGGTCAGAAACAGCCCAGAATTCGCTGGTTGCGAATTCAAACACGCTGATTTTTCCTCATTGCGACGCGGCCGCATGGAGCACGTGTTCGCGTCGCCTAGCTTCAAGGAAACTATGTCATATTATATATCAAATCGAAGCCCCAGATGTTAGCTTTCCAACGCAACTGGAACCACGTCATTTGGACCTCTGTAGCTAAAGTTATAGCCGTTTGAGTGCAAAGAGGTCAGGCTGGACAGCTTAGCAATTTTTCTAACTTCTTGTATTCCTTCCACTTTTGCATGCTTCCCTTCCATCCTCTGAGCCATTCCTGCCCTGTAATCTCTGAAATCACTTAACACACATATCAAGGCATCTAATGGTAATAAGAGAGGATTAAACATAGGGAACTTAAGGCCAAAGAAGCATGTTTTCAATCAAAGCACATAATTAGGAAGGCAAATGTAAAACCATGCAAATAGTATGAATAAGTGGGTAAAGAGTTGATGAAAACCACTCAATTGAGCACAAGATAAACCATAAAATAGTGGTTTATCAACCTTTCCACACTTAAACATTAGCATGTCCTTATGCTAAGCTCAAGAGAAGCTATAAAGATGAAGAGGAATGGTAAAATATATGAAATGCAACCTATCTATATGAATGCAAATACATGCAAAATATTTTTATCTACTTGGTTTAAAAATAAATAAGTTCTCTAAGACAAACATAAATCATATTTCACTAATTCAAATTATACAATAAAAGACAAGTAAACTTGTAAGAAGATAGCTCATGAAATATTTCGTTCCCACAGTTTCCCCACACTTAATTGTTGCACAATCCCTGTCTTAAGCTAACCAAAGATTCAATTGGAATATTTAATTATTTTTCTGCTTAAGGCTAGTGATGTGGTAAAATACAGAACAAATGGGGATTAAAAGGCTCAAAGTGGCTGACAAGGGTGATTTAAAGGGTAGGCTTATTTGGGATAAATGAGCTAAAATCAAATAATGGCCTCAATCATATGCAAACATGTAAATACACTAAATATTGGACATATAGACTGAAACAAAGTAAAGATCACAATTATAGAGAAGTAAACACACAAGAATAAAATATTTATGGTTAAATAATGTAACCATATAAATAAGCTCAAATCTCACATGTTGTGTGTTCTTTGGCTCAAAAACCATGTTCCAGATACAACTTCAAACAATTTAACACAAAAATTTTCCAATTTAAATTAGTGAAATACTATAAAAATTTCTTGAAAAAGAAAATATTACTTCAACCAAGTAGTAACTAAATGCATAAAATCAAACAAATATGCAATCAAATATGCAAATGCAACAACTAACAAGAAAAATAAACCATTGGTGTTGAGATAGAAGAGTAACTAACCCATGGAGATTGGTATCGACCTCCCCACACTTAAAGATTGCACCGTCCTCGGTACATGCTGAGATGTGCGGGTGGACGGGTTGTTCTAACTGATGCTTTCCTTCAAGGATTGTGCAGATGGACTTTTTTGTCTCCCCATGTAAACGTCTTTCGGTTCGCTTCCTGGTGGCCATCCTAAAAGAAAAAGGGAAGAAAGGTAACCCAATAATAAAGATAAGAAAATAAATGAAGTATGGTTGGGTTAATGCCAAATGATAAGGGTCTCATTTACATGGAAGCTTCAACATGTACGTGAGAAAATAATAGAAGCTATGGCATACCAGTGGTATAAAATTTGTAACAATAGGAAAGAGAGTGTGGGTAAGGAAAGATAATATAAATTCATGTCAATGTAAAAGTAATACATGTATAAAAAATAGACATTTATTTAAATAATATTACCTAACCAGAATAAAAACAAGTCACTAAGCACCCAAAATAATTCAAGAGAAGATGCAACAGTGAAATAAGAAAATTCTACACCAAAGGAAAAATAATTAATTTAGAAAAGAAAATAAAAAATATGCACAAAATTAAAATGTAATGAATGAAATATGCAAATAAATTAAGTAAAATAAAATAAAAGATAAGAAGAATGAGAAGGAAAAGAAGGGAAGAAGAAGTAAGTAAGAAAGGAGGGAGGAAAAATTAGGATCAGAGAAGAAAAGATAAGATATTTGGCAAATTAGGATAAGTTGTGCGGCGCAAGCAACGCGGTCGCGTGGGGCACGCGGTCGCGCGACTTGCGCTTAAACTGATTGACGCGGTCGCGTCGGTCACGCGGTCGCGTGACCCGTTTTATGCTGCTGGCGCGAGGGCAGCCTTGCGCTCGCACAACTCTCTATTCAAAATCACTGAATGCCAAATATAGGGCGACGCGATCGCATGGGGCATGCAATCGCGTGAGTGGCCAGTATAAGCATATGACGCGGACGCGTCGGTCATACGTCCACGTGGGAAGGATTGTGCGTTCAGCACCAATCCAGCACCACTCTAGCACAACTTTCGGTCGTGCACCCTTTTCACGTCGAATTCCAGGGCACGCAGCCGCGTAATTGACGCGGTCACGTGGGAGGCCAGTATTCCCACTCGACGCGGACGCGTCGGCGACGCTGCCGCGTCGCATGCGAGCATTTTTTTTTTACGCATGAAAAATGCAGAATGCAATGCTAATATGAATGTTATGCAAAACTCCAGGTTCAGTAAAATAAAATAAAACTCGAAAATAAATAAAACTAAATAAAAATGAAAAAGGAACGATCATACCATGGTGGGTTGTCTCCCACCTAGCACTTTTAGTTAAAGTCCTTAAGTTGGACATTTGGTGAGCTCCCTATTATGGTGGCTTATGCTTGAACTCATCCAGGAATCTCCACCAATGTTTATATCTCCAGTAACCTCCGAGGTCCCAAACTAGGCATGTAAAGCCCTTAAGAAGCTTTAAACAGATTCTTAGGCTCGCGGGGTGACAAATGTCAGAGCAGATTCCAGGATCCCAAACCTTGCTTTTGCACCCGTCTTCTTGTTGATCATTATGATTCCATCCGGGTGGTTCAGCCTTATAATTCTCACTCAGGCGTCCAAACAGCTTCCTAGACCTATTCAGTTGAGCTTTATACCAACCTTTGTGTTTAAACTTAAAGCTTCCAACCATAATAAACCTTGCAGGATAATTCTTACCACTGGCCATCTTCCTCTTACTCTTAATGCCACAAAGAGCTCTAAGTTGACCATCCGTCTCCAATAGCCCATATTCAAGTAGGATTAGAAAGCTAAGGGATATGAATTTTACCCACTTGAATGTTGTGAAGGATGATGGCAACTTAGGGGGAGGGGTTTCCAATAACTTTGGCAAAGTGATTTCAAGCTCCACTCCCTTGTGCTTTTTGACAACTTCTACCTCTTTGCAAGCTTCTTCAATTTCAACCTCTTCCTCTTGGTAGCTTTCTTCCAATTCAATCTCTTCTTCATTACTTACCAAGGGCATGGGAGGTTGTGCTTTTTCTTCTTTACTCTCCATCTCTTGACCAACCTCTTCCAAGTCTTCAACTATGATATGCCCTGGAGGTTGTACACCCTCCTTAACATCAAATGCAACCGTCTTGGAAGGAGGTTCTATGTCTTGACTTTCCCATGGAGGTTCAGCATCTCCCAAGTCTTCAACCACTTCTTCCTCTTCAATAATTACAGCTTCCTCCACTTGTTTCAGTACAAAGTCATGCTCCGTACTGTCCATTGGAGTTTCTAGTATATCCTTCATGCTACGTTCTTCATTAGATTGTCCACATGAAGCCATGGGAGTTCCTTGAGTGTCCGAACGTTGAGAAGCTAATTGATTTATTGCTTGATTCAATTGATGAAGTGTGGCATTAAATTTTTCACATGTTTCCTTGAGTTGCTCCGTTGATGCTTGGGGTGATGGATATGGACATGATGCATAGGGAGGTGGTGGTTCTTGGGAGTAATTGGGTTGGAATTGGGGTGGTTCTATATATGGTTCATATGGTTCATAAGGTGGTTGGTATGGTGGATGAGGGATAGGGTCATATGGAGGTGAATAGTGGAAAGGGGCTTGTGAGTATGGTGGTCCAAAGTTATGTTGAGGAAAGGATTCATAGGCATATGGTGGTGGTTGTTGATAGTCCATTGGAGGTGGTTGTTGCTATGAGGGTTGATCAAATCCTTGTGGCTCCTCCCATCTTTGATTGTTCCAACCTTGATGCCTGTTCTCATTGTAATTTCTTCTTCCTGCAACATAATTGTAACCAGACTCATAGCGATGGTGGTGAGAACTCATAATAGCAAATAAAAATTAAAAACGAAAATAAAAACAAATTTTAAATTAAAAGGTTATTTAAATTTTGAAACTTGAAATTTTAGATTTGAAAATTTTTAAATTTGAATTTTGAAAATTTTTAAATTTGAATTTTGAAATTTGATTTTTGAAATAAGATAAGATAAGATAAAAATGTTAAAATAAAAATCTGAATTTTTTTATGCAAATTTCGAAAATTCAATTAAAATAAAGAGAAAAAATATTTTTGAATTTAATGAGGAAAGAGAAAAACAATAAAATGACACCAAACTTAAAATTTTTAGATCAAAACGAAGAAAATAACTAGGAACAACTTGAAGGTCAAGATGAACACGAAGAACAACTTGAAGGTCAAGATGAACACCAAGAACAAATTTTTGAAAAAATTTTTAATAACTAAATAAAAACCAATAACCTCTTAATTTATGAAAAAGCAAAAATAAAAATAAAAAATAAAAACAAATAAACAAGCAAAAAGCAAATATTTACAATAACTAATAATAAGGCACACGTTTGCAATTCCCCGGCAACGGCACCATTTTGAAGAACTGAAGATTGATGGTTTAGAAGTTATAGTAAACTCTCGTTGCAAGTATAGTTACTAAACCAAGCAATCAACCTTTCTTACAAACGTTTTGGTTGTCACAAGTAACAAACCCTTTTAAAATTGATAACCGAGTATTTAAACCTTGGGTTGTCTTCTCAAGGAACTGCAGGGAGGTGTTCTTATTATTGGTTATGAGTTTGTAAATTGGGGGTTTTTAATGTATAAGATAAAAAGCGAGAATAGTAAATGGTAAGAAAGTAAATTGTATTAAATTAAATAGATAATAAAACTCTTGGCAAGGTATGAAAACTGGAAGTCCTATCCTGATTATCCTTATCAATTGTAATGAGAATTGGATTTTTCTCCCACTTTGTTAACCTCTAATTATGAAGGCAAGTTAAGTGGATGAATTAATTCTGATTCCTCAAGTCCTAGTCTTTCCTTGGGAAAAGTTAGAGTTAGTGGAACTCGAATTAATTCTTGAAGAATTTCCAATTTTCAATTAACAATGAGTTTGATAACTCAAGAGTCTCCAATAACTCAACCAAAGCCAAAAGAAAAAAATCCAAATTATTTATATAATAAATAAAAGAAAGCAATCATAATTCTGAAATACCTCAATTAGCACTAATAAAGATATCAAATGTAACATGGAAGAGTTTATAAATTAAATTAGGAAAATAAATAAAAGGAACATTGAACCTGTGATGAAGAAGAAATAATCCTAAATTCTACAATTAAATCCTAAGAGAGAGGAGAGAACCTCTCTCTCTAAAAACTACATCTACTCCTAAAATTGTGAATGTGAAAGCTTCCATATGAATGAATGGATTCCCCCATTTTATAGCCTCTAATATGTATTTTCTGGGCCGCAAACTGGGTCAGAAACAGCCCAGAATTCGCTGGTTGCGAATTCAAACACGCTGATTTTTCGTAACTGCGACGCGGCCGCGTGGAGCACGCGTTCGCGTTGCCTAGCATCAGGGAAAATATATTATATTATATATCAAATCGAAGCCCCAGATGTTAGCTTTCCAACGTAACTAAAACCGCATCATTTGGACCTCTGTAGCTAAAGTTATAGCCGTTTGAGTGCGAAGAGGTCAGGCTGGACAGCTTAGCAATTTCTCTAACTTCTTGTATTCCTTCCACTTTTACATGCTTCCCTTCCATCCTCTGAGCCATTCCTGCCCTGTAATCTCTGAAATCACTTAACAAACATATCAAGGCATCTAATGGTAATAAGAGAGGATTAAACATAGGGAACTTAAAGCCAAAGAAGCATGTTTTCAATCAAAGCACATAATTAGGAAGGCAAATGTAAAACCATGCAAATAGTATGAATAAGTGGGTAAAGAGTTGATGAAAACCACTCAATTGAGCACAAGATAAACTATAAAATAGTGGTTTATCAGTGGGAATTGAACGCCCACTAGGGGGTGAATATACTTCTTCCTTGCTCCCCTTTGGCATTGAACGCCAGGTTTGGGCGTTCAATGCTGACCTTGGTCCTCTTGGGGCGTTGAACGCCAGAAAGGGGGTAGTTTGGATGTTCAACATCTGTGTTGGGCCATCATTCCCAAAGAAAGGTATAAACTATTATATATTGCTGGAAAGCTCTGGAAGTTTTCAAGAAACTTGAGATCAAGATCCCCTTTGCAGAGGCTCCTAAACAAATGCCTTCCTATGCTAAATTCATGAAAGACATATTGAGTAACAAAAGGGACTGGAGGGAGGCAGAAATAGTTATACTCACCAAGGAATGCAGTGCATTCATTCAGAGAAATCTCCCGGAGAAATTACAGGACCCTGGAAGCTTTGTGATCCCCTGCACCATTGGAAACACGTGCATAAAGAAGGCCTTATGTGATCTCGGAGCAAATATCAAACTAATGCCATTATCATTAATAAAGAAACTTTAGATTCAAGAAATCAAACCCATCCGCATTTGCCTCCAACTTGCTGACCGCTCAGTCAAGTTTCTATTGGGAGTGGTTGAAGACATGCTTGTGAGAGTGGGACCCTTTACCTTTCCTGTGGACTTCGTGATACTGGATATGGAGGAGGACAAGAATGCATCCATCATTCTCAGAAGATCTTTCCTGGCCACAGGATGAACTATAATAGACGTCTAGAAGGGGGAAGTGACCCTAAGAGTCAAGATGATGAGGTTGTACTGAATGCAGTTGAGGCTATGCAACACCCAGATCCCCCTAAGGAATGCATGAAGATAGACGCTATAGAGCCCCTGATAAGAGAATTTTAGTTAATGGTATAGAATTTCACAAATGAAATCTCAATGAAAGTATAGTTCTACACCAACAAACAATCCTCCCAATAAAAAATTTGGCTGTCACAAGTAACAAACCCCAAATAAGAATTAACCGAAGTATTTAAACTCTGGGTCGTCTCACAAAGAATTGCAATGAATTGATCAATTATTGGCTATGAAGAACAAGGGGGTTTGATTGATAAAAAGGCAAGAAAGTGAAGGGGCAAGAATTTAAATGACAAGAAGAGTAAATCAAGCAAGCAATTAAAGGAAGCAAGTAATAAAGAGAGAGACATTCATGGCAAAGATTGAGAATATAGGCTTTCTATCCTAGTCATACAATGATTAATTCATCTTATTTATTCAATTCCAACAAATGGAAGAAGGTATCATGTTATCTTCACATAGGGAGAACGTCAAACAAGACTAGTCAATCATATCACAATAATAAACAAGAATTTATCTTACTACGTCATCTTCGACGATGGAAGAAGGTATCATATTATCTTCACACTTGAAGAAAGTCTAATAAGACTAGCTAATCTTAATCCAAATGTCCTAATCAACTCACTAAGTGAATTAGCAAGAGATTAGAGTTAATGGAAACAATACTAGCTAACAACTCTATATCACCAACATGAGTTGGGTATTCATGACTCAAGATTACCTAATTACCCTTTCCAAGCCAAGAATGCTCAAAATCTACTCTAACATCCAATCAAGCGTTTTGTTAAACACTTGAAAGGCATAAAAGGAAAGTGTAATAAATGTGCAAGAATAATGAATCTACCAACTACCAATTGCAAGAAAAGTAAGTTCACAACTCAAATCAACATCAAACATTAAATTTCATTAAAAGGAATTAAAATCCAACATGAGCATTCATAAACAAAAAAGAGGCATAAAAGTAAAATTAACATCACAAACTAAGAGAATGAAAATGTAGAAGCAAGAAATTATAAACAAAACAAGATGAAATCAAGAAATCATGCCTAGATCTAAGATGGAAATACCCTAGGAACCCTAATTCTAGAAAGAAGAGGGAACTACTCTCTCTAGAAACTAAGCTACATGATGCAAAAACTCCAAAACAATTGCTCTCCCTCTTGCCCAAGCTTGAATTCTGCATGAAATAACATCAGAAATGAGTTGGATTGGGCCCAAAATGCTCCAGAAATCACTGGCCACGAGTTGCTTTTAATGAGTCACGTGCAGCAACCCATGTGTACGCGTGATGCATGCGTACACATCTCTAAACGCCAGGAAACTATGGCAAATTTTATATCATTTTGAAGCCACAGATGTTAGCTTTTCAACGCAACTAGAAATGCCTCATTTGGACCTCTGTAGCTCAAGTTATAATCGATTAAATGCGAAGAGGTCAGGGTTGACAGCTTTGCCGTTCCTTCATTTCTTCATGAGTTCTCCCATTTTGTATGCTTTTCCTTCAATCCTTTAATCTAATATTTGCATTCTAAACCTGAAATCACTTAACAAACATATCAAGGCATTGAATGAAATTAAAGATGAATACAAATTACCAATTTAAGGGCCTAAAAAGTATGTTTTTATACTTAAGCACAAATTTAAGGAGAATTACAAAACCGTGCTATTTCATTGAATAAATGTGGAAAAAGGTGATAAAATTTCCCAAAATAAGCACAAGATAAACCACAAAATTGGGGTTTATCAAACCTCCCCACACTTAAACTAAGCATGTCCTCATGCTTAACTCAAGAAAGAAGCAAAAGGTATCAACATTTATTCATTGTAAACTACCTAAATGCAACCTATCTACATGAAATCTATCTAAATGAATGCAACTACTTGGTAAAAATAAGTCAACTTCTAAGAATACATATATAAGTACAAAGGCTAAAGTCATAGCAGTCAAATCAAACCCACAATTGAATTGAATTATTGAAAGATTTTACAAACTTGCAAGAATAGATGATCATGGGTGGAAACATGTAATTGAGCGATTGAACCCTCACCGGATGTGTATCCGCTCTAGTCACTCAAGTGTATGGGGTTGATTCACTCAATTCTCCCCTAATCATGCTTTCCAAGATTTATTTTTTCATCTAACAATCAACAATTATTTCATGCATGCATACAAATATCATGAGGGCTTTCCCATAGGTTGTAACGGGGCTAGGGTCAAGGTAGGGTTATATATGGTCAAGTGAGCTCGAAATTTGAATCTTTGATTAACTTAAACTTCCCACCTAACCTATATAACAACCTATACAATTCATAGCTAGCCTAACTACCCATTCTTCACTTTTTCACACACTCATGCATTCCCTTTTGTGATCACCACACATATGCATTAATTTTTATTGAGCTTTGCTTTGGGGCATTTTGTCTCCTTCTTATTGCTTTTCTTTTTCTTTCTTTTTCTATTATATATATTTTTTTTTTCTTTATTTTGTATTATTTATTATTTTTTTCTTTTTGAAATAAAGTATATACAAAAGTATCAATGCATATGGTTTTACATTCAATGCATGAGTATGTACCCAATTTCCCAAAATTTTGACAAAAATACAAAAATACACTTTCATCCTAACCAATATTCCCAACTCTCCCAAACTTAGATGATGAGCACTCTCACTAGCCTAAGCTAATCAAAGATCTAAACAAGGGACATTTATTATTTTTCGCTTTAGGCTTGTAATGTGCTAAAATTAAGAACAAGTGGGTTTAGCATAGGCTCAAAGTTGGTTAACAATGGAAGATAAAAGGTAGGCTATTTGGGTAAGTGAGCTATTTGAAACAATGGCCTCAATCATATAAGTGCATGTATACACAAAATAATGGACATAAAGAATCAAACAAATCAAAGATTGCAATCATAGAAAGAGAATAATGCACACAAGAATGAAAATAAGTGGCTATATGATATAACCACACAATTAGGCTCAAATCTCACATGCTTGTGTTCTTAGCTCAAAAACGTGATCCACAATGTATGTTTCAAGCAAGTTCTAAAAAAAAAATTTTCAATCAATTGGGGTGCCCTATAGATAAAATTCTTGAAAAATTTCACTATTTTGACTAAGCTTGTTACATATATATGCAAAACAAGAAAAATACAACTAAAAATCCTAAAGGACCTAAGAATGAAATGCAAAAGTGTTAGGATTAGAAACTCGTTACCCAAAAATGCCGACCGGTCGGATGACCTCCTCCCCACACTTAGAAGTTTGCACCGTCCTCGATGCACTCAAAGATGATTAAGGGGGTACGGCGACTCTTCGAGTTGCCACCTTCAGCTGGTAGGTCAACCGATGCTGCGTGTTCTTTCTTTTGCTTTCGTTTTTGCTTATGGTGCATTAGTCATGAAAAATAGAAAATAACACCGTAAGATGAGAAAGTAAAAAGCAAGGAAGCGTAAATTATTGGAATGAGGTAAATCACTAGAATGAAGTGAGTGAATTAGTGTGACATTGATGAAAGATAGGTGTGTGAGTTCTAAATTAGGTGCCCTCTAGAATACACACACATTAGCATAAAAAGTTATGTCATAAGTACACAAAAGAAAGTATACACTTCACTCATTCTAGTGTGCTTGAGATGCTTTTAAACTTGTAGGTTAAGGCAACCCAACAAGCAATAAGAAAGCACGAAAGCATTCAAGCCAAAAGTCAAGCAATTGTGAAATGGATAAGGAATGTACATTGATTGATGTGTACGTAAACTTAGAGAACAAAATGACATATGAAACTTACACAACAATCAATGACACATATTGGAGTTGTTGCAACACCTAAGTGACATAGAGGTGAAACACATGGATGCTATGGAACTTAGGAAAAAGAAGATAGAAGAGGAAATCAATCACATAGCAAGCATGGTCCACAAAGCTTTACAAAGCTAAAAAATATGTCACTAGGTAAGCTTTCGATCCAACTTCACAATTCAAAAATTTCAATGCATGAAATATGTGATGTCAATAAAGGTGAATCACAAACAAGCATCACAAAAAAATGCAATGGTAATATACAATTGCCTAGCGATGGATGATGAATGCATGGTGGTCAAAACATGCAATTCAAAAGAGTTAAGAAGCTTAAAGGCAATGTAACATGTACTTGGTGTTCACGAATGTTAAACATGAAAACTCAAAACCAAGTAACAAATTGTAACCTCAACAAAGAAATCCAACAATGAAAAATAAAAACAATTATGCTAAAATAGCATTCAGTTAATAATAGGCAGCAAGAATTAGCAACAAAATTAGTAATCCAACACTTATAATGAAAAATAGAAAATTAAATAAAAAATTAAACTAATTAAACAAGTAACTAACTAACTAAAAGAAATGGTTATGGATGGTGTTTGGTAGTGTTGGATGATGAGTAGGAGATGGGAAGAAGAAAGAAGAAGGAAAGAAATGGAAAGAAGAGGAGAAAAGAAGTGTAGTGAAGGAAGGGCTTCCATGCGTATGCGTATGGTATGCGTGCGCGTGGGTTGAGGTGAAATGGACGCGACGCGTACGCGTGTATCACGCGTGCGCGTGCATGGCAAACTAGAGAGGAGACGCGCACGCGTCCCTCACGCTCATGCGTGGTCGGTTTGTGCCTCAGGCACAATGTTGGCACAGTGTAGGTACAACTCTCGGGTTGTAAGCTGGGAGGTGAAAATGTGCAATCCACGCATAAGCGTGCATGACGTGTGCGCATGGATGGTCAGAAATGCTTGATACACGTGTACACGTGCATGGCGCATACGCGTTGATGGTGCTCTATTTTTCAAAATTTTTCAATGTTTTTGCACCATACCAAGCATTTCAAACTTCCAAACAACTACCAAAACATTATAAAACCTTATTTAACATACTAGACTCCCAATTAAACTCAAGTAATTAAACAAAACATGAAATTAAACTTAGTTTACCAATATGTACAAAAGGAAAAAATGAAAAGATGTTACCATGGTGGGGTGTCTCCCACCTAGCACTTTTGTTTATTGTCCTTAAGTTGGACTTATGGGGAGCTCTCATCAAGGCGGCTTGTGCTTGTATTCATCCTTGAACATCCACCAATGCTTGGGCTTCCATTGTGCTTCATCATTCAAAGTTAATAACTCCAAGCTTTGATGGAGTTCTTCACAAACCATGGGCTCCCAAAGTCGATCCTCCTCTTGTAATCCGGGATCCCACACTTTGTTTTCACACCCGTCTTTAAGTTTATCACATTGGTTCCCTCCAGGTGGTAGAAAAGCCAAATTCTCAGAGGACACCAAACTATCCTCCTAGACCCATCCAATTGAGCACTAGTCCAACCCTTGCTCCTTGAAGCTTCAACTATAATGAGCCTAGACTTACAACGCCAACCACTAAACATCCTCCTCTTATGCTTAATTCCACAGAGCATCCTAAGTTGGCCATCTGTCTCAAGCAAACTAAATTCAAGTGGGATAGTAAAGCTAATAGTTAGAAGTTTTACCCACTCAAATGAAGGATTGGATGACAACCTAGGTGGAGGAGTTCCCAATGATCTTGACAAGGCACGCTCTACTCCCGTCCATCCTCTCCTAGAGGCTTCCACTACTTGGCAAGGTTCTTCAAGCTTTACTTCTTGCCAAACTCCCTCAAGTTCCCATGCTTCTTCACCAAGTTCTTCAAGCTCTTCCCCATCACTCAAATCATAAATGGGTGGTTTAGTGAGGTCCACCTCATCATCAATCCCAAGCATAGTGGGAAAGGATTCCTCAAACTCAAAAGGATCATATGTTGATGCGGAATCATCATAAACAGGAGGGCCTATTGCTTGGGAAACTTCTTTCAATTCTTCAATCACATTGTGCCTTGGAGGTTGTGAACTCTCCTCCTCAACATCAACTTCAAATTCTATGGAAGAAGGCTCTTCAATTTGTGATTCCTCTATGTACTCAACATATCCTAAGGTTCCAACCACTACTTCCTTTGGTTCAATCATCTCTACCTTCTCCTCTTGTTGCACTTCTTGCTTTAACTCTTCTTCTCCACCTTGAAGCTCCAATTCCACTCCCTTACTAAGCTCTTTGGTTGCTTCTCCACATTCAACAATGGGAGTGCTTTGATCGCGCAAGCTTAGGCAGGATGAGACTATGTTGCCAATGGCTTCTACCACGATAGCCGTCTTGGCTCTTAACTCCTCAAACTTCTTTTCATTCTCCTCGTGTTTGCCTTAACATACGAGATTCAAGATCTCTTAGTTCTAGCATGAGGGCTTCATTGGGAGGTGGTGGTGGAAGAGAGGGTTCATTGTTTGAGGGAAGGGCATTGTAGTTGGAAGGTAGTTCATATTGGTGAAATTCTTGAGGTGGTGTGTATGGATTTTGTGGTCCATGAGAGTATTGGTATTGGAATGGTGGTGGCTCTAGATATGGTTCATATGGTGGTTGGTATGGTGGATATGGGTTGGAATCATATGGAGGTGAATGGTGAATGGCTATATTGAGGAGTGGGATCATATGCATATGATGATTGTGGTTGACAACCACAATTAGGATCATCACACACATTAGATTGGTATACATCTTGGTATGGATCTTGAGCATAGTACATTGGTGGAGGTTGTTGCCATGAAGGTTGTCCATAAGCTTGCGGTTCCTCCCACCTTTGGTTGTTTTTTCCTTGATGCATATCCTCATTGTAGCTTCCATCCCCTACAACATAGTTAGAACCACACTCATAGCCAAAAGGATGAGAATTCATAGTGAAAGAGAAAATAAAAACAAGTATTAATAAGAAACAAAGAGAACAAAATCCTAAAACTAGCAAAACTTAACAAACAAACCAAAAATCAAGCCATTCACAATATATACAATAGCCAATAACATAGCACCATTCTAATTCCCCAGCAACGGCGCTGTTCCGAGGGTTACCTGAAACTGTAGGTCGATCTTGGACGAGATCTTCTGTGCTGGTCGGAGCTGTTGTATCCGACTTGATGATGGTGGCCGGAGCCGCCGTGTCCGACTTGTTGGACTTGGAGGTAGTGCTGATCCTTCGTCACCGGAGGGTAAGGGTACCTGCAAGGGACTCCGATGCTTAAGTTAGCAAGGGTATTAAGCAGGTTTTTAGTAGAATCAGAGTATGAGTTATACCTGGGTGCTCTAGTGTATTTATAATGATGAG
Organism: Arachis ipaensis; assembly: GCF_000816755.2. Taxonomy (NCBI): domain Eukaryota; kingdom Viridiplantae; phylum Streptophyta; class Magnoliopsida; order Fabales; family Fabaceae; genus Arachis; species Arachis ipaensis. The sequence continues at coordinate 113,479,030 of NC_029794.2, read as the reverse complement.
GAGTGTCCTTTCTGGAGATAAGATAGTTATCTTATCTTATCTTATCTTTGGGTGAGGTCATTTTATCTTCAAGGGAACCGCCTTTATCTTTCTAGGCTTTGGCTACCTTTAGATTTGGGCTGCGTTCCTTCGTTTGGGCCTTCTTGGGCCTCTGTAGTGATTTGGCCGAGCTCTTGAAGAGGTCGGATAGTCTGACCTGAAGAGGTCGGTCGACTTGTCGCTAAAATATCCCGGGTCGGATAGCTCGACCCAGGGTATAAATAGTGCCCCTGCTCGAGCTCGGTCTTTTCTTTTGAGGTCGAGTCTTAGTTTTAAGACTTCGATCCTTCTCTGGTGAAGCTGAACTCAAGCATTTTGTCGATTTCTTCTTTCGCCTTTGGATGTGGAACGTTTTTTTGAATTTTCATTCTTTTGAAAATGCGCGTCTCCTTACTTTGGGAATGCGCGAGGGCTTAATTATCCTCATTAATTCTTTTAATGCTTCGTTTTCTCTGCCTCCCACGTTTATTTTGAACTCTTTCACAAAAAACAATTTTTCTTCTCGATTTCTTTGTTGTAACTTCCCCTTTTCTTTCTACCTTTCTGTTTTGCATGAGACTTTGCAGTTTCACGTTTCTTTCTGCGACGTTGTTTGGTTATTGCTGGCGCTTTCTTTGTTTTGGAAGGCGATTCCGGATTCTATCTTTCCGTCTTCACTTTCTTCGAAGCTTTCGCCTTTTTCCAGGTTGGTTTCTTCTTTCCACTTCTTTACCTCCTTCATCGCTTTGCATTCGATTCTTGGTAAAGTTTTGATTTTGCTTGAATGCATGTTGGAAAGCTTGAACCTTTTTACGTTGTTATGCTTGATTTTTGCTGTGAGATATGTTGTTACTGAGGTTTTTATGAACCTGTTTGTTTTCCCAAAAGATTTCTCCTTTGATAACTTTTGCCATGTTGGTAATTTTGCTGATGAATCTTTGTAGAAAGTAACAATTTTTCTGGTGTCTTGTTGCTTGTTTGGGGGGAATTTATTTTTCTGAAAAAGGTGGTGTCTTTGATGACTTCTTCTTCTTGATACGTTTTATTGCTTGGTAGTTCCATTTGTTAATAAGCTGAGAATGTGAGTTTGGAAGGTGGTTATTTTGATGACTTTATTTGATTTTGTAGCTCGTGGATTTCTTCTCAGAGTGTCGCTTTTGTTGAAAAAAGGTTATTATCTTCCAGTTAGGACGTGTAGAGGTGTAGGCTTGTAGGTTTTCTTGAGTCTTTGTTCCATAACTGCCTCCAAAGGATGTCCATGGATCTTTAGTGTGTGTCCTGGGATTTCCTTTTGTTGCTTTGTCTGCCTTCTTGCCACTTATGTGCTTTGGTTTGAGTTGTATCCTTTTATGCCCGAGTTGCTATTTTTAACTTGCCTGAGCTATCTGATTAGTAACCCCTTTTTTCTTTTTTTCTTACTGTAGGATTTTAGTTGACCCATGTCGTCTCACAAAAATATTGTCGAGACCTCCTCCAGAATCCCTGAGGGTATGTCGGATTGGCTGGACTCCCTCGTGTTGATGTGTGTTTCTATGGTAAATTTTGAATTCTGTGTGGAGCTGAAAAAACATCCCAGGATTTGTAGTAATCGAGAGCAGGAGAAAAATTATGAGCTAGTAGCACCTGATTCTGATGAGAGGGTCTGTTTCCCGACTTCAGTCCAGGGGGAACGTCCTTTCTTTTATGCCTACGACTATTTCTTTAGTCAAATGAGCATTACCTTTCCCTTTACTCCCTTTGAAACCAATTTGTTGTTGTCATGCAATGTGTCTCCATCCCAACTGCATCCGAATTCATGGGGTTTTGTTAAGATTTTCCAGTTGTTGTGTCAGGAATTGGAAGTTAGGCCTTCTCAAACTCTCTTTCTTTATCTTTTCGTTTTGACCAAGCCTGGGATTTCTGCCAAAAAGAAAGCTTCCTGGGTTTCTTTTCGGTCTGCCCAAGGAAAGAACGTTTTTTCGATGTATGATGAGTCTTTTAGAGACTTCAAGAATTATTTCTTTAAGGTTCGAGCTGTTGAAGGAGATCGTCCCTTTTTTTCTGGATGAGAACGACGAGCCCACCTTTCCCTTAGAGTGGCAAAAGAATGTTGTAGTGTCGAGGTATACGTGGGAGATATTGGATGAGGTCGAACAGGCCTTTGTTAACGTGTTGGAGGAGAACTGGGGACAGCCTCCTTATCTTGACACAAAAAGGTTTTTAGGGGATCCTTCGCTTCTCCGAGCTGAGCTGGGTAGTGGTTGTCTTATCTTGTTTTCGTTTTGTTTCCTTCTTCAAGAGCTTTGTTCTTTTTCTCTCAATTTGTAACAATCTTTGTGTTTTTTCTAGAGATGGTGAAAAACAATGACTCTATGAAGGCCTTTAAGAAGGCGAGGAAAGCTACTGCAGCTCAGAACATTTCGGCCAAGGTGGCCGGGGAGGGGTCCTCTCAGGTTCAGTCGAAGCCATCCGTACTGAGCTCTCCTAGACCGAAGAGGATGATCCCTACTCCTTGGGTTTGTTTGGTTGATCCTCCACAAGCTTCTGTCGCTACCTCTGGCACTCCTCCTCCGAAAAAGTAGAAAACAACTGAGCCCTTTAACCTTGATGCCCCTGACTTCGATGCTGTCGAGTTTGTCGACCAGCAAATCGGTCCTTATGGTACCATCCCTACTGACGATATTTCTCTTCTTCGCCATCTAGATTTTATTACTCGAAGTAGCATCAAGATGGCACACATGGGGGGCTTTATATCGGACTGTCCAATATCTTCCCATTCACGCTACAAAGGCCTTTATGGAGGAGGCCAAGTTGGAGTTCGATCGGATGAAGGGTTTGAAGGAGGAGCTTGAGGTGAAGGTGACCAAGTTGGAAAAAGAGTTGGAAGGTGAAAAGGCTAGTTCTATTACCTTGGCAGCTTCTGCTAAGTTGGCTGAAGACACGGCGTTGAAGCACAAAGAGAGCTATGTCATGACCTATAGGGAGATGATGCATCTCAGGGAGGATTTGGCGTCTGCCCGAGCTAACTATGCCAAGCTCCAGGGTCACCTTGTAGGCAGTATAAATGCTGCTTATGAGAACTTGAAGGAGCAGGTTCGAGTTCTTGCGCCAGAGCTCGACCTTACTCTCTTCAGCTTGGACAACATTGTGAGGGATGGTAAAATTGTCTCTGATGACCCTGATGATGATGATGATGTTGATCATCCTCCTGTGCCTTCTGCCAAGGTCTCGGTTGTGCCAACTTCTTCAACCCCTGCAGTTATTCATCCCGAGTCGGATCCTGATTGTCAAATCTTGAACCGGGATGATGGGACGGTAGATGCGGTGCCTCTTCAGACTCGTCCTCCTTCGCCCCGTGTTGATGCAGCTGAGAAATCTTCAGATCCTCAATGATTATTCTGGATGTTTGTGTATATAGCCTGGCTTGTGGGCTTTGAACTTTTATATTTTGTTAATTGGTAGTTCTGACTTCTTGATACTCTTTTAGTTACTTTTTTAGCAACTTTATTTTGAAAAACAAAGTAGTTTCTCAAGCTCTTGGGGCTGACTTTTGGTAGCCTCTTAGGTTGGTTATTATTATAACTTGCGCTTTTCATAACATGTTTGTCTGCATCTGTCTGGTACCTTTTTAGGTTTTTGGGAGTGTTGGAGCCTTGTTGTCCGACCTCTTTTAATTGCCTTTGTATTTTCATACTTGTGGCTTGATTCTTTTGAGGTTGTGGATGTTTGGGTCCAACTTTGTATGTCGACTCCCTCACTTCTGCCTGAAGTTATTTCTAGTAATCTGTGGTTCGGACTTTTGTTAGGTCTCTATTAGGAATTACTTTTTATAACGTTAAGGTTTTTGGGCTGACTTCTTTACGTTGGTCCCTCCTAAGTTATTTCTAGTAGTCCTCTTTTTGGACCTTTGTCATGTTTCTTTTAGGGATTACTTTTTATAACTTGTTTGTGGGAGGCCGACTTCATCATGTCAGTCTCTTCTAAGTTATTTCTAGTAATCCTCTTTTTGGATCTTTGTCAGGTCTCTTTTAGGGATTACTTTTTATAACTTGTTTGTGGGAGACCGACTTCATCATGTCAGTCTCTTCTAAGTTATTTCTAGTAATCCTCTTTTTGGACCTTTGTCAGGTCTCTTTTAGGGATTACTTTTTATAACTTGTTTGTGGGAGGCCGACTTCATCATGTCGGTCTCTTCTAAGTTATTTCTAGTAATCATCTTTTTTAGGGCTGGCCAGGCCTCTTTCCAGGGATTGAATTTTTATAACTTTGGTTATTGTGGTCGACTGGTCCGACTTCTTTATGTCGGCCTGTCTTTTAAGTTATTTTTAGCAACCGATTTTATTAAGACCTCGTCAGGTCCTTTCTATGGATCACTTTCGATAACTTCTTGCATTATTCTATTTTTATCGCTTTTTCATCTTTACCGATTTTGTCGAAGTTAGGTTTGATCCTTGTTTGGTCAACCTTTTGATGAATTCGGTTTTCATCTTCTTTGGTCTTTATTATGGACGGTGAATTTGATCTTCACTTTCTACCGATCTTGTAGCTTTATAATCGGGCGATGAATTTTTTAGCGTTTCAGACTAATGCGTCTTGAGAATTTGTATAAAATCTAAAAAACTTTATTCAAAAGAAAATGCAAATATATACATGTGGGAGTTTTATCCCTCTAAGTCGGGCAATTTGTAGATCTTGGCTTGGCACCTCATTAAAAAACCTTTTCAGGAAAAAGAGTGCACCTTATCCTAAGATCTTTATTACCTTCAACTATAGTACCTTCTTAGGTTGCAGGCATGCCATGACCTAGGAAGCTCTCACCCTTCGAGTTCGGACAGTCTGTAGTAGCCCTTTACAAGTACTTCTATGACTCGGTAGGGTCCTTTCCAGTTTGCTGCCAGCTTTCCTTCTCCCGGTCGGGTTGTTTCGATATCATTTCAGATTAGGATGAGGTCGTTCACAGCAAAACCTCGTGGCACTACCTTTTGATTGTATCTTGAAGCCATTCGACGTTTTAATGCCTCTTCCCTAATCCGAGTTCTTTCTCGGATTTCTAGAAGTAGATCGAGTTCTTCCCTTTGAAGTTGGGAGTTGGCTTCTTCATTATAGTGGATCACCCTAGGCAACCCTTCTTCGACCTCCACTGGGATCATTGCCTCCATTCCGTAGGCTAGTCGGAAAGGTGATTCCTTTGTGGTAGAATGTAGCATTGTTCGATATGCCCATAGGACTTGTGGGAGCTCTTCGGCCCAGGCTCCCTTTGCATCCTGTAATCTCCGTTTTAATCTGGCCAATATGACTTTGTTAGCAGCTTCTGCTTGTCCGTTGGCCTGGGGGTGTTCTACGGATGTAAATTGGTGTTTTATGTTCAGATCGACCACCAATTTTCTGAAGCCTGTATCTGTAAATTAAGTGCCATTGTCCGTGGTGATGGAGTGTGGAATCCCAAACCTTGTGACGATGTTTCTATATAGGAATTTTTGACTTCTTTGAGCAATGGCGTTAGCTAGGGGTTCTGCCTCGATCCATTTTGTGAAATAGTCTACCCCTACTATGAGGAATTTGACTTGTCCTGATCCCTGAGGGAAAGGTCCTAGAAGGTCGAGTCCCCATTTTGCGAATGGCCAGGGTGAGGTTACGCTGATGAGTTCCTCTGGCGGGGCGATATGAAAATTGGCGTGTTTCTAACATGGTGGACATGTCTTTACGAACTCTGTGGCTTCCTTTTGTAGAGTTGGCCAATAAAATCCTGCCTGAAGTACCTTTTTGGTAAGCGCCTGCGCTCCGAGATGATTGCCACAGATGCCACTGTGTACTTCTTCTAGAACTTTCTTTGTGTTGGAAGTCGGCACACATTTTAACAATGGTATTGAAATCCCTCTTTTGTATAGAGTATTGTTTATAATAGTGTAGTATTGTGCCTCCCATTTTAACCTCTTTGCCTTCTTTTCATCTGTAGGGAGTGTTTCTGTTTTGAGGCAGTTAATTATGGGAGTCATCCATCCTTGATCCCGACCTGTTATGGCTAGGACTTTTTCTTCTTCCGAGAATGACGGATTCTGTAGCATTTCCTGGATGAGGCTTCTATTGTTGACCCCTGGTTTGGTGCTGGCCAGTTTTGAGAGTGCATCAGCTCGGGCATTCTGTTCTCGGGGTATGTGGCGGACCTCATATTCCCGAGTTGTCCGAGTTGTTCCTTGGTTTTGTCCAGGTACCTTTTCATGGTGGGATCTTTGGCTTGGTAGCTTCCTGCTATTTGTGAAGTGACTACTTGTGAGTCACTGAAGATGGTAAGTTTTTGAGCTCCAACCTCCCTAGCCAGCTTCAAACCAGCTAGTAGCGCCTCATACTCAGCTTGGTTGTTTGAGGCAGGGAACCCGAATCTGAGGGAAAGTTCGATTTGGGTTCCTTGGTCACTTTCAATTATCACACCCGCACCACTTCCAGTTTTATTTGAGGAACTGTCTACATAGAGATTCCATTCTGTAGGGATTTTCGGGGTGTCTGTAAATTCTGCAATGAAGTCGGCCAGATACTACGATTTGATGGCTGTCCGAGCTTCGTATTGAAGGTCAAACTCGGACAACTCGACTGCCCATTGCAAGATTCTACCTGCTAAGTCTGTTTTCTGTAAAATCCCTTTTATGGGTTGGTTGGTCCGAACCCTAATGGTATGGGCTTGGAAATATGGTCGAAGTCGTCGAGATGTTAGTATGAGGGCATAGACGAATTTTTCTATTTTTTGGTAGTTCAGCTCGGACCCTTGTAGTGCTTTGCTGATGAAGTATATGGGCTGTTGTCCATTGTCATCTTCTCGGACCAGTGCTGAGGCTACTGCCCGATTTTCTACTGTGAGGTACAATATAAGTGGTTCTCCTTCCCGTGGGCGAGTTAGAATAGGTGGTTGTCCCAGGAATCTTTTGAAATCTTGAAAAGCTTGCTCGTACTCTGTTGTCCATTCAAACATTTTTCCCTTTCTTAGAGTGGCGTAGAAGGGGAGAGATCTTATTGCCGATCCAGCTAGAAATCTAGACAAGGCTGCCAACCGTCCATTGAGTTGTTGTACCTCTTTGACACAAGTCGGGCTCTTCATGTCGAGTATGGCCCAAAATTTATCTGGATTTGCCTCGATTTCTCTTTGTGTGAGCATAAAACCCAAGAATTTGCCAGCTTCTACTGCGAAGGTACATTTTGCAGGATTAAGTCGCATGCCATGCCTTCTTATAGTGTCGAATACTTGGGTTAGGTCGGACAATAACGTTTCTTCACTTTGTGTCTTTATTAACATGTCGTCCACATAGACTTCCATGATTTTCTCGATGTGGTCAGTAAAGACCTTATTCATTAATCTCTGATAAGTAGCTCCTACGTTTTTGAGTCCAAAAGGCATGACGATGTAGCAGTAGTTTACTTTTGGGGTTAAAAATGAAGTTTTTTCTTGATCGGGTAGGTACATCGGGATTTGATTGTATCCTGAGTAGGCGTCCATAAACGAGAGGTATTTGTATTCAGAGGATGCATCCACCAGAGCGTCAATACTTGGGAGTGGATATGGATCCTTTGGGCAAGCTTTGTTGAGATCACTGTAGTCGGTGCACATCCGCCACTTCCCATTTGATTTTTTCACCAAGACGACGTTAGCTAACCATAGTGGGTACTTGACTTCTCTTATGAATCCTGCCTCCAATAGGGCTTGTACCTGCTCTTCCACAGCTTGGGATCGTTCTGGTCCGAGCTTTCTACGCCTCTGCTGTATTGGCCGAGATCCTGGGTAGACTGCCAGCTTGTGGCACATTAACTTAGGGTCTATGCCCGGCATGTCTGCGGCCTTCCATGCAAAGAGGTCGGCGTTATCTCGTAAGAACCGTACGAGTGATTCCTTTATATCTCCTTGTAGGATTGTTCCAATGTTGGTTGTTTTGTTTGGGACATCTCCGATTTGGATTTTTTCTACTTCGCCTTCAGGTTGTGGACGTAGTTCTTCCCTTCCTCGAACTCTACCAAGTTTGATGGTATGGAATTCTTCTTCTCTGCCCCTAAGGTTTAGACTTTCGTTATAACAGCGGCACGCCGTCTTCTGATCTGCTTTTATTATAGCTATTCCTTCTGTGGTTGGGAATTTCATGCACAGGTGTGGAGTTGAGACTACTGCGCCGAGCTGATTTAACGTTGTCCGACCTATTAGGGCATTGTAGGCTGAACTCACGTCGACCACGATGTAGTCTATATTGAGTGTCCTTGACCGACTTCCTTTTCCAAAGGTCGTGTGTAATGAGATATACCCAAGTGGTTGGATTGGAGTATCTCCCAGCCCAAACAGGCTGTTTGGATATGCTCTGAGCTCTTTTTCTTCCAGGCCGAGTCTATCGAATGCAGTTTTGAATAAGATGTCAGCCGAGCTTCCTTGGTCTACCAGTGTGCGGTGGAGATTTGTGTTGGCCAATATGATAGTGATGATGTAATACCCGGTCTAACCGAAATTAATTAAGTAATAAGTTAAATGGGAGCGAATATGGTTGGAAGATTTGGCAATTGGAATTTGATGATTTAAATATGATATTTGGATTCAGTGAATTTTTCCGAGTCGGAAAATATAGTTTTCTGCGCAAAAGCGCGCAGTGGAATTTTGACCGGCAGTACCGGCTGAGATTTGTCTGGTACTACAGCTGAGAAAATTGATTATGAGTAAATAAGATTAAGAAATGAAGAATTATAATTAGGGAAGGTAGAAATATTTGAAGTGCGATTTAGAGCGCTAATCTTAAAGGTTTTGGTCCAAAATTGGGCCAACGGACAAAAATAAATGAACCGGGCCTAAGTGGGCCCAAGACCCAACATATATAAACATTAGTTATGAGTATTTCAGCTCATTTTTCCCTAAAGAAGGGGTGTTGGGCGCTGATTTGAGAAGAGAGAAGAGAAGAGAGAAAACCTAACTCTCTTTGATCTTCAAACCACCATAACTTGAGCTACGGAGCTCCGATTGACGAGCCGTTTGCGGCCACGCGTCGCTCTTCTCATCCTCTACAATTCTATCTAAGTTTTGTGGTGAGTATTCCATTTATCTCTGTCCAGTTTTCGAAATTCCCCACTGTTACACGTTTTTGGGTAATTAGTGTTGAAATCTTATGATTTTGGGTGTTTAGGGATACTCCAACATAGATTCTAAGTGGGTTCTATCCCTACTTCATATGGGCTGAGGTAAGAAGTGCTCAAACCCTTGTGATTTGTCATTTTTATGAGCCCTAGGTTGATGTATGTATGTGACATTGGTTATGTTAGTGTATTTAATGAGTATTGATTTGTGGTTTATGCATTTAAATTGTGAAATTGGGCCGGAGGCCGTAAATTTTGGGCCGGAGGCCGGAAGAAGGTAAGAAAGGTAAGTGTTGTGTGCATTGTATGATGACACAAGTGATTGGATGAATTTCAGATAATGAATATATGAATGATTGGGTTGGTTATTGAATAATAAGGTTTGAGGAGTTGAGGTGTGGGATTTGGTAAATTTGGGTGCAATTATATAGATGAGGTATATTTGGTTTTGGTTGAGATATATTATATGGTCATATATGTGATTATGATTATTGATGCCTTGATGGTATGATGATGCACTAGAGATATGTATGTCGTGATATATGCTTGAGGAATGATTAATGTTGATTTGTGGGTGAAGCCGCGTGATAGTGAGTACAATATTGATTATGTATAATGATGGTTGATTGGAAATAGTGTTGTTGAAATTTGGCATGAGGAAGAGTGTATGATATGTAAATGTGTTTGAGTTTGAGAAAGTGTCAACGTGCGAGTTGAGGAGGTTTGATGTTGATTTTGGTATATTTTGATTGATTTCAAAGAAAAGGCTGAAGTTGGCATGTTTTGATTGATTTTGAAAAGAGTTGAAAATGGCTTGTTTTGAAAATGGCACTTTGTGGTTTTGTATGAAAACATGATTTTTGGGCATACTTTGACGGGACATAACCTGGACTACAGATCTCTGTTTTCTGCCAAATCTGTTTAAAAATGAAATTGGATCCGAGATGTCCATGCCGTTCGAAGAACGGGTGAAAAACGATTTAAAATGAGAGAGTTATGTCCGTCGGAAGATTGGGGGTTGAATTTGTAAATTCTGCAGCTTTTAACTTGGAAAATTTTTAGCAGAACGACCCTACGCGCGTAGGCGCACCTGGCGCGTGTGCGCCGTTCTTCCAGAAAGCACCATCCACGCGTGCGCGTGGTGTGCGCGGGCGCGTCGATGCGCTGTACCAAATGCCCAGTCATTTTCCAGAGAGTTGTGCCAGAGTTGTGCCAGTTTTGTGCCTGGGCGCAAGAGCACCCACGCGTACACGTGGCTGACGCTTGCGCGCCGTTTGGATATTTTTCAACCCGCGCGTTCGCGCGTATAACGCTTGCGCGTCGATGAGTTTTTGGCCATCCACGCGTGCGCGTGGAGTACGCGTGCGCGTGGCTCTGTTTTCATGCCAAAGTTGATTTTTGAGTTTTAAAGCCAAACCTCATACTTTTAAGCCTCCGATCTCACCCCTTATGTATCAAATCATTATGGTATGCCTAGCAATGAGGAAGGAGCTAGGGGATGTGGTAACTTGCGAGTGAAGCAAGGGAAAAAGGTTATGATCAATGATGATCAGATATGATTATATGAGATATGGAGGATGACGGTGG
>NC_029794.2:113460356-113461765 GCF_000816755.2 Arachis ipaensis | reverse complement strand
TGCGCGTGGTGTGCGCGGGCGCGTCGATGCGCTGTACCAAATGCCCAGCCATTTTCCAGAGAGTTGTGCCAGAGTTGTGCCAGTTTTGTGCCTGGGCGCAAGAGCACCCACGCGTACACGTGGCTGACGCTTGCGCGCCGTTTGGATATTTTTCAACCCGCGCATTCGCGTGTATAACGCTTGCGCGTCGATGAGTTTTTGGCCATCCACGCGTGCGTGTGGAGTACGCGTGCGCGTGGCTCTGTTTTCATGCCAAAGTTGATTTTTGAGTTTTAAAGCCAAACCTCATACTTTTAAGCCTCCGATCTCACACCTTATGTATTAAATCATTATGGTATGCCTAGCAATAAGGAAGGAGCTAGGGGGTGTGGTAACTTGCGAGTGAAGCAAGGGAAAAAGGTTATGATCAATGATGATTAGATATGATTATATGGGATATGGAGGATGACGGTGGAAGTACCGTGTAAGCCATGAGCCGAAAGGCTATAATTATTGATAAATGGCCGGTTCTTGATTGAACCATGGGCCGGATGGCTGAGTTATTGTCGGGTTACGGCAAAGCCATTAATGTTTATGGCTGAGTATAAATGCATATACGATTAATGAATGAATGTGTTAAATGGATAATAATGGAAAATGTTGAAATGTGATGTGTGACCCCGGGTAGTAGGCAGTGGCGTTGTCCACTTGCTCCGGTTATGAGACGGAAAATGATGTTTATGATAAATGAGTTTAATTATGGAGTTTTGAATGAATGTATTTGTGATACCTGGGTAGTAGTAAGGGTTGTGGTTCGTCCCACTTGCTCCAGGTTAATGTTTGAAATTTGATAACAATGAGGATTTATAATATGAATTGAGATTGAATGAATAATGATGAAAAATGTCAAATGTAAGCATGCTTGTGTTTTCTCTCTGGTTGTAAGGGTGACAGGGCACCGATACCCTCTAATGGCAACAGGGCGCAGATACCCTCTAATGGTGACAGGGCACATATTCCCTCTAATGATATTAATACGCAACAGAGAGACTGTGCCCGGGTTAGCTACCGGACATGTCGGGTTGGCTTGATAACCGACAGATGATATCATCAGCCATAGGGCAGGCATTCATCATTTGCATATCTTTGAATTGTTTGGGTTTGCCATTTGTTTTGGATTTCTACATCATATATGCCATGTTACCTGACTATATGCTACTTGTTCTACTTGTACCATATTTGTGTATTACTTGCCTGAATTGCTTGTGTTTGTACAACTGAGATGCCCTCATGCTGGTGTCGGTGGGTGTGAGGGCTGTTCTTGATGGGATGAACTGATGATGCGATTGCATGATGATGATGATTATTGAATGAGATAATCGGAGCTCCCTGGGTAGACGCAGTGATGTAGTTTCACTAGCTCCAGGCGA
>NC_029794.2:113454963-113458799 GCF_000816755.2 Arachis ipaensis | reverse complement strand
GATACCCTCTAATGGCGACAGGGCGCAGATACCCTCTAATGGCGACAGGGCGCAGATACCCTCTAATGGCGACAGGGCGCAGATACCCTCTGATGGCGACAGGGCGCAGATACCCTCTGATGGCGACAGGGCGCAGATACCCTCTGATGGCGACAGGGCGCAGATACCCTCTGATGGCGACAGGGCGCAGATACCCTCTAATGGTGACAGGGCACATATTCCCTCTAATGATATTAATACGCAACAGAGAGACTGTGCCCGGGTTAGCTACCGGACATGTCGGGTTGGCTTGATAACCGACAGATGATATCATCAGCCATAGGGCAGGCATTCATCATTTGCATATGTTTGAATTGTTTGGGTTTGCCATTTGTTTTGGATTTCTACATCATATATGCCATGTTACCTGACTATATGCTACTTGTTCTACTTGTACCATATTTGTGTATTACTTGCCTGAATTGCTTGTGTTTGTACAACTGAGATGCCCTCATGCTGGTGTCGGTGGGTGTGAGGGCTGTTCTTGATGGGATGAATTGATGATGCGATTGCATGATGATGGTGATCATTAGTTGAGATGATTTGAGCTCCCTGGGTAGACGCAGTGATGTAGTTTCACTAGCTCCAGGCGAGGGTATGATGTATTGATATAGAATTGCTGAGGCAGAACAACTGGTGATGGTTTTGCTTATAATTTTGAGTCTGATTCGTGGAAGAGTCAGCGAGTTGGGAAATATGTGAAACATGAATTAGATTTAGCACTCCCTTATGACAGTTGCCTATTCATGGATTAGCGAGAACCTAGGATGAATATTTGGTGAAGAAGTTTAGGATGCTTAGTGAGTTTTTATTGCAGTGCATTGTATCTATTTGGCACTTTTACCGTACTGGGAACCCATGGGCCCGGGGTTCTCATTCCGTATATATCTCTTATTTTTCATATACAGGTCCAGGTGCTCAGAAGTGAGTTGTGGGTCGTCTGAGAGACGGCAAAGATCTTTATTTCCTCTACTTTGTGTTTGATTAGAATCTCTCCACCTATGTTTTGAAAAGATTATATTATGTATTGAACTCTTTTGAATTTGCCTATAGAGGCTCTTATGTTTCCTTTGGGAGAGATTAGGATATGCTGTTGTCATCTACTTTCATACTGTACCCTAGCCGGCCTAAACTTCGCGGGTCGCGACTAGTGGCTATTTACTTATGTTATATATATCTATCTCTTAATCTCCTTTATGCCTTGTCCGTATATCGCGTTTGGCTTAGCAGTTTAACTTTTCGTTGTCGAAACGTGAGTGATACGCCTTCGCGATTTTATTTCTACTCTTTTCAGGCTTCTCGATTAATACTCTTTTCGAAATTACCTATATTTATATATTAAAAATCCACATGAGAGTCGTACCACCGTAATATCATTGACTTATGACTCGAGCATAAGGATTTGAGTATTAGGGTGTTACAGATGACCATGGGATCGTCATGTCCCGAGATAATGCCGGCTGCATCCTCTTTGGTAAAAGTGATTGTGGGGATGTCGGGTGCTTCCTCTTTTCTCTCGACATGATATACATCTTTAAGATGTCTTTTGCGAGATGCTTTGGAGATACCTCCTCCTACGAATCCTCCGTGTATCATGTGAACATGTCTCTCGGGTGAACGAGGTGGTCATTCAGCTCGTCCGACATCTTCGTCCCTTCTTCTTTTTCTTGGATCATCTGCTCGGCTGGCTAAATACCGATCTAACTTTCCTTCTCTTACCAGTTTTTCTATGATATTTTTTAGGTCGAAACATTCGTTGGTGGAATGTCCATAGATTTAATGATATTCACAATATTTAGCCCGGTTTCCTCCTCCTTTTTTGCTTGAGTGGTTGAGCTGGAAGTATCTTTTCAGTATGGCATACTTCTCTGTAGACATCCACAAGAGACACCCGAAGAGGGGTATAATTGTGGTATTTTTTATCTTTTTCCCATGTTGATCCTCTTTTTTCTTGAATTTTTTGTCATTATTTCGGGAGGAGTTGGAGAATCTGAATTTTGAGGTCTCTCCTAGTCGAGAGTTTTCCTCCATGTTGATGTACTTCTCTGCTCGTTCTTGCACTTTGTTTAGAGATGTGGTGTAACAATTCTAATTTTTGCACTGATGCGAGTTTTTCTTAAAATAAATTTTTTAAAACGATTAGTTTTATTTTGACGAGTCGACTTCGAACCCCGAAGTAAAATAAATGGTAATATAATTTTATTATTATGTTATTTATTTATTTTATTTGCTCTAATTATATTGAAGCCTAGATAATAATACTGATTTTATTATTATCAAGTCCGATGTTTACCGATAAAAAATTAATTATTGGTATTTCTAGATGAGCTTAGAGTTATTAAAGCTCCATCAAACATCTTTTAATTCCTAAGTTACTAATGTCATTTATGTTAGTAACTTATACATATTTAACTTCTTCTTCTTCTTCTTCTTCTTCTTCTTCTTCTTCTTCTTCTTCTTCTTCTTCTTCTTCTTCTTCTTCTTCTTCTTCTTCTTCTTCTTCTTCTTCTTCTTCTTCTTCTTCTTCTTCTTCTACCGAAAAAAAAAGAATTATTTTATATTTTTAAATTATTTAAGAAAAGTACTATGTTTAAATTTGATTTGAAAATGAAAAGGGGCTGAAGTTTTGAGTTTTAAAAGAAAGAGAGAAGACCAACCGGCACGTGTGATTATGAAATAATTAAAAGGTCACAAGAGGGTGACGGAGAGTAAATAGTTATAGTGTCACTGTGAAAAGTTAAGTCGTGGGCTTGATGTGTGAGTAATTGTACGGGAATCCTGTGTATATGGAATGGCTTCCAGGAGAAAGTGACACATGCTTCAGCTGGAGAATCAGCGCCTGCAAGTACTTGCAGAGGTCATGTTCAGCATACTTCAGCTGGAGAATCAGCGCCTGCAAGAAGTAGAAACTTGCAGAGGTTATGCCGCTGGAATGCCTTATCTGACTTGCGAGTCGGATTGCGTCGGGTGCGGGTCAAAACTGACAGATGAGCTCATTACCTGCGATAGGAATAGACATGCATCATCCTTGTTGTGCGTTTGCATTTTATTTGATATGGTGAAATTATCTGTGATTGCCTTCCTGTGTTTATGCATTCCTCACTGTTACTCTGAATTGTGGTAATTAGATGCTTCTCAGTAATTCTTGTATAGTTCATTGTGATTTACTCGAATTGTGGTAACCCTGACTAAACTAACTACCCTCGACCCTACTAAGAACCCCCCAGTACTTACCCCTTTTCTTTCTCCCCTTCAGATGGAGACCGGAGTTATATTTTACGAGATGGACCCTCCCTATATATACGAGGATATTGTACAGCATAGGTTTTATGTAGTAGCTGCGGAGATTAGGACTCGTATGTACATTCTGCGTGATCATCCTTTCCATCACCCGATTGACACTCCACAGTTTAACCCCGACATGCCCTATGAGTTCCCACTACAGTGGCTCCACCCAGATGCTCCCTTTCACCCGTTTCATGATGGGCCGATGCCTCACCAGCATCCCGATCAGCCTGCGGATCAGGCGGACCCTGAGCCTGAGCCCATGGAGGAGCATTTTCCAGAGCCTGTACCAGAGGAGGACATCCCAGTGGAGCAGATCTCAGTATCTTCATCCGAGCCATCTTCTAAGGAGCCACTTATCGCCTCTATTAGTGGACCGGCGAGTGCTGGTCAGACCAGTAGCACGAGTGCCAGCGCCCCTCCTGAGATTATAGAGATTTCCGATGACGAGGACGAGGACCCTGAGGAGTGTTCTGATGTGGTTGTGATCTCCTCTGACGATGATACCTGAG
>NC_029794.2:113434521-113454575 GCF_000816755.2 Arachis ipaensis | reverse complement strand
ACTCACTGAGAGAGTAGGGTGTACATAGTAGACTAGGCTAGTTCGGGTGCCAGTTTAGGGGTTTTCTATATGGACCAGGGCCCGGAGTGTTGGGTTGTACATAGTAGTATTTCTGAAGGGTTGTATGCTAACTCAGGATATATATATATATATATATATATATATATATATATATACATATATGTACGACAGTACCTGTGTGCTTATGCTTGTGTATGTTTAATTAGTTGTCCTTGCAAGTTTTCTCATAAAAGTTTATCCAAAACTCGATAGTACGCTAACCCAATTACAGGCTTAATAATACATAGTAAAGGTTTCATGTGAACAAGTTGGTGACACTTGATTTCTGGTATGATCATGACTTACTGGGAATTGGGTCGTTACATGTGGGATGTTTTTCTGATATAGAGTGGCTAAAAGATCCCTCTCGCAAGCCATTGATGAGACCCAAAATGGCGGCCTCAGTTGGTAGACTTTGTATGTCCAGACATGGTTTGTTGAATCTTTCCATGTAGCTGCGGAGACTCTCCTGATCTCCTTGTTTGATCTCTAGTAGGCTTGGGGTGTACTTGGTTTTGTCTTTCTGGATAGAGAATCTGGCTAGAAACCTCTTGGCTAGGTCGTCAAAGCTTGTGATAGACCTAGGAGGTAGATTGTCGAACCACTTAATCGCCATTTTTGTTAAGGTAGTCGGGAAGGCTTTACAGCGAACTGCGTCTGAGGCATCAGTGAGGTACATTCGACTCCTAAAATTACTGAGGTGATGGCTGGGATCTGCCGTGCCATCGTATAAAGTCATATTCGGGAGTTTAAAGTCTTTTTGAATTTTGGTCTTCATGATCTCCTTGGTGAATGGATCCTGGTCTCTGCGGGAGCTATCCTCATGAGTGGATCGAGTAGCTTTGGCTTTGAGACCGGCTTCGAGTTTTAGAAGTTTGTCCTCCAATTCCCAGCGTCGCCTTATTTTCCTTTGTAGGTCGTTGATGTTGGGCTTTTTTTTCAAGTTGTTTTAAACGGTCTTGAAGCGCCTCCAGGGCTCCCAGGTTTGGTGAACTCTTATCTCCGTTAGGTTACGGGGTATCTTTTGGTGTAGTGTCCATGTTTTTGTGCGGCATTCTATCTTCTAGATCCGAGTCGTGGTCGTTGTCATGGTCGTCCACCATGGTGGTGGGATGACTTCCAGATTCCCCGACAACTACACCAATGTTCCGAGGGTTACCTGAAACTGTAGGTCGATCTCGGACGAGATCTTCTGTGCTGGTCAGAGCTGTTGTGTCCGACTTGATGATGGTGGCCGGAGCCGCCGTGTCTGACTTGTTGGACTTGGAGGTGGTGCTGATCCTTTGTCACCGGAGGGTGGGGGTACCTGCAAGGGACTCCGATGCTTAAGTTAGCAAGGGTATTAAGCAGGTTTTTAGTAGAATCAGAATATGAGTTATCCCTGGGTGCTCCAGTGTATTTATAATGATGAGGAGTGACATTTCTAGAGATAAGATAGTTATCTTATCTTATCTTATCTTTGGGTGAGGTCATCTTATCTTCAAGGGAACTGCCTTTATCTTTCTAGGCTTTGGCTGTCTTTAGATTTGGGCTGTGTTCCTTCGTTTGGGCCTTCTTGGGCCTCTGTAGTGATTTGGCCGAGCTCTTGAAGAGGTCGGATTGTCTGACTTGAAGAGGTCGGTCGACTTGTTGCTAAAACATCCCGGGTCGGATAGCTCGACCCAGGGTATGAACAGGCGCCATTTTGATCAGAGAATTTTAGTTGATGGTATAGAATTTCATAAATAAAATCTCGTTGCAAGTATAGTTCTACACCAACAAACAATCCTCCCAATCAAAAATTTGGTTGTCACAAGTAACAAATCCCAAATAAGAATTAACCGAAGTATTTAAACTCTGGGTCGTCTCACAAGGAATTGCAATGAAGTGATCAATTATTGGCTATGAAGAACAAGGGGGTTTGATTGATAAAAGGGCAAGAAAGTGAAGGGGCAAGAATTTAAATGACAAGAAGAGTAAATCAAGCAAGCAATTAAAGGAAGCAAGTAATAAAGAGAGAGACATTCATGGCAAAGATTGAGAATATAGGCTTTCTATCCTAGTCATACAATGATTAATTCATCTTATTTATTCAATTCCAACAAATGAAAGAAGGTATCATGTTATCTTCACATAGAGAGAACTTCAAACAAGACTAGTCAATCATATCACAATAATAAACAAGAATTTATCTTACTACGTCATCTTCGACGATGGAAGAAGGTAACATATTATCTTCACACTCGAAGAAAGTCTAATAAGACTAGCTAATCTTAATCCAAATGTCCTAATCAACTCACTAAGTGAATTAACAAGAGATTAGAGTTAATCAAAATAATACTAGCTAACAACTCTAGATCACCAACATCAGTTGGGTATTCATGACTCAAGATTACCTAATTACCCTTTCCAAGCCAAGAATGCTCAAAATCTACTCTAACATCCAATCAAGCATTTTGTCAAACACTTGGAAGGCATAAAAGGAAAGTATAATAAATGTACAAGAATAATGAATCTACCAACTACCAATTGCAAGAAAAGTAAGTTCACAACTCAAATCAACATCAAACATTAAATTTTATTAAAAGAAATTCAAATCCAACATGAGCATTCATAAACAGAAAAGAGGCATAAATGTAAAATTAACATCACAAACTAAGAGAATGAAAATGTAGAAGCAAGAAATTGTAAAGAAAACAAGATAAAATCAAGAAATCATGCCTAGATCTAAGATAGAAATACCCTAGAAACCCTAATTCTAGAGAGAAGAGGGAGCTTCTCTCTCTAGAAACTAATTTACATGATGCAAAAACTCCAAAATAATTGCTCCCCCTCTTGCCCAAGCTTGAATTCTACATGAAATAGCATTATAAATGAGTTGAATTGGGCCCAAAATGCTCCAGAAATCACTGGCCACGAGTTGCTTTTAATGAGTCACATGCAGCAACCCACGCATACGCGTGATGCATGCGTACGCGTCCCTAAATGCCAGGCAACTATAAAAAATTTATATCATTTTGAATCCCCGGATGTTAGCTTTCCAACGTAAATGGAACCGCCTCACTTGGACCTCTGTAGCTCAAGTTATGATCGATTAAGTGCGAAGAGGTCAGGGTTGACAGCTTTGCCGTTCCTTCATTTCTTCATGAGTTCTCCCTTTCCTTCTATCCTTCAATCCAATCTTTGCCTTCTAAACCTGAAATCACTTAACAAACATATCAAGGCATCAAATAGAATTAAAGGTGAATAAAAATTACCAATTTTAGGGCCTAAAAAGCATGTTTTTACACTTAAGTACAAATTTAAGGAGAATTACAAAACCGTGCTATTTCATTGAATAAATGTGGGAAAAGGTGATAAAATCCCCCCAAAATAAGAACAATATAAACCACAAAATTGGGGTTTATCAGCCCCTGGTCGAAGAAGTGCTTGAAGTTGAAAAACTTGAAGAGGAACTGGACACTATTCATGATGACACTCTGCCTGAACTGGATGAGCCAGCACCTCAGAAGAAGACACTAAGCACGCCTAATACAGAGGAGGGGCCCCCTAAACTTGAGCTTAAGCCTTTACCCTCATCCTTGAAGTACGTATTCCTAGGGAACGGAACCACTTATCCAGTAATCATCAGTGCCTCCCTGAGTCAGCATGAAGAAGATGCACTGTTCAAGTACTCAATAGCAATAAAACCGCTCTCGGGTGGTTCATAAGTGACTTAAAAGGGATCAGTCCGACCACATGCATGCACATGCATCCACAGAGACGTCTGAACCCTGGTATGAAAGAGGTGGTCCAAAAAGATATCACAAAGCTCTGGGAAGCTGTAATCATATATCCTATCTCAGATAGCCCATGGGTAAGCCAGTGCAAGTGGTACCCAAGAAAGGTGGAATGACAGTGATCCATAATGAAAAGAATGAACTGATTCTAACAAAAACTGTCACAGGATGGCGCATGTGCATTGACTACAGGAGATTCAATAAAGCCACAAGAAAGGATCACTTCCCTTTGCCCTTCATAAATCAGATGCTTGAGAGACTAGCCTGCCATACGTTCTATTGCTTTCTGGATGGATACTCAGGCTACAATCAAATTGCAGTAGACCCTCAGGACCAAGAAAAGATGGTATTTACATGCCCTTATGGATTATTCGCTTACAAAAGAATGTCATTTGGCCTCTGTAATGCCCTTGCAACTTTTCAAAGGTGTATGCTTTCTATTTTTTTTAGATATGGTTGAAAAATTCATTGAGGTGTTCATGGATGACTTCTTTATTTTTGGTGATTCCTTTGACTCTTGCCTTAACCATCTAGCCTTAGTTCTGAAATGATGCGAAACACAAATATGGTTTTAAATTGAGAGAAATGTCATTTTATGGTAACTGAGGGATTGTTCTTGGTCATCGGATTTCAAATCAGGGAATAGAGTTTGATTAAGCTAAGGTGGAAGTAATTGAGAAATTACCACCACCTACTAATATTAAGGCCATCAGAAGTTTCTTAGGGCATGCAAGATTCTACAGGAGGTTTATAAAAGACTTTTCAAAAATTGCAAAACCCCTATGCAATCTTTTAGCTACTGACACACCTTTTTTTTTATAAAGAATGCCTGAATACCTTTGAAACTTTGAAAGTAAAGCTTGTCTCTGCCCCCATCATTACCACACCCAATTGGAGTTTATCATTTGAATTAATGTGTGATGCCAGTGATTATGCCATAGGAGCGGTTTTGGGGCAGATACAAGACAAACTTATGCATATCATTTATTATGCCAGTCGTGTTCTGAATGATGCTAAAAAAAACTACACCACAATGGAGAAAGAATTACTGG
Source organism: Arachis ipaensis (assembly GCF_000816755.2). NCBI lineage: Eukaryota > Viridiplantae > Streptophyta > Magnoliopsida > Fabales > Fabaceae > Arachis > Arachis ipaensis. The sequence goes on along the minus strand of NC_029794.2, from coordinate 113,449,705 downwards.
CGGTTATCTATGCAATTGATAAGTTTAGGTCATATTTAATTACTTCCAAGTTATTGTGTATACTGACCATACTGCTCTTAAGTACCTTCTAACCACGCAGAATTCTAAACCAAGATTATTCAGATGGGTGCTGCTCTGATCGTGGAATTTTGTATCACTACAATCTTCCTTCAACAAGTATACCAAATTGTCGTCAAGTAAAATCTCACAAAGAATGAGGTCGAATCCCACAGAGATTAACGGATTAAGCAGGCAATAGTTGATTGATTATTCTAGTTAGACAAGCATAATTGATTGATGAGCAACAAGAAATGTAAATGACATGAAAGTAAAGAAAGCAATAAAGTGCAAGAAAGTAAATAGCAAGGAAAGTAAAGTATAGGAAAGTAAAATGCAAGAAAGTAAATGAATATAAAGTAAATATAAGAAAAAAAGATAAAATGAACATTAGGATAAAGAGATATTGAATTATCCGAATCAATTGCTTTCATCTCATCTTCAATCATACAACTCATTGATCTCTTGGCAATCATGAGTAATTAAATTCCAATCCCTTGGAAATTCAATCTCTCTACTCTTAAACAATTGCCAATTCCTTGATCTAATTGCTCATGAGAAGAGATGAAGCTTGGTCACTTATTATACCACACACCTTCATAGATCCAAGTATTGGGAGAATTACATGTCACTATATCCGACCAACCCCAAACCTAATCCAATGTGAAAAAGATTTCAAGCATGATTCTATGATTCCTTTTCCAAGGTAATCATAAAACTCAAGTACATTCAACCTCTTTCCCAAGATAATTGAATGCTTGAATGAAGAACAAAATCTTTCTAGTAAATCAAAGAGAGATAAAGATAAAAAGAAGAATAAAAACAATTTAATCCATTGAAAATAATAGAGCTCTCTTTCTCAATGGAAAGAGTTAGTAATTCATAGCTAAAATAATTACAAGTAAGAAAGTGGAAGTGTGAGTGAGAAGAGAGGGTCCTAAGACCCCTCTCAGAATTATCTATGAAGCGTGAAACTAAGGCCTTTATATAGGCTCTCCTAAATTACAAATTTAAATGAAATTGAAAGCAAATTATACTGAAATGAAAATTAACTATTCTATATACTTTTTGTGGCCTTGATTGAGTGATATTAGTGGGCTTTGCTTGCTTGAGGTTGGATGGACCTTGAATGAATTAAATGAACCAAAATGATGCTCCAGGGGGCCTTTGGATTTGCATTCTGGCGCTTGGGCCTGGCATTTGTTACTGAGCTTGAAAAGGGAGCACCAAATACAAGTCTTCATTTTTTTTCTTTGAAGTAGGCATCGAAGACGCTCGCTTGTGAACTTCATGGTAAGCGTTGGGGGTTGGGAACTGGTGCTCTCCAGCAAGCTTTCTGGAGAGCACCACTTAGAGAATGTGGCCTTGAGGTTGGTGCTTGTTGTGGCAAAGATGGTGTCATGGTGGTGGCAAGGTAGTTTGAAGTGGCATTTCCCAGCAAGCTTGCTGGAGAGTGTGACAAGGTGGTAAGGCTTGAAGGAAAGTAGAACTCTCCAACAAGCTTGCTGGAGAGCTTGGAAGAGAGCGTGACAAGGTGGTGAGGCTTGATGGAAGTGGCACTCTCCAGCTTGGAAGAGAGCGTGACAAGGTTGGTGTCAAGATTGGTGACAAGGTTGGTGTCAAGTTTGGTGTCAAGATTGTGGCGCTCTTGGGCAAGGTTGGAGGAGAGCGTGGGTTGCTTGAGGGTTGGTGAGTGTTGTGGCACTCTTGAGCAAGCTTGAGAGCAAGCGCCCTTTGAGAGCGTGGAATAAGGGCTGGTGAGTGCTTGCTTTGTTGCTTCATGATGGGTGTTTTTGGGGATTTAAAGATGCCAATTATTTGTGCTCTAATTTCATACCCACTATAGATTATTATACATCATTGAAAAACTCTGGATGTCAGCTTTCCAACGCAACTAGAAGCACATCATTTGTACCTCTGTAGCTCAAGTTATGATCCTTCGAAGGTGACAAGGTCATGCTGTCAGGATGCTGGCGCTGGTGGGTAAGCGTGCTCGAGAGCGTGGAAGTGAGCGCCGGGCCTGGTCCAAGTTCCATTTCAATGCCAGATTTTGGAGCTCTAATGGACTGTCCATCCCATACTATTATATATGGTTGGAAAGTTCTAGATGTCTAATTTCCAACGCAACTAAAATCACATCATTTGGACCATTGTAGCTCATGTTATGCTCCTTTGAAGATGATAAGGTCACGCTGGCAAGATGCTGGCATGGGCAGTGAGCGTGGTCGAGAGCGCTGCATGCTCCAGGAGAGCGCTGCGCTCTCTCAAGAGCACCAGACAAGAGCGAGGCCTACTTCAAGCGTCCATTTTAACACCATCTTTTGAAACTCTAATTGAATGTCCACCTCATATTATTATATATCGTTGGAAAGCTCTAGATGTCTACTTTCCAATTCAACTGGAAAGGCATCAATTAGAGCTCTACAACTCAAGTTATACTCCATTGAAGAAGGTAGGGTCATGCTAATTTGGGCGTTGGCGCTTGCTGGAGAGCATTAGAGCGAGCATTAGGGCGAGCATTCGCATTTCCAGGAGAGCGCCATGCTTGCTAGTGAACATGAATGGAGAGCGTATGCACTTTGGTGCTTCAGAAGCTTCCCTTTATGGATCACGGGCTACGCTTATAAACGTAGCCTAAGGTTCAAAGTGTGTCCAAAGTTCCTTTTTCCTCCTTTTGATTTTGTTTTGTGCTTTTTGCTTCTTTTTCTACCATTTCCTACAAAATTAATCAATTCAAAGAGATCAAAGCAATATATGACTTAAGCACAAAAATACTCAATAATTAAGCATGATTAATTAAATTTTGACATGAAAAAGCATAGAAAACCACAACATGATGCGCAGTCATCATGCTCTTTCAGGAATTTGACATTGAAATCAGGGACAAAAAAGGATCCGAAATTCAGGTGGTTGATCACCTGTCCAGGATTGAGCCTGAGGAAGGAATGCCACCCTCTACGACTACTGTGAATGAGACGTTCCTGGATGAGCACCTATTTGTGATCCACAAGGCGCCATGGTTTGAAAACATTACGAACTATAAGGCCATGAGGTTCATCCCCAAGGAGTACACAAAACAACAAGTCAGAAAACTTTTGCATGATGCCAAGTACTACTTGTGGGATGAACCTTATCTCTTCCAGAGATGCTCAGACGGGATGATCGGGCGTTGTGTCTTAGAGGAGGAAGTCCAACAGATTCTCTGGCATTGTCACGGCTATGAGTTTGGAGGACATTTTGGAGGAGAGAGAACAGCCACCAAGGTCCTTCAAAGCGGGTTCTACAGGCCAACCCTCTTCAAGGACTCTCGAAAATTTGTACGAAACTGTGATATGTGTCAAAGAGCCGAAAATCTTCCTCACAATCATAAAATGCCACAGCAAGGGATCCTAGAGATTGATTTATTTGACGTATGGGGGATAGACTTCATGGGACCTTTTCCACCCTCATACTCAAACATGTACATTCTGGTGGCCGTGGACTACGTGTCCAAGTGGGTTGAGGCAATAGCATCACCCATCAATGACACCTGAGTCGTGCTGAAATTCCTTTAGAAATGTATCTTCATCAGCTTTGGCGTGCCAAGGACACTAATCAGCGATGGAGGCAGCCACTTCTGTAATAAACAGCTGGACTCAATTCTGTAGAGGTATGAAGTCTATCATAAGGTGGTAAGCCCCTACCATCCATAAACAAGTGGACAACCTGAGGTCTCAAATAGGGAACTCAGAAGGACCTTGGAGAAGACAATGAGCACCTCCAAGAAGGATTGGGCAAGGAAGCTTGATGATGCTCTCTGGACATACATGACAGCTTTCAAGGCCCCTATTGGAATGTCTCCTTATCAACTAGTCTATGGTAAAGCATGTCATCTACCAGTGGAGTTGAAGCACAGAGCATACTGAGCAAAGAGATTCCTAAACTTCGATGCCAAGGCTGCAGGCGAGAAAAGATTGCTCCAACTAAATGAATTGGATGAGTTTCGGTACACTGCCTATGAGAACGCCAAAGTTTACAAGAAAAGGGCAAGGAAATGGCATGATAGGAAGATTGCTCCCAGAGTCTTTGAGTCTGACCAGAAGGTTTTACTTTTTAATTCTAGGCTCAAGCTTTTCCCTGGGAAGCTTAAGTCACGACAGACAGGATCCTTTGTGGTCACTGAGGTGTCACCCTATGGTCATGTGAAACTTCAAAATAGATATTCAGATAAGAGATTCATAGTCAATGACCGAAGAGTAAAACACTACCTAGGAGATCAGATTGAGCAAGGCAACTCCACCCTCCTACTGACATGACAACAATGGATGTCAAGCTAATGACAGTAAAGAAGCACTTGTTTAGAGGCAACCCAACCATATGTATCCTATAGTTTATGTTCACTTTCTTTTGCTCTATTTTAGTTTATTCGAGTTTGATTTCATATGATGGTGTTTTATATTTATTTTTATCATTTTCCTCATTTTTCTAATGTTTGTGATCATGTATAGCACTCAGAATAGAAATAGAAAAGCACGGCAGGACAAACAGAACACCCTGGAGAAGACTTGTGGCGTTGAATGCTAGTTTGGGTGTTCAACGCCAGGGAGGGGGATACATGGTTGGACGTTTAACATCCAAATCGGAGGCCGCCAAGGCAAAATTTTGACCCCATTGGGGGTTCAATGCCCATTCTTGGCGTTGAATGCCAGAAAAAAAAAAACAGGGGGTTCTTTGCGTTCAATGCTGAAACTGGCACTCAACACTGAGAAAGGAGCAACCTCACTAACCATTTGACTATTCAACCAAATCTCCTACACTCCGCTCTTATCTTATCTTTTTTTATCTTCCCCACTAATTATCCTACATCAAAATCTTCTGAAATCCCCACTATATCTTTACCATATCTCCACAAATTCTATTCATATCTTTTGACCCCCTATCCATAAGTCAAAGATTTCCTCCAATTTCTCCACTACTACTCCCTTGACCGAATTCACCACTCCCCCAAACCTATATATACCGTAAACTTCACCTACCCTCTCATGCTCACTTCCACTCCTTCTTTCCTCTTCTCCTCTTGCTTTATATCTCTCACTCTTCTTCCCTCTTTGCCCAGGAACGAGAAAAAATCTTAAGTTTGGTGTTGAGACACTCCGCTTTTTTACTATCCATGTCACCAAAAATTGGGGAATCAACCTCAAGAAAGAGGAAAGTTCCCTCAACAGTCGCTTACGAGCTTCACCGATTTTTACCAAGCTTCATGAAGAACATTACTATAATGTGGTAAGCAAGAAAATGGTAATTCCGGAAGTAGAATTCGAATTGAAAGCTAATAAATGCCCAAAAATTCAAGAGCAAATTCGAATTAGGATTTGAAAAGTTCTGGCCAACCCTTAACTGAGGTGGAGCTCTAAAGGTCCGAGAATTTTATACAAATCTATGGATGACAGACAAACACAAGAAGGATCACCCAGAGTTCAAAACCTGGAGCACCATGGTCCGAGGGAAGGCCCTACAGTTCGAAATGGAAAAAGTGAAGGAAATCTTCAAGCTGCCTCCATTAAAGGATGACCCTTACTCTTTCAATAAGAGAGTGCAAGCCGATCCGATGTTAGATCAAGTCCTCAAGGACATATGTCTTCCTAGGGTACAATGGAAGAACAACACTAAGGGTCATCCATTCCAACTGAGAAGGAATGATCTCAAGCCGGTTGCTAGAGGATGGCTGGAGTTTATTCAGCACTCCATTCTCCCTACTAGTAACCGATTCGAGGTCACTGTGAAGCGAGCTGTGATGATCCATTGTATTATACTGGGCAATAAAGTGGAGGTTCATCAAGTGATTTCTTTGGAAATATACAATATTGCAGCAAAGACCTCAACCTCAACCCTATCTAGGCTTGCTTTTCCTCATTTCATCTATCGCTTATGTGAGGAGGCCAAAGTCCAGATTGACAGAGATATATTTATTGCAGTGGACAATCCAATCATAAAGAAGAGCATAGAGTATACTCGGGAACCTGGGAAAGCACCGATCCGAAAGCCAGTTGCCCCTCCAAACAAGAAGCAGCCTGAATGGCCTCAAGAGCAAATCATCCCTCCGCGCGAGTATTGGACTCAACTGGAAATATCCATTGGACAGTTGATATCCACCATGGATCAACTGAAGGAAGAACATAGAGGCCAATCTATCATCCTTCAAAAGCTGACTGAGGAGCAAAAGAAGCAAGGGCGCAAATTGGAAGAGTTGAGGTGATAGAAAGAACCCTCTGGAGAGAGCAGCAGCCCCCATAATTGAGGTGGTTGAGTTTCACCCTCATCTCCCTTATCTTATCTCTATTTTCAGAACCTTATTTTATTTTATGTTTTCCCATTCTGAGTTATGTGATTACTATTAGGATTTCTTTACTTTCTAGTCAAGTAGTAGTTTCTTTTTCGTTTTATTTAAAGATGTCTTATGTATTCCGCATCAAGTTTAAAAAGAAAAGTCTATTGAAAAGAAGCAGTAGGATGCATAAGATCTTGAGTTATATTATGAGTTATTCTATTTACTTTGATGTGGTGATCTTATCTCTATTTAAATGTATGATTTAATTGTGCATATTGATATTGAAGTTGAGTATATTGGTTTGTGAGGAATAAGAAGTTAGAGAAGTATTATAGATTTTCTGAAATAAGAAAAAGATTGATTCTTGAAGCTTGACTGACAACTCTAATCTTATGTATTTTCTCTTCCTTGGTCTTATATATTATTTTTGGTTGCTTGAGGACAAGCAACAGTTTAAGTTTGACGTTGTGATGCGTCAGCATCTTATACCCCTTTTTCTAGTTGTGTTTATATTGTTTTTAGATAGATTTTTATCAAGTTTTAGTATATTTTAGTGCAAAATTCACCTTTGGATACTACTTTGAGTTTTTCTTGTATTTTTATGGTTTTAGGTGAAATTCGGAGCAGTTTGGAGAAGCCTAGAGCAAGAAAGGAAAATGCTGGCAGCTCCCCCCTGGGAGCTGAATGCCCAAGCTGGCATTCAACACCAGCAGGGGGCATGAAGTCAGAAGTGCGCTTTCCTCTCTGGGCGTTCAACGCCCAGACTGGCGCTGAACGCCAATAAGTAGCTCGTTTCTCATGCTATTGGGCCTTCAAAGTGGATTTAGCACCTCTTAGGCTTATCTTATCTTATCTTTGTAATTTTTATTTTAAAATAATATCTTTTAGGTTTAGTATTTTTTATCAGGTTAGTATTTAAAAGAGGAGATCACCTAGGTTTATTATAAGATCTTATTCCTTCCGTATTTTTCAGAACCCTATTTTCTCTGTAAATCATGAGCAATTAAACCTCCTGGTTAAGGTTAGGAGCTCTGTTTATTTCTATGAATTAATAATATTACCTTTCTATTTTAATATATGTTTGATTCAATGCTAACGTGTGTCTCGTACTTAATTTATTGAAACTGGGTGGAACGGAAGTATGACCCTTTTTCTACATGAGTTCTGGTGATACTCTGACCAAGGTCGCCTGAACTACAGCTTGAGAACACACTTCCTAGATGGCTAATCCACAACTCGTTGGGAACATGGAAATATCTGTTCAGCCAGGATCTGGGATAATTAGGGCCTTTGTGGTATAAACTAGTTTTCTGAACTTCACTCTCTAATTCGAATTAAATGACCACTGACCTGGCGTTGGATAAGGATCAGAGGAGATTAAATTGTTAAGGAATTAGGGTTTAATCACTTACAGTTTACCATAGAATGAGTCATTCAGTTTTAATCTGGAAAGATAAATATCTCCGAGACCTTAACTGTTTCCTTATAGTGATTTTACACCAACCTTTTATTGCCTTTCCTATTTAATTATATTTTGCGCTTTCAACAAAAACAATCTTTACAGTTCGCCTGACTAATTCCAACAAGATAGCTATTACTTGCTCAGTTCGACAATCCTCGAGGGATCGACCCTCACTCACCTGAGGTATTACTTAGACGACCCGGCGCACTCGCCGGTGAAGTTGTACGAGTTCTAATTTCACGCACCATTCGACGGGCCATAACTTGGTTTTCGGACCCTCAAATTTTGTTAAACTTGTCTTGAACGAGAATTGGGTCTATGAATTATACTATGTTTGAACAACAAACTAAAAATAATTTTTAACGAAAAAGTTATATGCGTTTAAAGTTGGGTGTGTAAAATTAATTTCTGGAGACTTAATAGCTTTTTTTGAAAACACAAGGCATGCATACACGGAAACATGCATGCATACACGAGAATTTTCTCTGTTCAACACACTCGCGTATGCATGGGGTGGATGCATACGTGCGACTTTGTCAATTTTCACACTTATGCATACGCGAGAATGGCAAATTTTTGACGTATGCGTACGCAGCGATGTTCTTGCAGACGCGGCGATGTTCTTGCGTACGCGGGCTAACCCCTCTACTCACAACACTCGCATATGCAAAGGTGGTTCGTGTACGCAACTATGGCAATTTTTGACCCCATGCATACGCGGGTGGCATCGTACGCATGACCACCTTGTTTTGTCAAAATTGAATTCTTGAGTTTTTAACCATTCCTATAGTTTTTCAAACCTCTTTAGCACCTATTTAAGGTCCTGTAGCTAGGTTTTAGGCTACAAAATATGAGTAAGTGTATTGGGGAAGCTAGATTTGGTATCAAAAGAGAGTTGAGAAGTGAATGATTGATTTGATGAGATGCTGAAAGTGATGAATGCGATATGATTGAGAATTGTGTTGACATTGATGAATTATGATTGAAATATTCATGTGACATATATTTGAATTATCTGAGACACAAGTTTTCCTGGGTGAATGTAGCGGCTTGCCACCACTTGCTCCAAGTTGAGACTCGATACTCTGTTAACTCTCTGTCGCAAGATGTGACCGAGCACTTTAACTCCCCGGGTTCCCCCATGGGCATGCACACACACACACACACACACACACACACACACACACACACACACACACACACACACACACACACACACACACACACACACACACACACACACACACACACACACACATATATATATATATATATTAATTTAAGCTTGGGGGTTTTTTCCATGGATATTTTTGAGCTTGGGGATGCGCGCACAGAGGGCCTGTCCAAGGTTAGCTACTGGACATATCAAGTTTGGCTATATAACCAACATATAAGACTCATCAGCCATAGGACAGGCATACATCATATCCATTTGTATGTTTTGCTTGAGTGTGCATTGTTTTAGTTTGCCTCTTTTCTTAACTCTTCTTATCTGCTACTTGATTTACCTGGCGTATTTGTACCTTATCTGTGCTTTTTTTTGTTTGATTTGTATGTGTATGTATCTGAGAGTCCCTCTTCTGGTGGAGGTATGATGAGGGTTATTCTAACCGGTGAATAGGAGGTTTGGAGAAAACAAAAAGAAAAGAGTTAGACTAGAGCTAGGATCCCTTATATAGATTACCAAACTTTTTGGTTTACTATAAATTCTAAGTTTAATCTGAGTGTCGGAGTTCTAGGAATGCCTCTGGCTTTTCCAGGACCTTATATATTATCTATGTGGGCACCTTAACCATACTGAGAACCCCCGGTTCTCATTCCATATATATTCTATTATTTTTCATATGCAGGTTGAGAGGCACCTCGCTGAACATTCTGGAGACTCTTTGGAAGCAAATAACTCTTTTGAGACTCGGTGTTTTGTATTTTGTTTATGTATATATATGTAAATAGATTCTTCGCCTTGTATTTTTGTGTAAGTCACTCCTAGAGGTTGACAATGGAGAAATAGGTGTTTATTGGTGCACGAATTGTAAATCACACTTTTTACAACTCGTACCACTAACCAGCAAGTGCACTGGGTCGTCCAAGTAATACCTTACGTGAGTAAGGGTCGATCCCACGGAGATTGTTGGCTTGAAGCAATCTATGGTTATCTTGTAACTCTTAGTCAGGAAAACAATAAAATAATTCACTTATCAAATTTGATTGCAAGGAATAAAAGGGCAGAACACAAATTATACTTGTATGCAATGATGGAGAATATGTTGGAGTTTTGGAGATGCTTTGTCTTCTGAAATTCTGCTTTCCTCTGTTTCTGATTCACGCACGCACGTCCTCCTATGGCAAGCTGTGTGTTGGTGGATCACCGTTGTCAATGGTTACCATCCATCCTTCCAGTGAAAAGGGTCCAGGTGCGCTGTCACCGCACGGCTAATTATCTGCAGGTTCTCAATTGTACCAGAATAGGATTTACTATCCTTTTGCGTCTGTCACTACGCCCAGCACTCGCGAGTTTGAAGCTCGTCACAGTCATTCAATCCCCGAATCCTACTCGGAATACCACAGATAAGGTTTAGACTTTTCGAATTCTCTTGAATGCTGCCATCAATCTAGCTTATACCACGAAGATTCCGATTAAGAGATCTAAGAGATATTCATTCATTCTACAGTGTTTAAATACTAGACTAGTAAACTAGGTTTACAGAAAATGAGTAAACTAAGATGGATAGTGCAGAAATCCACTTCTGGGGCCCACTTGGTGTGTGTTGGGGCTGAGACTTGAGCTAATCACGTGCATAGGGCTGTTTTGGGCGTTCAACGCCATCTTTGGATCCTTTTCTGGCGTTGAACTCCAACTTGCAACTTGTTTCTGGCGCTGGACGCCAGACTGCAACATGGAACTGGCGTTGAACGCCATTTTAGGTCGCCTATCCTTGAGCAAAGTATGGACTATTATATATTTCTGGAAAGCCCTGGATGTCTACTTTCCAACGCAATTGGAAGCGCGCCATTTGGACTCCTGTAGCTCCAGAAATTCTATTCCGAGTGCAGAGAGGTCAGAATCCAACCGCATCAGCAGTCCTTTTTCAGTCTGAATCAGATTTTTACTCAACTCCCTCAATTTCAGCCAGAAAATACCTGAAATTATAGAAAAATACACAAACTCATAGTAAAATCCAGAAATATGAATTTTGCCTAGAAACTAATGAAAATAAACTAAAAACTAACTAAAACATACTAAAAACTATATGAAATTAACCCCAAAAAGCGTATAAAATATCCGCTCATCATTTATATTGTAGTTTGAATTATGTTTTGGGTTGTATATATATATACACTAGCTGGCCTTAGTTTCGCAGGTCGGAGTTTGATATTTGTATCTTTATATATATGTTTTTAACCTTTTTTTCGATCTTATTTATCCGTTTTACGTTTAACCAGACGAGTGTGATGCGATTTTCTGTTTTGGCTTTGTTTAGCTTCTTCCTCAAGGCTCCTAGGTATAAATTTTCTCTACTATATTTATATATGTATTTTCTGTTTTAGAGCATGTAATATCTCGACACCTCTGCTTTACGACTTAAGTGTAAGACTCTATTTAGTAGGGTGTTCATTAACAAACTTCCCAGTCAAGAAATTCAAAATTAACAACCGCACACAAAATCAGTAATTAGCAGCATAACTAAATCAATAATTAGCAAGCTTTATATTCAACAAATTGACAAATTAAAGTCTCACAATAAATTAATAACCATACAATTAGTCAATTACATTACATACATATAGCATTATAAGCAATCAGAGCTCACAAACACACACAAAATTAACTAATTGTTTTTAGCTAAACCATTCTAAACCAAGATTCTGAAAGCTTAACTAATTATTTTTAGCTAAATCATTCTAAACCAAGATTCTGAAAGCCGAACCAGTCATTGAACCACTCTAGCTATCAGTTTACGGTTTTATTGGTTCAATCGATTTAACTATAGTCAACCGAATTAATCATTTTATAATAAAATAATAAATAAAATATAAATAAATATAATCATAGTCTAATATAAACTTTAAAATATCAATCAAATTAAAAATAGCATATCAATTACAATGTTATAATCTCATCCAAATATAAACTCAAAAATTAAATAACAAAATAACAATGTTTAATCACAGACCATTTAATCACATACAAAGTTTAATTTACAGGAACCAATGACAAAACAATATGAACAATTATCATATTAAGATCAATAGCATAAACAATAATTTATCAAATCAAGATAACAAGATGAATAATTTAACAAATCAAGAACAGAAAAAATCAAAATACATAAATTAAAACATTGAAATACAGAAAACCAACAACAAAACAAGAACTGGAATAATTTAACAAATCAAGAACAGGAAAAATCAAAATACAACAACAATTAAAACTTTGAAATACAGAAAACAACAACAAAACAAGAACTGGAATAATTTAACAAATCAAGAACAGGAAAAATCAAAATACAACAACAATTAAAACTTTGAAATACAGAAAAGCAACAACAAACAAGAATTGGAACAACATACTAATCACTAGAATGAAGGCATCATCGACATAATATCAAGTAAACTACAGAATATCAGAATCAAGATTCAAGAACAATCCTAAACCAAATCACAGTAATGAACAACAATTGGAGAAGAAAATGCAAAAAATCACAGATTCACAATCCTAAAAAAATAAAAAGGATATCTTCGCGGCAGAACTGGAAGCACAGGTGAGGGAGCATGGCAAAACTGGAACAGAGAAGGGTGAAGCGTTGCAGAACTGGAGCAAAGAAGGGCTGGAGCACAGTAGAACAGAGTCGGCACAGAGGAACAACCAACGATGGTGGAACAGAGAAGCGGTTGCACGACGGAGGAACGACCAACGATGCGAGACAATTTGCAAAGGCTTGGAGCAGTGGCAGAGATGACCGTAGTGAGGAAGGCGGCTTCGATCAGTTGCAACAGCGGCAATGACAGAACGAAGCAAGTGTGGGAGTGAAGGAGGAGCTCGAAAGGTTCTCAATGCTGCTCAAGGAAGAAGAGTATTAGGGGATTCAGGGTTCTGGGAGGGCTTCCTTCCCGTTTTCTCTATCATTTTTTTTTAAGAACAAAATGATGGCCTTTTTGTAAAAAATAAAAACCGGCCAGGTCACAGTTCGGTTCGAACGACTAGTTCCCAACCGGTTCATCGGTTCAACAGCGATTTGCAAATCTAGCAATTGTCATTTAACCAAACCACAAATCTCGTTGGTTTACGATTCGATCGGTTTAACCGGCCAATTCGAACTGATTTTCAGAATCTTGTTCTGAGCACATTACAAACTAAATTAACTAAATCACAATTTTTTTAATGAAAAACAAGTTAAAAACAAAAAAAATAAGCAAGAAAAATTAACTAACCTTTGGTGGTCTTCAAACTAGCAGAGTATGAAGGAGAGGGAGCAATAATATCGCGCGGAGAACTAGAACTAACAGGGAGAGGGAGCAAGACCCCTGCGACGAGCATGCAACGGATGACGAAGCTGGACCAGCCAAAGATGCTAGCAACGCGATGAACTGGATCAAGCGGCAGACGGTGAAGCGCGCTGGACCAGCGAAAGAAGCTGGCGATGCGAAAAAAAGATATTGGCGAAGAATGGCGGGATGTCGGCGGTGAGAAGAAGGGCGGCTGCAATGGAGGCTAGGGTTTGTCGCCTTCTTTCTTTCTTTCTTTCTTTCTTTGAGAGAGTAAAGCTTGTTCTGGTGAGAGAAGGACGAAGGACAAAAAGCAGTGATTCTAGCACAACTCGTGTGACAGCTGGTGACCAACTTAATTTCTGGTGATCGTCGTCTCCCAAGCTCAAAGTTCTTTAGGGCTGCGTTTGTATATAAGGACAGGATATTGAGACACGGACACAAAGACACGAAATCATGTTTGGCAGATGAAACATGGACGGAAACATTATGTCCAAAGACATTGAATTAGTATATTTTGTGTCCATCCTAATAGGAAGGACACTGAGACACTAACGAGCGACACAATTTATTTTTTATTTTTTCTTTCATTATTCTTATTAATTTTTTATAATTATACTTTTATTATTATATTTTTCTTCCTAAATTTTTTGAATGAAAAAATGAGAATAAATTAGATTTTCATTATTTGTTCTAGTTTATCACCAAATAAAATACAAGAACACTAAATTTTGTGTCTTGTTCTTAGTGTCTTGTCTTGTCCTGTTCTTAGAACTAAATGTAGCCTAGGGATTCTGGATGAAAAAATGACAAATTGATCCCTGACCTTTTGGTTTGTGGACATTTAAGTTTTTGAAGATTTGAAAATACATTTAAGTCCTTAACTTTTTTTCAAAATCTGGACACATCGATCCCTGGATCTAATTTGTCCCATTTTAAAAACTCTTCCACGTGGACATTTGTATCGGCCAGGTCAATATAATAAGAGTCACGTTTGATTTTTTCATTGGGTCTGACAAAGATCAAATGAACAGTATGGATCAATGTGTCCAAAATTTAAGAAGACCAAGGATTTAAATATATTTTCAAATTTTTATGGATTTAAATATCTGCGAACTAAAAAGTCAAGGACCACTTTGTCCTTTTCTCTATTGATAGTGGATAGTCTAAAATTAAACCTTCTAGAAGAGAATTGAATGAATATTATATTCTCAAAAAATTCACTTCCTTTTTGGTTTTTTTTTTTTTCGGAACCCATTTTTTTCTTTTTACCTCCCCTACATACTCGACCCATCGAATGCTCAGGCCCATCCACGAACATACTTTAACAATGTCATTATGTAATACGTATTATTAACATTACATCTCCTAAACGGAAAATAGAAACCAACCTAACTAAACGTAAGAATATCGTCCTCATACAGCAACCACTATCCACACGCCGGATTATAAACCATGACAACTAAACATATATAGTGGAGGAGGGGTGCAAACTATTATACTAAACCCAGATATAATGCAGCAAATAGGAGATTTATTGCAACATGACAACACATAAAATTAAACTAAACTACGTATACTACTTTTCTTATCAAATGTCAGAAGTGTCCGTATCTGAAACTCCTATCATCATTCATCGCGGAGAAACATGAAAAGGGTTTATTCCAAGATACTAATAATTTGTGTAGTAGAACCAAGTAAACCAACCACATGTCACCATCCCAATTCAAACCCGATACTCATTATTGGTCAACTAGTGTAATGCCCACGCAACGTGCACTAATTCGTTGTTCACTACTGATTCCCGGTAAAAATATAAAATATATCATGTTATTCATTTATATAATTCAAATAATATATTACTTAATACT
>NC_029794.2:113429437-113434492 GCF_000816755.2 Arachis ipaensis | reverse complement strand
AACACTCTTTTTAAAAAATTTATTGAAATATAAAATAATTTTTGTCTATTAAAAAATAATATTTTTTAAAAAAAATATAAAAAATAAGTATTTTTTTAAAAGTCAATTCAAACCGATTCTCTTTTTTTTTCTAAAATTAGGAATGAGATTCGAATCCGAAATCTCTAGATGAGGATGAAAGATGAAAAGACTATGTCATTTGAGTTATACTCCTTTCGAATAAGTGTTTGTATTTTAAAGTAAATTTAATTAGGTCACAATATTTTATATACAAATTATATTTAATTTGTTAGGTAATATTAACCATTTGAGATCTAACCATTGTAAACCAACATTATTATCAATTTATCATTATCAACTTTAGCAATTGTGAACCAACCTTGGTCAATTCCAATAATCAATGAAAATTCATCATATTTTTAACAATTAAAAAAAATATTTAAATAAGTTTAATTAAAAATATTATAAAAATTAGATTAAAAAATTAAAATAATAATTCTAAAATCAATAATAACTAATTAAAATAATATTAATACATCAAATCTTATATATGAACATTTATATCTAACATATATACAGGAGATAGTTAAGTCTTAGCAAAAAATCAATAACAACTTTAATTCTAACTTGTAAGAATAACATCACATTTGTACACTTTCACACCATTAGTTATTGTAGTAAGTCTTTCTTTTTAACTATTTATACGTTGCATTCTAACAGCTATTTATACTTTCAACCATCTTCATCTACACAAATATCATAAACTTACAAAATAAAATCAAAATAATAAAATAAAATCAAAAATAATTATTCTACATTGCTTTTGTTTATAAATATGCTGTGCAGAAAATATTTTAAACCATTATATATATATAACCAAATTCAAAAGATAATTTAGATTAAAACAAATATTAAAACATATTCAGAATAAGAATTACTTGATCGTGAACTCAAACTTTCAATCAAGTTTGCATGCTTCAAAAGCTACTCTATTTCCATCTTTTTGAAATATTCCAAATTATCACTCAACCAAAATGAACATATATGTATATAATTTCTAAAATTAACCAATTAAGTTTTTTACCATTCCAATATTTTAAAGGTGTTTAACCTTTTTTTAAAGGTTTTTAAGTTATTTTATTACCGCAATCTTCCATCCAAAATATGGAAAATAAGAATATAAAAAATTTAAAAAGAATCAAATTATAGCGAAAACTAATTATTATCAAAGATTCGGATTTTTTTCAGAAATAAAATAAAAAAATAATTATTTCTCCATACCTGATTTTTTAATTTTAATTTCTCAAAAACGATTTTTTTTTTTTGGATTTAGGGCGTATTCGGCGCACTCTCCGGCAAACTCTATCAAAATTATAGAGTTCGCCTAACTCTCGGCGAACTTCACTTTAATTTTTTTTAAATCCACGAAACTCAAATTTTTAACCCATTATCATCGTCTTCAATAATACATAGGAGTACACAAAAAAATACACAGATAACAAACCATGGTTTCTTCAACACTTATGGCAGCAATGGCAATCATTATCATCGTATCTAGTCATACACAGATCACTACTACAAAAACGCAAGATAGCGGCACACAATTAGCAGCTGTTTTGACAATTGTCGCTGTCTGATAGTTTTCCAGCAGTTTTAATGGTGATAGTGGGAACAACAGCTATTTGATTTGATTTTTGCCACAAATTTTAAAAAAACGCTGCTAACCTAATTTTTTTGGCGATATTTTAATTCCCCTTTCCCAAAAACACAACACTCAGCAGCTTCAACAAATAAAAAAAGAAAGAAAGAAATGTTAAGAGAAGAGAGGGAGAAACGGAGAAGGAGAGGAAAGGGAGGAAGGAGCCGGGCTGCCGCTGCTGAGTTTGCCGCCGCCGTCGCGTTGCCGTGCCGCCGGAAAGCTAGAACGGAAAGAGAAAGAACTGCGAAGAGAGAGGGAGCCGCATCAGCTCACCGCGAAGCCAGCGCCGTCGTCGTCTTCATCGCGGGTCTGTACCATCGCGTCTTGCCACCGCCGCCACCACTAAGCTTGCCGTCGTCGCCACTGAAGCCGAAGAGAGAGATAAAGAGTGTTCGGAAAGAGAGGGAGAGCACGCGCTCACGAAGGACAAGAACGACGAAGAGTGAAGGAGAAGCAGAAGACGATGAACCCAGGGGAGAAGGAGGAGGTTCGTTCTCGCACCGTCCTGCTCTGCCGCCGCGACTGCCGTCGACTGGGGTCAAGGTCGTCGCCGTCGCACCCTGTTCCAGTTGCCATTAGGGTTTTTTGCTGCTGCGATTGATAGCGCCACCGATGGGAGGAGCCGAAAGGGGAGAGGAGGTCGCCGTCAAACACGCCGCCACCAGTTACAACCGTCGCCGAAACCGAGACAGACTTACCGGTACTTTGCTTCTTCCTTTCTTGAATCTGATCTGCTTCTATTTTATTCCAATATTCTCCTAACTTTCTTTCTATGCACTTTGAAATTGGTTTTGCTAATTATTTTATACCCAGTAATTGCTTTGCTTCATCGATGGTATTAAGGAACCTACAACATTGGCAGCAGATGAGTCTTCTAAGCATAAAGCAATGCTAGAAATTTTTTAGTCCACTATTATTCAGGTATCTTCATTCTATTTACCAAGGATATAGTTGAAATCATTGACTTATATATATAAATATCTTGATTGCTCAACTTTCAATTCCACACTTCTTATTACAAACTGCTTTAGTATTTGAGCATTTTGTTTCTTTATAAAAAATGCTTAGTCATCCAAATTAATGGCAAAAAATATTTTAAAGAGAATATATGAAAAACAGAACAAATCCCTTGATTAGAATTTCAAGTACATCATCCTAAACTATTTGAGAAATAGAGAAACACAAGTTATTGAATAATTTGAGCCTGGTGTTTACGTGACACTAATAATAAAGCCTACTGGTGTCAAAATTTTCAAGAGAGTTGGATTCAGGTATACTACAGTTACTTGTTTATCTGATAAATTCTACATTTTTAATTTCTGTATCAGTGTGATTTGTATTGAACATATGAGTCACTATAAGTCAGCTTCACAAAATTAGTTTAGTATTCTTCTCCTATCTCAGGTGAAGGTGTGTATACCCATTTTTGAAATATGTACATGAATGTGTGATCAAAATAGATGCTACATTATTTAAACCATTTTGCTGATTTTGATCTACATGCACAACACATTTTCTTTAAAAAGAAGTTGCAGAAATTTGCATGGATGCATTCCTTAATTTTGCTATTACTAAATAATATATGTTGTTTGAATTATTATGTGATATTAGCATGTGTGCAACATGATTTTTTGATAAATCACTTGGAAAGCTTTTCATGGCACTCAAGTTACACAAGCTTTTTACTGGATAACAATGTTAAACTCTTTTATATACATCCAGTGTAGAACAATTAAACTCTTTCTATACCTCAAACCTTTTATATGATTTTGTAACTTTGGACAATGTTACCAGATGTGAATAGTGTAAGAAGTAAAGCATATAGAATGCTAATTGTTACTAAATTTGGATGAAAGTGAAATTATATGTGTGCTTTGTAATGTAGAGGGGTTATCCTCTAACTCCATATTTACTTGGTTTGTGTTTTTGAAGTGGGGTTATAGAGGGGTAAGGTAGTATACACTGATTTTTTCTACATTGATGTAGATAGTATATCTCTTGCTTGAGTCTGGAGTTGATATCAATCTTAGGAACTATCACGGTTAGGTACATGAAAAATCACAATTCAATCTAGTGCATACTTTATGTCATGAGTAGTATTATATTTCTTCTATTGAAAGATAAATTTCTTTTGCTCACATTATATGGTTGATGAGCGGATAATTTATACGCTTTTTGGCATTGTTTTTAGTATATTTTTAGTAGGATCTAGTTACTTTTAGGGATGTTTTTAATAGATTTTGTGTTAAATTCACATTTCTAGACTTTACTATGAGTTTGTGTGTTTTTCTGTGATTTCAGGTATTTTCTGGCTGAAATTGAGGGACTTGAGCAGAAATCAGATTCAGAGGTTGAAAAAGGACTGCTGATACTGTTGGATTCTGACCTCCCTGCACTCAAAGTGGATTTTCTGGAGCTACAGAACTCGAAATGGCGCGCTTCTAATTTCGTTGGAAAGTAGACATCCAGGGCTTTCCAGCAATATATAATAGTCCATACTTTGGCCAAGAATTGACGACGTAAACTGGCGTTCAACGCCAGCTTTCTACCCAAATCTGGCGTCCAGCGCCAGAAAAGGATCCAAAACCAGAGTTGAACGCCCAAACTGGCACAAAAACTGGCGTTCAACTCCACAAATGGCCTCTGCACGTGCAACACTTAAGCTCAGCCCAAACACACACCAAGTGGGCCCCGGAAGTGGATTTATACATCAAATACTTACTCATGTAAACCCTAGTAGCTAGTTTATTATAAATAGGACCTCTTACTATTGTATTAGGCATCCTGGATTGTATTTTGATCCTGTGATCACGTTTTGGGGCTGGCCATCTCGGCCATGCCTGGACCTTCACTTATGTATTTTCAACGGTAGAGTTTCTACACTCCTTAGATTAAGGTGTGGAGCTCTGCTGTTCCTCAAAGATTAATGCAAAGTACTACTGTTTTATATTCAATTCTTCTTATTTCTCTTCTAAGATATCCATTCGCACCCAAGAACGTGATGAAGGTGATGATTATGTGTGACGCTCATCATCCTTCCCCCTTATGAACGCGTGCCTGACAAACACTTCTGTTCTACATGAATTAAGCTAGAATGAATATCTCTTAGATCTCCTAACCAGAATCTTTGTGGCGTAAGCTAGAATGATGGCGGCATTCAAGAGAATCCGGAAGGTCTAAACCTTGTCTGTGGTATTCTGAGTAGGATTCAATGATTGAATGACTGTGACGAGCTTCAAATTCGCGATTGTTGGGCGTTAGTGACAGACGCAAAAGGAGGGTGAATCCTATTCCAGCATGATCGAGAACCGACAGATGAATAGCCGTGCCGTGACAGGGTGCGTGAGCATATTATT
>NC_029794.2:113427939-113429363 GCF_000816755.2 Arachis ipaensis | reverse complement strand
TTGACTTTTTCAAAAATTTTTAAAATCAAGTTGTTTCTTATGTGTCAAATCAAATTTTCAATTTGAAAATCTTATCTTTTTCAAAAATCAAATCTTTTTCAAAATTCTTAGTTATTTTCGAAAACTCCAAAAATATTTTTCAAAAATCTTTTTCTTATTTTTAGACTAAATTTTCGAAAATAACATAAACAATTAATGTTTTGATTCAAAAATTTGAAGTTTGTTACTTGCTTGTTAAGAAAGATTCAAACTTTAAGTTCTAGAATCATATCTTGTGATTTCTTATGAATCAAGTCATTAATTGTGATTTTAAAAATCAAATCTTTTTCAAAAACTAATTTCAATCATATCTTTTCAAAAAAAAATATCTTCTTATCTTATCTTTTTCAAAAATATCTTTTCAAAATATCTTTCCTAACTTCCTAACTTCTTATCTTTTCAAAATTTGTTTCAACTAACTAACTAACTTTTTGTTTGTTTCTTAACTTTTTCAAAACCACCTAACTAACTCTCTCTCTCTAATTTTCGAAAATATCTCCCCTCTTTTTCAAAAATTTCTTTTTTATTAACTAATTATTTGTATTTTTTTTAAAAAAAAAAATTTCGAAAATTTCTAACATTTTTCAAAAACCATTTTTCAAAAATCACTACTTCTTTTTCAAAATAATTTTCGAAAATTATACCTCCCCCCATCCTATTCTATTTATTCATTCATATCCTAACATCTCATCTCACATCTCTTCCATTCGTACAGTTGTGTTTCTTCCTTTACATCACATTCTTTGTCTCCCCCTCTTTTCTTCCACTCACACAGGAATCCCTATACTGTGGTATAAAGGATCTCTATTATTATTATTTTTCTGTGCCTTCTTCTTTGTCATATGAGTAGGAGCAAGGACCAAAACATTCTTGTGGAAGCAGATCCAGAACCTGAAAGGACTCTGAAGAGAAAATTAAGAGAAGCTAAAATACAACAATCCAGAGATAACCTTTCAGAAATTTTCGAACAGGCAGAGGAGATGGCAGCCGAAAATAATGATAATGTAAGGAAGATGCTTGGTGACTTTACTGCACCTAATTCTAGTTTACATGGAAGAAGCATCTCCATTCCTGCCATTGGAGCAAACAACTTTGAGCTGAAACCTCAATTAGTTTCTCTAATGCAGCAGAACTGCAAGTTTCATGGACTTCCATCTGAAGATCCTTTTCAGTTCTTAACTGAATTCTTGCAGATATGTGATACTGTTAAGACTAATGGAGTAGATCCTGAAGTCTACAGGCTCATGCTTTTCCCTTTTGCTGTAAGAGACAGAGCTAGATTATGGTTGGATTCTCAACCCAAAGACAGCCTGAACTCTTGGGATAAGCTGGTCACGGCTTTCTTAGACAAGTACTTTCCTCCTCAAAAGCTGAGCAAGCTTAGA
>NC_029794.2:113413222-113427931 GCF_000816755.2 Arachis ipaensis | reverse complement strand
CCACTGTCAAGCTATTGACATTAAAGAAGCGCTTGTTGGGAGGCAACCCAATGTTTATCTAATTCTTATTTTTATTGTTTTTCATAGGTTCATGATCATGTGGAGTCACAAAATAAATATAAAAATTGAAAACGGAATCAAAAACAGCAGAAGAAAAATCAAACCCTGGAGGAGCATCTGTCTGGCATTCAAACGCCAGAACAGAGCATAGTTCTGGCGCTGAATGCCCAGAATGGGAGCATCCTGGCGCTGAACACCCAGAACAAGCATGGTTCTGGCGTTCAACTCCAGAAATGGCAGCAAAGGGGCGTTGAACGCCCAAAATGGGCACCAACCTGGCGCTGAACGCCCAGAGTTATGTGCAAGGGCATTTTACATGCCTAAATTGGTGCAGGGATATAAATGCCTTGACACCTCAGGATCTGTGGACCCCACAGAATCATCTCAGGATCTGTGGACCCCATAGTATCCCCACCTTCCTCATCATCTCTCTTCCCATTCATGATCATCCCTTCTACTTTCCATTTACCACTCACATCCATACACCCACTACCTTCAAGGGGCTGGACATCTCGGCCATGCCTGGACCTTCACTTATGTATTTTCAACGGTAGAGTTTCTACACTCCTTAGATTAAGGTGTGGAGCTCTGCTGTTCCTCAAAGATTAATGCAAAGTAGTACTGTTTTATATTCAATTCTTCTTATTTCTCTTCTAAGATATCCATTCGCACCCAAGAACGTGATGAAGGTGATGATTATGTGTGACGCTCATCATCCTTCTTCCTTATGAACGCGTGCCTGACAAACACTTCTGTTCTACATGAATTAAGCTAGAATGAATATCTCTTAGATCTCCTGACCAGAATCTTCGTGGCGTAAGCTAGAATGATGGCGGAATTCAAGAGAATCCGGAAGGTCTAAACCTTGTCTGTGGTATTCTGAGTAGGATTCAATGATTGAATGACTGTGACGAGCTTCAAACTCGCGATTGTTGGGCGTTAGTGACAGACGCAAAAGGAGGGTGAATCCTATTCCAGCATGATCGAGAACCGACAGATGAATAGCCGTGCCGTGACAGGGTGCGTGAGCATATTATTCACTGAGAGGAGGGGATGTAGCCACTGACAACGGTGATGCCCTTGCATAAAGCCAGCCATGGAAAGGAGTAAGACTGATTGGATGAAGATAGTAGGAAAGCAGAGGTTCAGAGGAACGAAAAGCATCTCCATTCGCTTATCTGAAATTCCTACCAATGATTTACATAAGTACCTCTATCCCTATCTTATTATATAATATTCGAAAACACCATTATCACTTTATATCTGCCTGACTGAGATTTACAAGGTGACCATAGCTTGCTTCATACCAACAATCTCCGTGGGATTCGACCCTTACTCACGTAAGGTATTACTTGGACGACTCAGTGCACTTGCTGGTTAGTTGTATCGAAGTTGTGACAATTATGAATTAAGATCAGAGCACCAGGCCTTTGGAGCCATTACCAGGATTTGTTCAAGCCTGGAGATCACAATTTCGTGCACCAATGGTTAACAGGCTGCATTGATGCAAGCTTGTCAACATGGTCACTGGGAGGTAGTTCTGACCTTGATTCTTGTTAAAGCCAATGTATGATCCTTGCTACCATACATTTTTTAGAATCTACGAAAACAAAATGTAGAATTTGCCCTGACAAATAGCTCATAGTCAATGTCCTAGTTCATGAATTGGCAAGTGAGCAAGTACAAAAGGCTTAATTATGTATTTTACTGTCAAATATTTCTATGCTAGGCAAAAGAGAAAACAGAAAAGTTGCATGAAAGTATTGGAAATGAGGTAAAGTAAAAAATCTCTCGTTGGCTTCTTCTGCTGATTTATCTGTTCTCCCAACTCACTGTGACTTTTTCCCTTTTCATAACAACTTTTAGGTTGTAGCAGCTCAGAGTAAGCAACCAAATCAATCATTTCAAGAAGAGAGTAAGGAGGATAATCTTTGCCATGCAAAAAGGAGGAGAGTTTCCAAATCTCAATGTAACTACTATGACCATACTTTATGCATGTATATGTACGAAAATTAGCCTAGATACCCATTTAAATAGGCCTTTCTCTCATGTAGCTGCTGCACCTGCTGTTGCTAAACAAGTAACATCCAAAGAAAAGATTGAGAACCGGAGGTATGAGTTTAACTTTGCCTTTTACAGGAGTATTGTCTGAGTTGGACTATCAATTGCTGCAGAACAAGTTATCTTATATGGTCCCTTGAATATGCAAATACAGGTATTCTTTGAGAAATGAGTCTGAGGAGTTTAATGTTGAGAAACTTGAACCAGATGAAGACAATTTCTCTGAAGAAATCAAACATGATGACTTGCATCTTCAAGAAACTATGGCAAATGAAAATGAACGAACATCCCTTGGATCCAACGTTAACCAAGAACAAGCTAGAGAAGATATTTCATGTAATACTGCTCAACTTAACTCGGCTATGTTCTCATTTGATTTAATCAATTCCTTATTTATATTGTTTCATGCAGCTTTAGAACCAACTAACTCTGAACAAGTTAATGCCAAAAAGAATATCGAAAAGAAAAAATATATACTACTTTATGAAGTTAGATCACCTTGCTTTTGACCAGAAATTTATCTTTATTACAAACGAATTTTTGGTTACCGACGAAATTACCGACGGATTTTGTCCCTCTGTAAAAGCCCCGTCAGAAATTATTTACCGATGGATTTTTTTCTATCGGAAAATTACCGACGGATTTTCTCTCTGTAAATTCTCCATCCATTTCTCAAAGGCAACGAACTTTCAGACGGATTTTTCGTCTGTGATTACAGACAAATTTTCTGACGGATTTTCTGTCTGTAATTACAAATGGATTTTCCGACAGATTTTCTGTCTGTAATTTGAACTTTGAAAAATCAGCTCACACTCTTATTACAGACAGAAAATCCATCTGTAAATCCGTCAGTAAGGTAAAATAGATTTTTTTTATTTTTCTAATTACAAAATAAACTTGTTTTTATACAAAATAAATATAAATTTAATATAAATTTTTATCTAATTTGTATTCGAATATTTATAATATTTCAAAAAATAAACAAATTCATCGTATTATCAAACTAAAAGAAAAGTACTATAAACAAGCAAGTCAATATAATTCAAAACATAAACAAAATGTATTGATCATCAACTATAATTCCTAGTATATTGTTCAACCATACTAAAACTATCAGCTATAGTCTTCAATGACATCTTCATCCTCATCATCATCATAGTCCTCGTCCGAAGACATTGAGGGTGGCGGCGGTGGCGGTGGTAGTGGAACTGCACTAGAACTACTTGACGCTATAACCTTCTCCTAATAGCTAACATCAATTACAAGAGCAATCCTCATCAATCATTAATCAACATCAATGATGCTGGAAAATCCTCCTGATTGTTGGATCTAATTACAAGAGCAATCAACATCAATGATTAACCAATTTGCCAATAAATATCAATTCTAAAAGGATATAAATGTCAACAATGGCCATTATGCAGATATTAATTGAATTCTTCAGCAACTAGATTGTAGTCATATATTAGAACATGGCAATGTCAAGATGAGCAAAAAACCTATTGCTTCCCTTTACCACTACTTTCTGCTCAGCTATATGGTCCCTGTGAAGAGATCCACATTCTTGCTCACTTGCAAGCATATTACGCACCCCAATAGTAGAAGGCTCAGAAGAGCCTCCAGACTTGTTGATTCCACTAGATCCAGGAAGTGGCTTCAATCTGTACCACAAAATGCTTATTGATATAAGACTCTCAGCATGGAGGACAAGAAGTAATGGCATACACAATAACCCTAAAGATATAATTCAAACAAAGAAACAATGGAATTCACAAGCAAACTCAACCTTATAACAGTGACGTTGATTCAATACCATGACCATGATCCATTCAGTCATACACAAAAAAGCATAGAATCATTCATATGATATTTTCTACCATTAACAAATTCTGTTGGATGAAAACCAGTGTGTGAAATTACTCCATATATATCATCATTGATGGAAAATCTAATAAATCCTCGAAAAAACTATTTGATCAGTATTAGCATGACAACTGAAATTTAAGTCCTAAAATCTATAACAAGACAAACTACCTGAAACCCTATGTATCATAAAAATGCATCTTCGAATCAGCATTTGCCTTTGGAAGAGCAGATCGTTTCACATCTCTTTCCTCAGTCATGACTCTATTTCCTATAGCTCTAACAGATCTCTTCTTTTTAATTTTTTGATGCAACCCTTCACCTCCAGCAAGTTATTTTAATATGTTAAGAATTAATTTGAGTACATATAAAATATTACAGGCCTAAAACTAAAACTAACTTACCTAAACTATCATGATCAATAATAATGCAGTTATTTAAAATCAAATGCTTGTCTACTTATATAGCAAGTATTTTACATCAAAGCATCTCCACCTCTTAAAATAAATTGTTGTTTAGTAAAGATCTTAGAGTGATTCATATTCTACCTACCTGTTCAAAATCCTTGTTAATAATTTTTTACAAAGTGGTCAGGAGGATTCTAGAGACTTGGGCAAGGAAAACCATTTGATGAGAAAAACTGTAGCCAAAAACAGAATTCAATAAGCCATTGATTTGCAGCAACAAATACATATATGGACAAACGATACTGATTTCTAACCTTATTGGCAGCTGAGACAGGTCCGAAGTAGCTTATTGCTTATTGCTTATCAAACATTTATGTGGGTAACTTCTATTCTATTTTATTTTATTTTTCTAATCACTAACACAAGTTGCATTAAAGACTTTACACCCACGCCATCACTAACTCTCAATTCCTAAAGGTCTATTAGTATTCTGAGGATCATAGGATTCACCATAAAAGAAGTTCGAAACAACCACATAGTAATCAGAAGCTGCAATTTTGTCTGCAAGCTTCCTAAACAACAAAAGATGAACAATGTTATTTAGGACAGGAACACATTGAGATGGAAACATAGATAATTGACAATAAGAGCAGATTGAATCAGATTAGCCTCCTGCTTCTATTGGTAGTAAAATTTATCAAAACCTTCAGAAATTTTAAGTGAAAGATAGCGAGGCTTTAATCTTAGCAAGTAACCTCAAACAAGCAAGTAACTCTAACAAGCAAGTAACCTCAAACAAGAAAAGATTATACCTTCCTTCTCGTCAATTTTTGTTCAGTCAACTGTCACACAAGAACACATTCAAATAATTAGAATAAAGCAACAAAATTTGGAGAGAATAATGTTAGAGAGAAGAAAACTTAAAATTATCCTTATAATTAAGTAGCTTCATGAGTACTACATTTATCATACATGCAACAACTAATTAACTATTTGTGTTCACGGTTGAAGACTAGATTCATTCTCTTAATTAATTTAGAAAATATATATTATGATCTCAATTTATTGAAAAGGTTATGTTAGAACTTACAGCAGACAGAGAAGGAGTGAAATTTGTTAGAAAAGGCTGTGATAAGTATCATTAATTAATAACTTAACAAGCCTTGCAATCAAGTGAACACTAAACCTATACTAGCTAGGAATATAGTAATATGGTATCATGAATAAATGACTTACTGGCCGCATGAAATTGTAGATATTGATTTCAAATTCAAATATTGCTTTCTTACTATTGTTGATGAGAGATAATAAAAATAAATGGATAAACATACATTGCGTGCTTGAACCTTGAAAAACATTTAAATTTGATCAATGAGGTGGTTTGCTTTTATTTTTGGGAAGATTCAGAGAAATATATAACACAGCAGAGACG
Source organism: Arachis ipaensis (assembly GCF_000816755.2). NCBI lineage: Eukaryota > Viridiplantae > Streptophyta > Magnoliopsida > Fabales > Fabaceae > Arachis > Arachis ipaensis. The sequence continues at coordinate 113,422,108 of NC_029794.2, read as the reverse complement.
TAATAATTTCTTACTTCCATTTTAGAAACCTAGCTTAGTCATGAAATTATATTAAGTCTCTTACTTTGAACCAGTTAATAATCTTTATATAATCAAAATTGAATTTAAAAGTAAGAAGGAGAGTAAGTACCTTACTTGTTCATATAATAACATGGTGCAATAAACTTGGATCTGACTCTTGGGTTCCTTTTATTAGCTCCGGCAAAGCCCCATGGGCCGCTAGAATCCATCTTGAATGGCAGAGGCTTGGCTCTGTCTCTCCTGCCTGTAACCTGTAACACCCTTTTCCTCAAACATTCTCCTTGTCTTGAAATCCAATTTCAAACTTCAAATAAGTAAATAAAGAAACAAATAAATAAGAAACATGGAACCCAAATCTTTAAAAAGAGCAACTGGCGTATTAAGAGCAAAACACTTATGTACCTATTAAGAGCAAAACACCATCTTAAGGTGGTTGCTGTTGAACTCTGACTCACTGTAAGAAAGCAACTAGCATAGAAGTCAACCACCATTCCACAGCGTCTCTGCAGATATAATAGAACAACAGAAGAGGCTAACTAATACATCAATTTCCTGAAAAATACACCATACATAAACATAGGAATTGAACATTGATTAATTAAGAATGTGCAATTCTAGGATTCCAAAAATAATCAACCAAACAGAATAAACAAACATGTATACAATATGAGAAGAAATAGATTAAACCAGTGTTACAATGGTGAAACTGAAAAAGTTTTAGTAGCCTCTTCAAGCTATATATATAAAATTGAAATCCAAGTGTTTCACACATTGTATAAGAACGAAAAATACTAAGATGAATGATTGAAAGCAATGCATTTATCCACACAAAAAAATCACAAATAGAGTAAAATCATGAAACAAGCTCAGAACAGGTGATCGAATCCCTAAGCTGGAAATTAAAAACATTTAAACAGAAGAAAGAGAATGGAAAAGACAAAATTACCATCGGTTTCGAGATACCAGCATGTGATAGAAACTGCAACAGGAAGAAAAAGCTCAATCAGCATCAACAACAACAAGAAGATAGAAACTGCAAAGAAAAATTGATAAACCTAAAATTGGCAGAACCCTAAGCAACAGAACCACAAGGAGGGGGCTCGTGCGACGCAAGGGATGACAGAGAGAGATCGTGGGACGCGAGCTGTGGCGGCAGTGGCGGAAGAAGCTCGTGGATGGAGAGAGGAAGAAGCTCATGGACGGAGAGAGGAAGAAGCTCATGGACGGAGAGAGGAAGAAGCTCATTTTAGTTGTGTATAATGTGAATGGAGCTCGAGAGAGGGGAGGTAGAGTTAGGTCTAACTTAAAATTTTTCAATGGAAAATTTTAAATTACAGACGGATTTTCTGTCTGTAATAATTTAATAAAACGCAGCGTTTTGTTTATTTAATTATAGATGGATTTTTCGTTTGTAATCATTTCCCACGAAAAAAATAATTTTACCAACAAAATTATCGACAGATTCTATTTTCCGTCTATAATTTATGCTAATTCATTTTTTTTGTTTTCTGACAAAAAAATTTCTCTGAAATTCTGTCTGTATTTCCGTGGGATAAAATCCGTCAGAAATATCCGTCTGTAATAACTAGTTTTCTAGTAGTGTAATAAGAAAAATCAACTTCTTAATTCTAAGATTAGTCACTCGCAATGCTACTTAAGGTTTCTTTGTCCCTAACACAATTTAGTAAAGAAATTTTCTGGAGTTACTTTTATGTTTTTTTTTTCAAGAATTATATTTAAATTTATAGAAAACATGGACAAAGATTTACAAACTGAATTTGAAATCTATATAGAAAAACAATAACTCTAAGGGATATACCTTAAAAGTACAGTCATTTCTGTCAAACTTTCTATGTTTTCTCAAGAGTAATTTGGGGAGCACTGATCTGATTCATTTTCAATTACATCTATCGTTTATAGGAAAAACTTGTACCACGATTTTAGTCAAAAAATGATAATGCCTTAGGAAATGAGATGATTGGAACAAACGGTACCAGTCAAAATATAAACAAATGAGACTCAAGACATGAACACAGTTGACAAAACAAAAAAGGTACAATATTTACAAATTCAAAGTTATGAACATTACATCTTCATAACTTGGCAAGAAATAATTCTTAGGAAAGTCAACTTGAGAAGCAGACTGAAAAAATAATATTTATAGGAAAAGACTGACATATTTATCGATTAAAACAGTCGTCATCAATGCTACATGAATACATGTTAAAATTTAAAGTGAGACAACATATAAATGGCAATGGTGCTAATGGCAACTAAACCATTAACCATATATGGTCCCTAAGATAAAATTAGAAGCATGTGCATGTGCATTTTGAAGCACAAACTTATTCACGATGATGAATTATATATTCTATGTATAAAAACATCATTCATTTATTTTTCCTCTTCTGCTTTTAGCTTTACACCAATATACCTCATACCAAAAGTAATTAAATCAACTTCAAATCAGATATAAGTTAGAAATACATCTAGATATAATTATTCAAACATGCATTTTCTAATTTTACACAAGTCTCTATTATGAGCCAAAAGTTACAGGATCAAGCTCTAACAAAGCATTATGATTGAGACGTAAATATAATTTCCATAACATACATCCTTTACCCAAACTATAGCAGCATCAAATTTTATAAAAGAATATCACATGGTCGAACCATGACTTCCAAAAGAAATCACTTTAATATATGATTTGTACTTAAATATCTTTAATATAAAGTATGTGTTCAAAAATCCTAAAAGCATACAATGAGTTGGACGATTTATTTACTAGTATTCAATCCCCCAAACAATCATTTGTATATATTAAAAGAATTCATCCAGTAAAGAACAAGTTTTAATAAACAATTTTTATCAATGTTTTGCAATTTTCTTTTTTGCTCATTTATTTTTTATTCTCATTCATCTCTTTTTGCTGTACTAATTCATATATAGAAATAAAGAAGAAAGAAATTATTTTAAAAGAAAAAGAAAAAAGATTAGCTGAAATAAAATAAAAAATATTGGCTTCTTTAACTTTATTTTTTATGTAAAAAGAAAGACATTTAAAATTCATTTAAAATAAATTGCATATTGATTGATAGATAGATACTATATATCCATATATAAATTTTTATCATGCCTGAATATTATCTGGTTCTGTCCATAAATCTATTTTTTAACTGATATGATCATTGTGATATGATCATCCATCTGTATATATCCAAGAACCACTACAAAAAAAATAGTTTAAAATGGCATTTATATTATGGTGGTTCTAAAAAACTGCCATAATATTCAGATATTATGGCATTTTATGTTGCTGCCATAATTAATTTGCATAAAATGGCAATTTTGAAGGATTTGGGCGGGTTTAACCGCCATTATCTGTGCTCATTGTTTAAAATAATCCAAACTCTCATTCAACCTAAAATTACACACCGAAACAAAAATGACGCAGCCACTGTGTTAGAGGAAGGACGAAAATGACATTGTCACTGCGATATGCTCCGGCGACGATTTGCTCCGACGACGATTTGCTCCAGCGCTGATCTTCTCAGCGGCGTTCTCCTCTGACTAGAATCTCCTCTCCATCGAGATTCTGTTTTGTGAATCGAAACTCTCTCCCTATCTCCGTTAGTGACGATCTCTCCAGCGATGATCTCCTATGGTGATGTTCTCCCCGGCGGCGCGTTCTCCTCCTCCGTCAAGATTTTCTCCAGATCTGTGAGCTTCTTCTCCTTTTTCGAGCTTATGCTCTGCTAGCTTCTCCTCATGCATTAACGTGCCTTCTCCTCCTCGATCTATTTCTCAGTTTGCGTTCTAACTTCTCGCTTCTAGATCTGTAACTAAATTCACATCCTCTTGTTCTAATTACTTCAATGATTGCAGGAATGATGCATAGGACAGATCAATGGCTGCGTGAATTTGATTCACAAATATTTAGTAATAATGCACTGATTGCACTCTATGTGTTTGTTATTTTGCTTCTTAGAAATTACTTCTGTTAGTATTGTATTTGGCTGTATCTCCCGGTTTAAGGCTTGGAGTTTGTTCTTTGTTGCAATTGAGTTTCAAAGATTTTGTGATTTAACTTCAATTCTGCTTGTTTAAATCTGGATAAGTTATTGGTTGCTTGAATTAATGAATTCTTTCTATGTTTCGATTATTGATTTCAGTTGGTGCTTCTTGGAAGAAGGATCAAACATTGTTAACACTGCTGGTCGCCAAGGTTGCCTGGGTAAATACTTAACTTTCTATTTGCCAGTGTATGTCTAGTTAAGTTTTAATTCTCATGTTAAACAAGTATTCATTAATATTGCTACTTCATATGATGAGGAACACATAGATTCTTTGTATTGCTCAGAACCACATTATTTTGATGATGAGGAACATGATCATGTGTTTTTAGAATAAGACATATTGTGTGATGATTCAGAGTTAAAAACTCTTGTATCAAAAGAGCAAGAACAAGAGAAGAATGGAAGAAGCAGCAGCCATGGTTGAAAACTTTCTCATTCTCTGCTCTCACAGCTTCTCTTGCTATTAACTACCTTCACAGATTCCTTTTCACCTTCACCGTGAAGAAGAAGCAGCCATGGTTAACTCATCTTGTTGCAGTTGCTTGCATCTCTCTTGCTGCTAAAATGGAAGAGACACAAGTTCCACTTCCTCTTGATTTACAAGTATGATTAATTCTATATATAAAGTAATAATAATAATAATACATTTTATTAATAATGAAATTTAATTTATGAAAATATATGTAGGTGGAGGACAAAAAACATGTGTTTAAGGCAAAAACAATAAAGAAAATGGAGATTTTGGTACTTTCAACTCTTGAGTGGAAGATGAATCCACCAACACCTCTCTCTTTCATTGATCATATCACAAGAAGACTTAAATGTTTTCAGTTCCTCAACACATGTCAATCTCTTCTTCTTTCTCTCTTACCAGGTAATAACTAATCTCTTTCTTTCCAATACGCTAGTCTTTAACTAATCCTTCAATTGTATGTTGTTTCTCTTTCCTCTTAACCACAGGACCTCACAATATTCAGGGTATTGGGGCTGGTTTTGTGCCCAGGAATTTGAACTAAGATATACTTGATGAAGTTATAGAGGTCTGTTGTTTTGCTTTCCCATCTTCTTTCTCCTCTCTTCCTTTTTTTTATAAAAAAAATAATAAACATAAAAACTTTTTGGAGTTATAATTCAATATGTCCTATTTAGTATTCTCCATAATTCGGTTAAATAAAATTAATTAATTAATTCTTTTATCAAGACATGGCAGTTGCATGACTTTGTAATGAGTCATTATGCTTCATTCTTTAGTACAGGGTTCTTTCTTTAGTACAGGTTCCTTTCTGCATCCATATCTAATTACCATATCCTTGTTGGGTTGATCATTTACTATCAAATTGGGTGGATGCTATATTCTGTTTAGAACTAGATCAGTAAATTTGGGAACATGCTAGGGTATTGATGGAATGATTGAACAGTGTTTCTAAAAATCCTATAATCATGTTTTAAAAGTTTGAAACACAAGAAGTTTGAAGGCTCTTCTCTCTCTTCTCCAAATCTTGTTGAATATGTAACTGACTGATGAATCCCCTGCTCTCCATATTTATATTCAACTAAGCATCATATCATATCTATCCTGTCATTTTTTAATTTAGATGATGTGTTAGCAACTTTCGGCTTTGATGGGGAATGAAAATGTCATTTCTGTTCTATAATTGATTCCTATCCCATGTAAATATGGTAGGTATCGAGTGATGAAGCTGTTGAAACTGCAAAGCAATTAGCACTCTAAGAAGGCTTACTGGTTAGTATCACGTGTCATCTTCTAACTGTTTCTGTCATTTTAGTTGCAAAGTAATAATATATGCCATTTCCATCTTACCCTAATTGGGGGTGGGAAATAAAGTGTTCCCCCTTTTTTACTTGATCCCTTTTGGTTGTTGGAGAGCCACTAAAATTGAATTGAAAGATGAAATGATAGAACTAACCAACAATAAAAAGCAATAATAATAATCCCCTTCAATTCATTCAAACATTTATCCTTTAATAATTTGTTTCTATATGCACGTGTATGTGGCTTCATGGAATGACAGAATGAGTAATACTAAGAAATTAATTTTTTTTTCAGTTAATATGACTATCCCAGCATGAACAATATTAGATGAATGAGTGTGTTTTTTTCTTTAACTTGGCTACCCCAGGATGAACATTGGCCTCTTGATAAAGCATCCATATATTGTAAATTCTATCTCATCAGAGGCTCATGTACACTAAAACTGATATGATAAGCTTTGAGTTCTCAGTTTTAATAATAGCTACATAAATATTTTCTTTCCTCTTCACGAGGAAGTCCAATAAAATTAAGATACAAATATTAAATGAGATAAAAAAAATTATTTCAATATTTTCTTTTAAAATTTCCAAATAAAATACCCTTGGCGCTATATATAGTTCAGTCTTGATGCTAGTTTGAGTACCAGAATAAGAGATCCTTTGTATAATGAGACATTGATGGCCTCATTTCACGTGATGGATGAAAGGAAAATATTACTAGGAAACTAGAAAGTTCAAAGTATTCCAAACTATTGATAGTGGCTATATATAGATGATTTTTTATTTTAATTTTCTTTCTATTCATTATAATCATTTTTTTTTATTTCTAAGTTCAGTAACTTATATATACATTATTTTTTTCTCTCAAGTGATTAGTTAGCTGTTTTAACCTTTGTTTCTTTTTGAAAGTATAGTTTGCTTCTCCAGTGCTGTTTGTTTGATTGTAATTCTAATGCGCTTGTTTGGGTAATCCCTATGTGATGTGCGATTCTGTCTTTCAATTGTTGTACTCTATTAAGATTGAGGGAATTGAATTATTCTTTATGATTCATGATATGGTTGTGGTTGGTTTTGCTGGAGCCTGCTCTTAGTTTCTCACGTTCTGTACATGATAATGCTCTTTTTTTCTGATGTTAAAATGATGAATTAACCCTACTGCAGGCATTGAATTTAAATATCAAATGCTTTTATGGCTTTAGCATCATTCACTTCAAATTTTGAAGGTGCTCTGGGGAAGATTATTGTGGAATTTGATGATTTGAAAGAACTAGTTTACTGTGATATTCCCAGAAAACAGAGGATTTATTGTGCAAATAGTTAGTGTATGTGAATTTTCTTTTTTGATTGAATAATTTCAGATTAATAGTTTCAGATTCAGTTTTCTATCTTTTTTTATTGTGCTCATAATTATATTTTTTTTGTAGGGATTAGATCAAGAGAGTGAGATTCCATCACCAAGAGAGTTAGAAAGTAGGTCTTCTGGCGAGCAACAAAGAAGCATGATCTTGCATGATAAAGATTTTATGTATTAAGGATTATATATATGTTAAGACAAACTATTGAAAAATATTATCTTTGATACTTTGTTTTTGGATTATGATTTTTTATTTTCGGAGACCATGTATGAGTTAAAAATTTTGTTATGATGTTTGATTTAAGGTTATGCCTTTTGGTTATTATGAGATTTTAAAATTTGAGTTCTAAAAATGTCACTTTAAATAGGTAGTTTCAATCTCATTTTAAAAAGTATAAAATTGCAATTAGGTAAAAACGACGGCTAAAAATGCCATTTTAAACAAAAATGGTGCCATTATATCCTGGTAAAAACGGCAGTTAAAAAATGCCATTTTAAACGAAAAGGATGCTATTAAACCCTGGTAAAAACGGCGTTTAGAAATGCCATTTTAAACGAAAATGATGCCATTAAATACAGGTAAAAACGGCGGTTATAAGCGCCATTTTTAATGAGAATGATGCCATTAAACCCAGTAAAAATGGCGGTTAGAAACGCCATTTTAAACGAGGAAGATGCCATTAAATCCAGGTAAAAACGGTGGTTACAAACCGCCATTTTAAACAACAACAAAACTGCCGTTTTATTTGGTTAATGCCATTTTAACCGCCAAAAAACCGCCATATTATCCATTGGTTATTACGGCGGTTTTCTGAAAACCGCCGTAATAACCAGAATGGCGCCCAGAATTCTGGCGTTTCTTGGGGGCGCCATTTTCGTAATAATGGCAGTTGTAACCGCCGGTAATTACCTTAAAAAACCGCCATTTTAACCCTTTTTTTTTTGTAGTGATGCCTCTGCTCTTAATAAATTTGAATTTGGGTTTCATACACCAAGTCATAAAATTAAGATATAACATCTAGCAAATCATTCCATTAAAAGAATATGACCAAGTGCAAAATCAATCTGTGTGCCAGACAAGACTTACGTACATGGCATTGTGAAAAATATGTTAAGTGAAATTTTTAGATTCTCAGCAACATGAGTATACCCTGTCATTGTTGTAAAATATACATACACCTCAAGTTTTAGGTAAATAGAACTTTCAGATTAACAAATGACTATAAGTTTTACTCCAACATTTTATAAAACAACTCCTCAACTTAAAATATGCATACACCTTTGAACAACATTTTATGTTTAGTAAAGAATGCCTCTAAAAAAATTGTTGTTGTTATAAATAACTTTGTCTAAATTCCTTTAAATTATAAAAAACACCTAACTTTAAGTGCAATAGCATCTGCAAGAGAAGCAACTCTAACTTCAAAAGTGGTAGCATCTCCAACCAAACCATGAAGAGAACATGAAAGAAGCATGTCTTTAGGTTGGTGTTCCTTTCATTTACAGGCTGCACAGGCAGTAGAGTTTAATTAATTATTAATTACTTAAATCAAGAAAATAATTTTAGCTCTGTTGAGAAGAACAAAACCAAATCTTTCCTAAATTCGTTCTCTCTAATTAGGGATGTTAATGAGGCGGGGCGGGGCGGGGGCGGGGGCG
>NC_029794.2:113411718-113413181 GCF_000816755.2 Arachis ipaensis | reverse complement strand
GGGGTAATTGTTTCCATCCCCGTTTTTCGAAATTCTCATGTTCTCTGCAGGCCCTTCCTCTATTTTTCTATGTTGAATATTTATACAAAAATGACAGTAAAAAATTAAAAAAATAAAAAAATAAATTACAAAACGTTATTACAAATACACAAACTTATCATATCCAAGATTATAAGTCCAGAAATACAACATAAACAAAATCTTAAAATACAACTTTCATTCTTAAAAAAAGTATAAAATAAAGTCTTCGAGATCAAATATTCTTCTATTGTCAGCATAAAACTTCCAACAAACAATTCCATGTTTTCTGTTAACAATATAAACATGAATATGTTAACATACATCATAAATAAGAATACCATATATTAAATAAAAATTTGACATAACATAAAAATAATTATCTAAACTCCTAAGTCTCCCATATCTATCTCATAGTCTCAAGAAATTAGAATTTTTGACCCTGATTTATCTATAATTCTATATTATATCAATCAACAAATCACGAGAGTTAAATTTGATATGAGATTGAATTTTAATACCAGATAAAAACTTGAGTTATTAGTACTTTTACTTGAAGAGTGTATCTAATGTTGAGTGCAAATTAACGCCTCAACAAGTTCATAATGGAATTTACTGCGATGTAAATGTAAAATTTGACCATTGGTACTAAAAGTAAGAGGACTGGAAGAGGGAAAACTAGTGGCTACTACAGCATCAGCAGCGATGCTCTCCAGTAGACAACGAGCAACAAAGAGATGGCGGAGCAGTGGGATGCGACAGCGGAGAGGGGAGAATGGACACGACGACATTGACGAGAATGGACGTAATCGCGTAGACGCATAAGTGGAGAGGGGAAGGACGCCGCGCTTGAAGAGAGAGAACAACGCGGTGAAACTATGAGCGTGATGGCGTGGTAATGGTAAGCACTGAGCAGGAGGAGTGCCGGCGACGACTGGCGAGGGGGATATGGTGCTATGGCTGTGATTGTGGACACAGCTATAGGAGTTTTGAACTTTTGAGATTGGAGAGTTAGGGCTTGGGGACGGCGTAGTAATAAAGTGGAGTAGTAGGAGAGAAGGGAAGATATTCAATAAGGTAGAGTTAGGATTTTCAATAGGTAAAATTACTAAAAAGTCCCTATATTAGAAATAAATTAAGGATATTTAAGTAAATTCAAGAATTTCGGAGAATTATCAGGGATAGGGTGAGGATCCCTACTTGGGTCCCCACGCCTGTCTTGGGGGATTTTAGTCCCCATCCCCATCTTCACGAAAAAATTTTTCACCTTTGAATCTCCATTTGGGACAATCTCCGTGAGGATTCCCGCGCTTCGAAAAATTTTGACACCCCTATCTTTAATAAAAAAAAAAGTACTATAAAATTTAATTTATAGTATCTTAATCTAGATGCAGTAATATTTAGTCATCAAATCAAAGCAAATTAAACCATTCATCTTTTAAATT
>NC_029794.2:113394613-113411656 GCF_000816755.2 Arachis ipaensis | reverse complement strand
AATACTTATAAGAGTTGAATCACAAACAATGATAAATTAATAACGTTTGGATTATAATAGGAAGAGAGCTTATAATCTAAACTAATAATATTAATCTAAAAAACAATAACAATTATTTTAAAACTTTAAACTTTGAGAATAAAAGACAAACTTTTGATTGTTACTATGGTACAAAGGATTTAGGAAAGAAAAGAAGAATTATTTAAAAAAGTATCATTTGTTATATTCTCTTTTGTGATTAGAGTAAAGTACCAACTCGGTCCATGTCCATTTCTCAAACTGACAAGACGACCCTTAACCAAAAACACGTTTCATTACGATCTCTGACCCTGTATTCCATCTGCCAACCCGTTCCTTCTGTCAGTTTCACGGCAAAAATTCGACGGAAATTGCTGACGTGTCAGGTTAAAAAATGGACAAAGACCTAGTTGTCTCTAAATTTAAATTGGTTAGGGATTTATTTGTCCGTATTATTCTTTAAATAATATTTTTTAATTATTATTGTTTAAAGAATAATAAGGACAAATAAATCCCTAACCAATTTAAATTTAGAGACAATTAGGTCCCTGTCCATTTTTGAACCTGACACGTCAGCAATTTCCGTCGAGTTTTCGCCGTGAAACTGACAGAAGGACCGGTTTGACAGACAGAGTACAGGGTCAGGGACCGTAATGGAATGTGTTTTTCGTTAAGGGTCGTCTTGTCATTTTTGGAAATAGACAGGGACCGGGTTGGTACTTTACTCTTGTGATTACAAGGTTCTTACTAATATATAGACCAAGAGTACGCTAATGAGTACAATAATTATGAAATAATATCCTAATAAATTACATTTATTTTTTTCTGACCCTCTTTGATATTTTCTTGATTTTATTCCCTAATTATGATATTCTAATACTCCCCCTCAAGGTGAGTAGTGGAATCACTAATACTCAGCTTGGTTAGTACTTTAGAAAGGGCTTGTCTTGAAACTACTACTTTAGTAAGAATACCAGCCAACTGATCTTCTAATCTCACAAATAGAAGCTCAATAATGCCATTATCAATTTTTTCTTTGATAAAGTGTCGATCCACCTCAACATATTTTGTTCTATCATGTTGTACAGGATTCTCTGAAATGCTGATTGCGGCTTTATTGTTACATTTCATCTGGCTTGGCAATTGCGGTGGAAACCCAATCTCAGTCATCAATTTTCTTATCCACAATACTTCAGTTATACCTTTAACGATCCCTTGAAATTCTGCCTCTGCGATTCACGAAATGCACTGATTTGATCCCTGACTTTCCAATTGCACTATTTATGTCCTCGAGATTGGAAAAAATGCACCTATTTGGTCCCTTCCCGTTTTTCCGTCCAAACTGCTTTCCGGCAGCAGTGATGTGTGGCAATGGATTACCACGCTAGTACTCAATGACGCCATTCTTTCCAAACTACTAAATTCATTCAAAGCAGCCTCCACTAGATTGCTACAAAAGCAGCAATATCTTCAGAGAAAGAAGAAAAAGAACGGTTACTCTTTTTCCTCATGGCCTTCATGTTCCTTTGCTGATTTTCAGAGCGCTTTCTTCTTGTTTCCAACTTCCTCAGCATCTGCAACTCCTTCCTCTTCCTCTACTCCTCCTCTGTCTCTGTTGGAAGGAAACATGTTCTTATCAGATTTGTTGTGCAAGGCATTGGCATGTTATTAGAGTAACCCCCAATATCTTAATTATTATTATTGCTGTTGTTATTATCTTCATCTCTGATGAGGGGGCTTTGAGAATGAGAATTCGGGTATTGATGTTGTTCTTTTGATCTTCTTCGATGTTGGGTCCACACTAAAATGACCGTTCATTGAAAGACCAACGCTCAGCTCAATCTCTTGTTCTGCATCTCCATCACCATGGCAATGTTGTTGTTGTTGTAGCTCATGATGGTGATGATGGTTCACGCACATGAACCTTTTTAGCAGATCTCTTGGGAAATCACTCATGCGAGTTCTGTTGTTCTCTCTTTCCTCAACAACTTGTGCCATTGAAGAATTTGGGATTGAAACAACAAAAAAGAAGAAAAGAAGATTACCTTAGCTTTTTCAGGGAAGTAAGAATACCCAGATAGCTCAGAATTCATGAGGACTTGAAAATTGAAGTTTGTTTTTGGTAGGTAACCGAAGATTGGTGATGAACCAGAAGAGAAACAAGGTCGAATCAAATGATTTTTGTACCAATGCAGTGAGTGAAAACGAACAGGGAAGAAAACAAACAGGGAAGAAGAAGAAGAAGAAAAAGTTATGCGGTTAGGGTTAAAAAGGGGTTTAGGGACCACATTGGGTTAAACACTTTCAGTTGAAACTCTAGCATGGCAATCTATTGTCACATTACTGCTGCCGAGAAGCAGTCTGGACGGAAAAATGGGTAGGGACCAAATATGTGAATTTTTTCCAATCTCAAGGACATAAATAGGGCAATTAGAAAGTCAGAGACTAAATCGGTGCATTTTGTGAATCTCAGGGACTACTTTGAGGTTTAACTCCTTGAAAGTGCTACAACTTTCTGCTTCTTGCTTTTCCAAGTTACCAGGTTGCCTCCAACAAGTGTAAAGTAACTAGCTGTTGATCTTCTATCATTTGGGCTGCCCGCCCAATCTGCATCAGTGTATGCCTCAATCTTCAAATGGCCATTCCTTTCCACTTTCTGGAGCTCCCTTCAAATATTGAACTATCCTCATGGCGGCTTCCATATGATCTTCTTGTGGGTTATGCATAAACTGACTTACTATTCCCACAGCATAAGCTATGTCAGGCCGAGTATGGGATAAGTAAATTAGTTTTCCAACCAGTCGCTGGTACCTTTTCTTATCTGCTAGGGTGGCACCTTCTACTATCTTCAACTTGTGATTAACTTGCATGGGCATATCTATTGGTTTGCAATCCACCATTCCTATTTCTGCCAAAAGGTCCAAAATATATTTTATTTGGAAGATAAAGATTTCATTGCTAGATCGTAGAACCTCTATTCCTAAGAAATATTTTAGTCTTCCCAAATCCTTCATTTCGAAGTCTGTAAATAGATTCCTTCTCAATTTTGCAATTTCTTCAGTACCACTTCCCGTTATGATCATATCATCTACATAGATTAGTAGGCAAGTGATTAAATCTCCCCATTGTTTCAAAAAAAGAAAGGGTATGATCAGAGTTGCTTTGCTTATACCCATACCTTTTCATGGCCAATGTAAATCTTTCATACCAGGCACGTGGAGATTGTTTAAACCCATAAAGAGCCTTCTTTAACCGGCAAACTTCATGTTTTCTAAATCCCGTTGAGAAATCTAGAGGAGCTTCCATGTACACTTCTTCTTTCAATTCTCCATGTAAGAAAGTATTCTTGACGTCAAATTGATGGAGTGGCCAATCTTCATTTGCTGCAATTGAAAACAATACCCTAATAGTATTAATCTTTGCAACCGATGAAAAATTTTCAGTGTAGTAGATACCATAGGTCTATGTATAACCTTTGGCCACCAACCTTGCCTTGTACCATTCAATGGTGCCATCTGCCTTATGTTTAATGGTGAAAACCCATTTGCACCCAACTGGCTTTTTTCCCATCGGTAGGATACATTTCTCCTAAGTTTCGTTCTTCTCTAGAGCTTCCATTTCTGTATTCATGGCTTTTCGCCATTCAGCTTTCTCATTGGCTTCCCAGACAGTTCTTGGAATACCTTCTGTCAAGAGTGTGGTGGAAAAAGCCTTTGCAACATTTGCTATTCCTTCTCTAGCCACCCTTATCAGGTATCTTGAGTTATGGGAAACATGTTTTGGTGAGTACCGATTAGCCCTCTATTTCTTCTTGGAGGAAGAATAAAGGTATTGGGCTCTGGTTCTTCATGTTCCAGTGCTATACTATTATTGTTAGTGGCCTCATTAAAAATAGAAAGTAAATTATCAGATTGGCAATTACTTACCTCTTGTCTGACATTCTCAAAAGGACTTTCACTGGTTGTATGTACTGAGTTATTTTCTATGTTGAGTGAAGTATGCTCAATGGCTCTATCTACTTGCTCTATTTGAACAATTTCTAGGCAACAAAGGTTATTTAGCCAACTTGGTGGTTTATTATTGTTCTCCCCCTGAATGCCATGTTGGCGGCTGAAGTAAAATTCGGATTCTAAAAAATCACAATCCATGGTCACATGAATACGACGAGTGATTGGATTGCAGCACCTATACCCCTTTTGGTGTATAGCATACCCAACAAAAACACATTTCTCTGCACAAGGATCAAGTTTGGTTCTATTGACTTTTGGGATATAGACAAAGACGGAACATCCAAATACTCAAGGTGGTAAGGTTAGAATAGGCGGGATTGGAGTATGAGTAGCCAAGACTTGTAAGGGTGTTTCGTAGTAGAGAACTTGGGTAGGTAGGCAATTCAATAAGTAGGCAGAGGTCACTATAGCTTCAGGCCAAAAAGTTTTTGGAACTTGTGCATCAAAAAGCATTGCTCGGGTCATTTCAAGAAACTTACGATTTCGTCGCTCAGCCACACCATTTTTTTGGGGTGTATTTGGGCAGAAAGTTTGATAGATAAGACCATTTTGTATAAAAAAAAATCGCGCATTGATTGGTTTATAAATTCCCCACCATTATCTGAGTGAAGTACTTGGATTTTCTTGTTGAATTGAGTTTGGATCATTTGATAGAAAGCAAAGAATTTATCAGGCACTTCAGATTTGTGTTTTAAAAAATATACCCAAGTCATGCGAGAGAAATCGTCCACAAATAATACAAAATATTGAAAATTATTTTGGAAAATAGGGACTGGGCCCCACACATTAGAGTGTATTAGAGAAAAACTAGAATTGACTCTAGTGTTGGTTGGAGAAAAAGAAACTGTGATTTTTTGCACGAATACAAGTTTCACATTTGAGGGTTCAATGCTACTTGTAAAAAGACTAGGAAATAAAAACTTGAGGTACCCAAATGAAGGATGTCCGAGACAGCCCGTGCCATAACCAAAGTTGCCTAGTATCCATTTCATGAGCAAGCATGGCATGACCCTGGTGTGCTACTCCATCAGCGTAGTAAAGGCCTTCTCGCTCAGTACCACACCCAATGATCTCCTTTGTAAAAATGTCCTGTAAAAGAAAAGGTAAAGTACATGAGTACCACACAATTTAGTTCCTTTGTTACTTGACTAACAGACAATAATTTTGATGATAGTGTAGGAACGTAGAGGCAATTTTTTAGTTTCAATTTTTCTAAAAAAGTAAGGGAGCCTCCTCCTTTAACATCAATTAATTCTCCGCTAGCTGTTTCAATATGGGCTTTTGAGGGTATAGTCAAGCTGTTACAATCATGGAGGTCATGAGTCATAGTATCGGTAGCCCCATGGTGCACGAAATCGTGATCGTTCATTCCTTGGTAACGGCGCTAAAAACTTAATACGCACGTTCATAATCTTAATTCTTTGTCACAACTTCGCACAACTAACCAGCAAGTGCACTAGGTCGTCCAAGTAATAAACCTTACGTGAGTAAGGGTCGATCCCACGGAGATTGTCGGCTTGAAGCAAGCTATGGTCACCTTGTAAATATCAGTCAGGCGGATTCAAATGGTTATAGAGTTTTAATAATTAAAAGATAAATAAAACGTAAAATAAAGATAGAGATACTTATGTAATTCATTGGTGAGAATTTCAGATAAGCGTATAGAGATGCTTAGTTCCTTCTGAATCTCCGCTTTCCTACTGCTTTCATCCAATCCTTCATACTTCTTTCCATGGCAAGCTGTATGTTGGGCATCACCGTTGTCAATAGCTACATCCCATCCTCTCAGTGAAAATGGTCCAAAATGCACTGTCACAGCACGACTAATCATCTGTCGGTTCTCGATCATGCTGGAATAGGATCCAGTAATCCTTTTGTGTCTGTCACTACGCTCAGCACTCGCGAGTTTGAAGCTCGTCACAGTCATCCCTTCCCAGATCCTACTCGGAATACCATAGACAAGGTTTAGACTTTCCGAATCTCAAGAATGGCCGCCAATAATTCTAGCCTATACCATGAGGACTCTGATCGTAGACCAGAAGGCTAAGAGATACACATTCAAGCTTGTTTACATGTAGAACGGAAGTGTTTGTCAGGCACGCGTTCATAAGAGAGAATGATGATGAGCGTCACATAATCATCACATTCATCATGTTCTTTTGTGCGAATGAATATCTTAGAGAAGAAATAGGCTCGAATTGAATAGAAAAATAATAGTACTTTGCATTAATTCATGAGGAACAGCAGAGCTCCACACCTTAATCTATGGTGTGTAGAAACTCTACCGTTGAAAATACATAAGTGATGAAGGTCCAGGCATGGCTGAATGGCTATCCCCCTAAACATGATCAAAGGATCAAAAGATAATCCAAAGATTCCTTAACACAATAGTAAAAAGTTCTATTTATACCAAACTAGTTACTAGGGTTACAGAAATAAGTAAATGATGCAGAAATCCACTTCCGAGCCCACTTGGTGTGTGCTTGGGCTGAGCATTGAAGCTTTCACATGTAGAGGTCGTCCTTGGAGTTAAACGCCAGTTTGTAACTTGTTTCTGGCGTTTAACTCTGCTTTGCAACCTGTTTCTGGCGTTTAATGCCAGAAAAGGGCAGAGAACTGGCGTTAAATGCCAGTTTGCGTCATTTAAACTCGGGCAAAGTATGAACTATTATATATTTCTGGAAAGCCCTGGATGTCTACTTTCCAAAGCAATTGATAGTGCGCCATTTGGACTTATGTAGCTCCAGAAAATCCACTTTGAGTGCAGGGAGGTCAGAATCCAACAGCATATGCAGTCCTTTTTCAGCCTCTGAATCAGATTTTTGCTCAAGTCCCTCAATTTCAGCCCGAAATTACCTGAAATCGTAGAAAAACACACAAACTCATAGTAAAGTCCAGAAATGTGATTTTTATTTAAAAACTAATAAAAATATACTAAAAACTAACTAAATCATACTAAAAACTATATAAAAATAATGTCGAAAAGCGTATAAATTATGCGCTCATCACAACACCAAACTTAAATTGTTGCTTGTCCCCAAGCAACTGAAAATCAAATAGGATAAAAAGAATAGAATATACTATAAATTCCAAAATATCAATGAAACTTAGCTCCAATCAGATGAGCGGGACTAGTAGCTTTTTGCCTCTGAACAGTTTTGGCATCTCACTTTATCCCTTGAAGTTCAGAATGATTGGCATCTATAGGAACTCAGAATTCAGATAGTGTTATTGATTCTCCTAGTTCAGTATGTTGATTCTTGAACAAAGCTACTTTATGAGTCTTGGCCGTGGCCCTAAGCACTTTGTTTTCCAGTATTACCACCGGATATATAAATGCCACAGACACATAACTGGGTGAACCTTTTCAGATTGTGACTCACCTTTGCTAGAGTCCCTAATTAGAGGTGTCCAGGATTCTTAAGCACACTATTTTTTTGCTTTGGACCTCGACTTTAACCACTCAGTCTCAAGTTTTCACTTGACACATTCACGCCACAAGCACATGGTTAGGGACAGCTTGGTTTAGCCGCTTAGGCCAGAATTTTGTTCCTTTGGGCCCTCCTATCCACTGATGCTCAAAGCCTTGGATCCCTTTTACCCTTGCCTTTTGGTTTTAAGGGCTATTGGCTTTTTTTGCTTGCTTTTTTTTTAAAAAACTCTTGGCTTTTTCTGCTTGCTTTTTCTTTTTCTTTCTTTTCTTTTTTTTTCTTTTTTTTGCCAATTTTCTTTTCTTTTTTTTCGCAAGCTTTTGTATTCACTGCTTTTTCTTACTTCAAGAATCAATTTTATGATTTTTTAGATTATCAATAACATTTCTCTTTTTCATCATTCTTTCAAGAGCCAATATATTTAACATTCATAAACAACAAATTCAAAAGACATATGCACTGTTCAAGCATTCATTCAGAAAAACAAAAAGTATTGTCACCACATCAAAATAATTAAACTAATTTCAAGGATGAATTCAAAATCATGTACTTCTTGTTCTTTTGTAATTAAAACATTTTTTCATTTAAGAGAGGTGATTGATTCATAGGACATTCATAGCTTTAAGACATAGACACTTAAACACTAATGATCATATAGTAAAGACACAAACATAAATAAAACATAAGGCTCAAAAACCGAAAAACAGGAAAATAAGAACAAGGGGATTAAGGAACGAGTCAACCTTAGTGAGGGTGGCATCTTCCTCTTCTTGAAGAACCAATGGTGCTCTTGAGCTCCTCTATGTCTCTTCCTTGTCTTTGTTGCTCCTCCCTCATAGCTCTTTGATCTTCTCTAATCTCATGGAGAATGATGGAGTGCTCTTGGTGTTCCATCCTTAGTTGTCCCATGTTGAAACTTAATTCTCCTAAGGAGGTGTTGAATTGCTCCCAATAGTTCTGTGGAGGGAAGTGCATCCCTTGAGGCATCTCAGGGATTTCATGGTGAGGAATTTCCTCATGCTCTTGTTGAGGTCCATGATCTCTTGTTTGCTCCATCCTTTTCTTGGTGATGGGCTTGTCCTCATCAATAAGGATGTCTCCCTCTATGTCAAATCCAACTGAATTGCAGAGGTGGCAAATGAGATGAGGAAAGGCTAACCTTGTCAAAATGGAGGACTTGTCAGCCACCTTGTAGAGTTCTTGAGGTATAATCTCATGAACTTCCACTTCCTCCCCAATCATGATACTATGGATCATGATGGCCCGGTCTACAGTAACTTCAGACCGGTTGCTAGTAGGAATAAATGAGCATTGGATGAACTTCAACCATCCTCTAGCTACAGGCTTAAGGTCCGGTCTTCTCAATTGAACCGGATTGCCTCTTGAGTCAACTTTCCATTGAGCTCCTTCCACACATATGTCCATGAGGACTTGGTCCAACCTTTGATCAAAGTTGACCCTTCTAGTATAGGGGCGTGCGTTTTCTTGCATCATTGGCAAGTTGAACGTTAACCTTACATTTTCCGGGCTGAAATCTAAGTATTTCCCTCGAACCATGGTAAGCCAATTCTTTAGATTCGGGTTCCTACTTTGATCATGGTTCCTAGTGATCCATGTGTTTGCATAGAACTCTTGAACCATTAAGATCCCGACTTGTTGAATAGGATTAGAGAGAACTTCCCATCTTCTTCTTCTAATCTCTTGTCGGATCTCCGGATATTCGCTCTTTTTTAGCTTAAAAGGGACCTCAGAGATCACCTTTTTCTTGGCCACAACTTCATAGAAGTGGTCTTGATGGACCTTTGAGATGAATCTCTCCATCTCCCATGACTCAGAGGTGGAAGCAATTGCCTTCCCTTTCCTCTTTCTTAAGGTTTCTCTGGCCTTAGGTGCCATTAATGGTTATGAAAAAACAAAAAGCAATGCTTTTACCACACCAAACTTAAAAGGTTTGCTCGTCTCTGAGCAAAAGAAGAAAGGAAGTAGTAGAAGAAGAAGAAGAAATGGAGGAGATGGAGGGAGAAGGTGTATTCGGCCAAGGTGGAGAAGTGGTGGTTGTAATGTGTGAAAATGGACTAGTGTTGAGGGGTTTATATAGGGGTGGGGGAAGGGTAGGTTTCGGCCATTAGGGTTGGATTTGGGAGGGAAAATAATTTGAATTTTGGAGGTAGGTGGGGTTTATGGGGAAGAGTGGATAGATGTGAGTGGTTAAGGGTATTTGGGGAAGAGGTATGGAGGTGATTGGTGAAGGGTATTTGGGGAAGAGAGTTATGAAAAGGTGTGAAGAGGAGAGAAGAAGAGGTGGGGTAGGTGGGGATCCTGTAGGGTCCACAGATCCAGTGGGGTCAAGGACTTAGCATCCCTGCTCCAATTAGGCGTGCAAAACGCCCTTAGAATGCATGTCTGGCGTTAAACGCCAACTTGCTGCTTATTTCTGGCGTTTAACGCCAATTCCATGCTCTGTTCTAGCGTTAAACGCCAGTCTGGTGCTTGTTTCTAGAATTTAACGCCAGCTTGATGCTTCTTTCTGGCGTTAAACGCCAGTTTGATGCTTCTTACTGGCGTTTAAACGCCAGTAAGCTCTTCCTCTAGGGTGAGCTATTTTTAATGCTATTTTTCATTCTGTTTTTGATTTTTCAGTAGTTTTTGTGACTCCACATGATCATCAACCTAAAAAAAACATAAAATAACAATAGAAAATAAATAGATATAATTAAATAACATTAGGTTGCCTCCCAACAAGCGCTTCTTTAAAGTCAATAGCTTGACAGTGAGCTCTCATGGGGCCTCACAGATGTTCAGAGCATTGCTGGGACCTCCCAACACCAAAGTTAGAGTTTGAATGTGGGGGTTCAATACCAAACTTAGAGTTTGGTTGTGGCCTCCCAACACCAAACTTAGAGCTTGACTGTGGGGGCTTTGGTTGACTCTGCAGTGAGAGAAGCTTTTCATGCTTCCTCTCCATGGTTACAGATGGAGATCCTTGAGTTTTAAACACAAGGTTGTCCTCATTTAGTTGAAGGACCAACTCTCCTCTGTCCACATCAATCACAGCTTTTGCTGTGGCTAGGAAGGGTCTTCCAAGGATAATGGATTCATCCTCATCCTTCCCAGTGTCTAGGATTATGAAATCAGCAGGGATGTAAAGGCATTCAACCTTTACTAATAAGTCCTCTACTAATCCATAAGCCTGTTTCATTGATTTGTCTGCCATCTCTAGTGAGATTCTTGCAGCTTGTACCTCATAGATTCCCAGTTTCTCTATTACAGAGAGTGGCATGAGGTTTATCCCTGACCCAAGGTCACACAGAGCCTTCTCAAAGGTCATGGTGCCTACGGTACAAGGTATGAAGAACTTTCTGGGATCCGGTTTCTTCTGAGGCAATGTCTGCCTTATCAATGCACTTAGTTCATTGGTGAACAAGGGGGTTCATCCTCCCAAGTCTCATTACCAAATAAACTGGCATTCAACTTCATGATGGCTCCTAGATATTTAGCAACCTGCTCTTCAATGATGTCTTTATCCTCTTTAGAGGAAGAATAGTCATCAGAGCTCATGAATGGTAAAAGGAGGTTCAATGGAATCTCTATGGTCTCTAGATGAGCCTTAGATTCCTTTGGTTCCTCAAAGGGAAACTCCTTATTGGTCAGTGAACGTCCCAAGAGGTCTTCCTCACTAGGATTCACATCCTCCTCCTCCTCTCTGGGTTCGGCCACACCAAGTAAGGTTATGGCCTTGCACTCTTTTTTTGGATTCTCTTCTGTATTGCTTGGGAGAGTACTAGGAGGAGTTTTAGTGACTCTTTTACTCAGCTGGCCCACTTGTGCCTCCAAATTTCTAATGGAGGACCTTGTTTCATTTATGAAACTTAGAGTGGCCTTAGATAGATCAGAGACTATATTTGCTAAGCTAGATGGATTCTGCTCAGAATTCTCTGTCTGTTGCTGAGAGGATAATGGAAAAGGCTTGCTATTGCTAAATCTATTTCTTCCACCATTATTAAAGTCTTGTTGAGGATTTTGTTGATCCTTCCATGAGAAATTTGGATGATTTCTCCATGAGAGATTATAGGTGTTTCCATAGGGTTCTCCCATGTAATTCACCTCTGCTATTGCAGGGTTCTCATGATCATAAGCTTCTTCTTCAGAAGATGCTTCTTTAGTACTGTTGGATGCAGCTTGCAATCCATTCAGACTCTGAGAAATCATATTGATTTGCTGAGTCAATATTTTATTCTGAGCCAATATGGCATTCAGAGTATCAATTTCAAGAACTCCCTTCCTCTAAGGCGTCCCATTACTCACAGGATTCCTTTCAGAAGTGTACATGAACTGGTTATTTGCAACCATGTCAATGAGTTCCTAAGCTTCTGCAGGCGTTTTCTTTAGGTGAATGGATTCACCTGCAGAATGGTCCAATGACATCTTAGATAATTCAGACAGATCATCATAGAATATATCCAGGATGGTCCATTCTGAAAGCATGTCAGAAGGACACTTTTTGGTCAGTTGCTTGTATCTTTCCCAAGCTTCATAGAGGGATTCACCTTCTTTCTTTTTGAAGGTTTGAACATCCACTCTAAGCTTGCTAAGCTTTTGAGGAGGAAAGAACTTGGCTAAGAAAGTCGTGACCAGCTTATCCCAAGAGTTCAGGCTATCTTTAGGTTGAGAGTCCAACCATATTCTAGCTCTGTCTCTTACAGCAAACGGGAAAATCATAAGCCTGTAGACCTCGGGATCAACCCCATTGGTCTTAACAGTATCACAGATCTGCAAGAATTCAGTTTAAGAACTGAAAAGGATCTTCTGATGGAAGTCTATGAAACTTGCAATTCTGTTACATCAGAGAAACCAATTGAGGCTTTAGCTCAAAATTGTTTGCTCCAATGGCAGGGATTGAGATGCTTCTTCCATGTAAGTTGGAATTTGGTGCAGTAAAGTCAACAAGCATCTTCCTTGCACCTCCACCATAGTTATTGGTTTCGGCCATCTCTACTTCTTTTTCGAAAATTTCAGTTAGGTCCTTTCCAGAGTTTTGTGCTTTAGCTTCCCTTAGCTTCCTCTTCAGAATCCTTTCAGGTTCCGGATCAGCTTTAACAAGAATGTTCTTATCCTTGTTCCTGCTCATATAAAAAAGAAGAGAACAGAAAAGAAAATATGGAATCCTCTATGTCACAGTATAGAGATTCCTTATGTGGGTATAAGAAAAGAAGAATGAAAGAAGGAAAAGATAAGAATTCGAACACAGAGGAGAAGAGTGGGTTCGAATTTTTGAGTGAAAGAGGGGTTTTAGTAAATAAATAAATAATTAGAAGGAGATGAGAGATGGAAGAATTCGAAAATTAAATAAAATAAAAATAAAAAATAAAAGTTAAAATTCAAAAATTTTAAGAAGAAAAAGCGAAATTAAATTAAATTAAAATTTAAAATAATTAGTTAATTAAAAAGGAGTTTTGAAAAAGAGGTTAGTAATTTTTGAAAATTAGAGAGAGAGAATTAGTTAGGTAGTTTTGAAAAAGATAAGAATCAAACAAGATAAGATTAATTGAAAAAAAAAAGATTTGAAAATCAATTTTGAAAAGATAAGAAGTTAGGTAAGAAGTTAGAAAATATTTTGAAATTGATTTTGAAAAAGATGTGATTGAAATTTATTTTGAAAAAAGATTTGATTTTGAAAATTAAAGTTGATTACTTGACTAACAAGAAACAAAAAGATATGATTTTAAAATTTAAAGATTGAACCTTCTTACTAGGCAAGTAACAAACTAAAAACTTTTGAATCAATCACATTAATTGTTAGCATTAATTTCGAAAATATGAAATAGAAATAAGAAAACGATTTTGAAAATAGATTTTGAAAATTTCGAAATTATGAAAGAAAAAATGAAAAAGATTTTATTTTTGAAAAAGATTTGAAAAAGATAGAATTTTTAAATTGAAAATTTGATTTGACTCATAAGAAACAACTAGATTTTAAAATTTTTTGAAAAAGTCAACTCAAATATTCGAATTTTATGAGAAAAAAACGGAAAGATATTTTTTTTATTTTTGAATTTTTAATGATGCAAGAGAAAAATAATGAAAAGACTCAAAACATGAGAATTTTGGATCAAAGCCAATGATGCATGCAAGAACACTTTGAATGTCAAGATGAAAACCAAGAACACTTTGAATGTCAAGATGAACACCAAGAACTTATTTTTGAAAATTTTTATAGAAAAGAGAGACATGCAAGACACCAAACTTAGAAATTTTCAAACTTTAGACACTAACAAATTGAAAATGCATATGAAAAACAAGAAAAGACACAAAACATGGAAAATTAAAGATCAAACATAGAAAATCATCAAGAACAACTTGAAGATCATGAAGAACAAAATGCATGAGTTTCAAAAATTAAGGAACAATTAAAAAGATGCATTTGACACCAAACTTAAAAATTGACACAAGACTTAAACAAGAAACACAAAATTATTTTTGGTTTTATGGTTTTAAAAATTTTTTGAATTTTTTTTCGAAAATTAATTGCAAAAAGAAAAATAAGGATTCAAAATTTTTAATGAGAATTCCAGGAATCATGCAATGTTAGTCTAAAGCTCCGATCCAGGAATTAGACATGACTTACTAGCCAGCCAAGCTTTCAGTGAAAGCTCCGGTCCAAAACACTAGACATGGCCAATGGCCAGCCAAGCTTCAGCAGATACAAATCAGGCATATAACAGCTGATTAGATGAGAGTCCAAGGGCTCTTGCCATGATAAGTGGAGGCCTCTGTCCAAAAATTTAGACATGGCTTGACAGCCAGCCAGGCTTCAACAGATCATGAAGAAACTCTAGAATTCCTTCTTAAAAATTTTGAAGAACAGAGAATAATTAAAATTTTTTTTTCTGAAAATTTTTTGAAAATAAAAAGAATAAAAACAAAAACTTAAAATTAAAATAAAATTACCTAATCTGAGCAACAAGATGAACCGTCAGTTGTCCAAACTCAAACAATCCCCGGCAACGGCGCCAAAAACTTGGTGCATGAAATCGTGATCGTTCATTCCTTGGTAACGGCGCTAAAGACTTAATACGCACGTTCATAATCTTAATTCTTTGTCACAACTTCGCACAACTAACCAGCAAGTGCACTAGGTCGTCCAAGTAATAAACCTTACGTGAGTAAGGGTCGATCCCACGGAGATTGTTGGCTTGAAGCAAGCTATGGTCACCTTGTAAATCTCAGTCAGGTGGATTCAAATGGTTATAGAGTTTTAATAATTAAAAGATAAATAAAATGTAAAATAAAGATAGAGATACTTATGTAATTCATTGGTGAGAATTTCAGATAAGCGTATAGAGATGCTTAGTTCCTTCTGAATCTCCGCTTTCCTACTGCTTTCATCCAATCCTTCATACTCCTTTCCATGGAAAGCTATATGTTGGGCATCACCATTGTCAATGGCTACATCCCGTTCTCTCAGTGAAAATAGTCCAAAATGCGCTGTCACTGCACGGCTAATCATCTGTCGGTTCTCGATCATGCTGGAATAGGATCCAGTAACCCTTTTGCGTCTGTCACACGCCCAGCACTCGCGAGTTTGAAGCTCGTCACAGCCATCCCTTCCCAGATCCTACTCGGAATACCACAGATAAGGTTTAGACTTTCCGGATCTCAAGAATGGCCGCCAATAATTCTAGCCTATACCACGAAGACTCTGATCGTAGATCAGAAGGCTAAGAGATACACATTCAAGCTTGTTTACATGTAGAACGGAAGTGTTTGTCAGGCACGCGTTCATAAGAGAGAATGATGATGAGCGTCACATAATCATAACATTCATCATGTTCTTGTGTGCAAATGAATATCTTAGAGAAGAAATAGGCTTGAATTGAATAGAAAAACAATAGTACTTTGCATTAATTCATGAGGAACAGCAGAGCTCCGCACCTTAATCTATGGTGTGTAGAAACTCTACTGTTGAAAATACATAAGTGATGAAGGTCCAGGCATGGCTGAATGGCCAGCCCCCTAAACATGATCAAAGGATCAAAAGATAATCCAAAGATTCCTTAACATAATAGTAAAAAGTTCTATTTATACTAAACTAGTTAGTAGGGTTACAGAAATAAGTAAATGATGCAGAAATCTACTTCCGGGCCCACTTGGTGTGTGCTTGGGCTGAGCATTGAAGCTTTCACGTGTAGAGGTCTTCCTTGGAGTTAAACGCCAGTTTGTAACTTGTTTCTGGCGTTTAAATCTGCTTTGCAAACCTGTTTCTGGCGTTTAACGCCAGAATAGGGCAGAGAGCTGGCATTGAACGCCAGTTTGCATCATCTAAACTCGGGCAAAATATAGAGTATTACATATTTCTGGAAAGCCCTGGATGTCTACTTTCTAACGCAATTGAGAACGCGCCATTTGGTCTCCTGTAACTCCAGAAAATCCACTTTGAGTGCAGGGAGGTCAGAATCCAATAGCATCTGCAGTCCTTTTTCAGCCTCTGAATTAGATTTTTGCTCAAGTCCCTCAATTTCAGCCAGAAATTACCTGAAATCATAGAAAAACATACAAACTCCTAGTAAAGTCCAGAAATGTGATTTTTATTTAAAAACTAATAAAAATATACTAAAAACTAACTAAATCATACTAAAAACTATATAAAAACAATGCCAAAAAGCGTATAAATTATCCGCTCATCACCCCACAATCGAAAATCTATTCATTTATTTTTTTAATTGGATTCTGATTTTGGGTCTCCCATTTATATTAAGTCATGGCCTGGGTTGAGTAGTCAAGGAGTTCAGTAGTCTTTACCCTTACCACCCCTTGCCATCGCGACTTACTTCCTCTCTTCTGGCCTCGCCACTACTGCTGGTGACCTCTAAATGCTCACAAGAGCGGCTCCCTTACTCTGATTTCTCGATGACTTAGGATTGTTTTTCCACCAATCTGGGTAACCCACAATCTTAAAGCAGTTTTCTTTGGTGTGTTTCTTCTTTCTTCTTCTACTAATTGCTTTTTACATCAGAGTTGCTCATAATAGATAATTATCTCCATTTAATTTGAAACCAATTGACAAATTGTCAGAATTGGTTTGTGATGATCGTATTTCAAGACTATTGCGTAGCATATTTGCAATTTGTAATGTCAATTCGTCAGAAATGGTTGATTTTGAGTTCCTAGAACCTAACTCTGCTCTTATACCATGTTATCATGGTACAAAGTGTTTAGAAAAGAAAAAAAGAATTATTTAAAAAAGTATCATTTGTTATATTCTCTTTTTTGATTACAAGGTTTTTACTAATATATAGACCAAGAGTACGCTAATGAGTACGCTAATTATGAAATAATATCTTAATAAATTACATTAATTTTTTTTTACCCTCTTTGATATTTTCTTGATTTTGTTCCCTAATTATGATATTCTAATATTGATAATCTTACCTTATATTGGACAACAAAACCAATCATTTCAATTAAAAACCACAAAAAAGATATATTTTACATATTCTAATTAATGAAAATCAATTCTTTTAATTATTGGTAATAGATAAAATTATTAAATTAATCTCTTCTTTTTAAAAAACCGTGGACAACTC
>NC_029794.2:113380157-113394588 GCF_000816755.2 Arachis ipaensis | reverse complement strand
TTGTGATCAGAGGCTCATGCGTAATAAAACAACTGTTTTCTTTTAGTTCTTGCACCCTCTTTTAAACAAATGGCGTTTAATCTCAAATAATTTACATGTACAATGAACATTAAAAAAAAGTAAAATAATTATTTTAATAAAAATATTTTTAAAAAAAGAAAAAATTATATTCTATTATATTTATTGGTTAAAAAATTTTGCTAACAGATAACAGAATAAATTAAAATTTATTTATTGGTTAAAATTTGTCCATAATGAAAATCTCATTCTCAATCTATATACTTTGAAGTTTTTATTACTGTGTCAGGGAATAACTTTCTCATGACACACTTTTTTTCGAACCATTACTTTAGCAATTACAATGACTATTTTATTCATTTATGTTTCATTGTTTAGATTTTACTCCTTATATTAACAATGTAATTTTATGGGTTAATACTCAAATTCATCCCTGAAAGATCACTCGTTCTTTAAATTAGTCTACAAATAATTTTTTAGTCATATTATTCCCTGAAAACTAAAATATAAGTCAAATTAGTCTTTCTGTCAGTTAAATGATGACGTGTCATGCCACGTGGCAGGCCAGTGACACATGGTATGCCACGTGGTACTTGACATGTAAAAAAGTTTTTTATAATCAAAATAGTCCTTGAACGTCCAGACGTAAGTCATTTTCATCCCTAAAATTTTAAAAATTAATCAAACTAGTCCTTATATAATTTTTTTATTTTTTCTTCATAATATTAAATTTGAAATATTTTTTGATACTACTAATTTTAATAGAAATGTAATTGACAAAAAAAATATTAGTAATTGTATCTTTTCTTCTTAAAATTTTTTTCTCAAAATCTCTCTTATTCTTTTCTATTCTAAAATATTTTTCTTACATTATTACATTTTGCTAGAATATATATATATATAAAAACCTAAACAAAGTTATACCACTATTTTTTCCTACTACATCTTTTTTTTTCATTACGGTATTATTTACATATAAGATATAATGGTATACTACAACAATTCCTTAAGATAGCGACGGTTAATTTGCGGCGGTTTTGTGAAATCGCCGCGAAAAGACAAACTGCGGCACATATAGTGGCGGTTAGAGGTTGGGGCTGCAATCATGCCGACATTTAGCGGCGGTTTTATTAAAACCGCCGCTATATTGCTGCCAGGTTTACATTTAGCGGCGGTTTTCTTCAAACCACCCCTATATTGCCGATCCGGTTTGCATTTCGTGGCGTCTTATTAAAACTGGTGATTTCTTGTTAGGCATTTTGCAGCGGTTACGTTTAAACCGCTGCAAAGTTCGTGTTACCACACATTGCATTGTTCTCTTTAGAAATAACCATCTGGGTATAATCTAGTTAAGTGAAGACTACTATCTGAAGTTACATATGTTTAAATCATTGTTACTTAAACTCGTAATACTTTTTCTACATTCGTTTTACGATAAAAAATTCTCAAGTTACTTGTAACCTTTATATGTTAACTCATGTGAACAAATTTACCACTAAGATTTTTTTGATTACGTTATTGGCATTTAAAAATTGCATTCAATCATGGATGTAAAAGAAGAAAATAAAATCAAACTCTGATATTTATGAAGTTAAAATAAAGTTCTAGAGAGCATAAATCAAAGTTACTCCTCTTTGAAGTTATGCCTTACTAAACCTAAACCAATAATAAACATGTACAACTGCGACCCAAATCATTAAACTAAGGAAATCAGCGTAACTGTTATAATAAAAGATCAAAATTTCTCTCCAACATCGTATTGACCTGGCAAAAAATACTCTGTTATGAATCTATGGGCTTCATGTTTCAGAAGATCTGATATTTCATCTCCATAACATGGCATCTTATTCAGATCAAAGCACATTTTTCTTAACATGTATATCGTCTTGTTTATCTTGTTGGTCTTCTAAAGTTTCATCCTCTTCATCCGAAACCTTATTCAGATCAAACTGCATGGATCTATCGATTGCGACAGAGGATACATAATCTAAAATGTCTTCTGAATCAGACTCTTCTCCGTCTAGACTGTCAGGAACTATTTCTCCGGAATATTCAGGTACGACTGAAAATATCAGCATGCACATAACAAAATGAGTATACATAGAAGGAATTGAGAACTCTGGAGTCATTAAATACTAACTTAGAAAAATAACCAAACTACAAGGTGCTAAGACAATTTCAAAACTAAACACAACTTTTCTACAATTACCATCACCCTTGTTTGTAGTTTGGGCAATTTTCTTAAGCAGAAGCTCTGTAGCAATTGTTGTGCTTGCAGAGGATGACAAAAAGTCCTCATTTTTTATCGATCTTGTTCCGCCGTCATGTTATGTTCACTATTATTTTCAAAACGTATCACTAGTGAAATTATATTGCGTAATACATAGCAAGATTATAAAAAATGCAACCCTAAGAAAAATAACAACTGTAGAAGGAATAAAGATTTAACGTAAACTAACTTTTCCATATTAAAATCGTTGAAAGAACCAAAAAGTCTGCTTTTACTCATGAGAATTCACAATAACACAAATATTTAACTGGAAAAAAAAACTACACATGTATAAAGTAACCAAAGAAAATAACGTACAATACTGAGTTTATTTAACTTAGTTTATGACAGAAATATCATTTTTAAATAACATTAAAATGCTTCATACAAAGCATTACGCGACATCATCGAAAATCTCTGAGGGATTTTCTATGAAGTCTTCCATATCTTCCTCCCTTGTCAACAGTAAATCTCCAATGTCACCTTCCGATGACATGTTCAACCCTGGCTGTGGAGAAAAACCAACTTCAGCTTCTTCATTCTCTTCTCCCATGTCATACAAATCCCTTGGTTTCACATGAACTACAACACTCCATTCTTTAGCTACTTCATCCTCCACATAGTATACAAGCTAAGCTTCTGATGCCAATATGTACGGTTCATCTTCTTTACGATTACCAGTGTGTATTGGACGAGAGAAATTAACTTTTCTTGACGTAACCTTGTGTGAAAATTATATGTCCTTCAATTGACTCATCGAACCGCATTAATTTTCCTTCTGGCAAAATTATTAGTTTATGAAATAAAATAATTCTCAATATTAATTCGTTCTCTAAGATATAATTCTAAATGGTTTCACATTGCGTTAAGGTTGGGACCACGACTAGAGGAGCTCAGACATCACGGGAGGAACCACGTGATAGGTTCCAACAATATCATCCTCAACTAATAAAGCTCCGTCAACCCATATGAATGAACTGTTTCGTGCACCGCGCATCGATCATAGGAATGCACAGTCGAGTACTGCTGATGACCCTCAAACTCCAACAGACAACAAAGAGACTCGGCATCGCGCGGAAGTGGCTGATCATGAATTAGGGGATGAAGATTACGACCCAGTTCCCCATACACTTAGAAAGTTGGAAGCTGGTGAGCAAAGCAAAGAGGGATCATGCGTACGACATGCTTAAGGTAGAACTTTAAGCTTCTACAATTTAAGCAATTTTAGTTTTCGGTTTTTTTAGGTCTTTTGCATGGGTAACTTATATGGTTAGTAAAATTTTCATATTGTGTTTTTCACATCATCATTTAAGCACTTCTCATTTATACGTAATTGCGACTGCTTATACTGGATTTGAGGGTCATACTTCAACAATTTAAATTAGCCTGTAATGGTTGTGGCATGTCTTAAATATATCAATCTTATACTTGTTTGTTGGTCTTCATTAATGACAATGTAAACTAATTGCAGCGGGTTTTTTACTATGAGGACGATGCCGGAGGAAAAATAAAGCGCGATATTTTGAAGAGGATAGGAAAGAACTGGAAGGATTCAAGGCACCACTTGTTTCATAGGTGTTATAAAAAATAAGGACTTATGAGAAAAATCTTCAGCATCCCCCGAAAGGAATAGACAAAAATGATTGGAAAAAGTTCGTTGACTATCGCCTGAAGGAAGAAACACAGGTAAGCCTTGGTATATTTTATTATTTCCACATAAAAAAACATGTGTATACATAGTAATTCCCTTACATTTTATATTCATCATATCTTTCTCATTTGCATTTGTTTTGTTATTTGTTCATAGAAAAAGTGTAAATAGAACACTTTAAATCAGAGCAAACAACTTTACACACATACTCGGGGCTCCAAAACCTTGACAAGAAAAAAAGACGAAGTGGTAATAAGTCATCATTTGCATTAAGATTTTGATTAAGCTTCTTGAAAAATGTTGTTGTTGTTTACTAAATTGTGTCAATATCAACGATATAGGAGAGAGAGCAAGGAAGGCCCGTTGGTAGAGGAGAGTTGTTTATCATGAATCATAAGAAAAAAGATGGCTCGTATATCCACCCCGATGCATGTGTTGTTAGTGTAAGTCATGTTTGAAAATTTGAAGCAATATATAGCTTACTGTATATATCGTGCTACTGTTAACTTCTTCCTTCCAATGTTGTATATTTGTAGGAAGCAATTGCGAATGTTGAGAGGCAGGATGGATCCCCTAAGCACCTTTCACATAATGACTCGCTGGCACAAGTTCTCGGAAAGGAGCACCCAGGACGAGTTCGTGCCCTAGGTGCTGGACCATGTCCCACCCAAGTCTTTGGTAACGCTGCTGGACAACCGTCGGGTTCTGCAGAGTCCAATGCAGAGGATAAGAGGATGATTGCAGAATTGACGGCTAAGCTAGAAGAAGAGCAGGCGAAGAGACGGTCAATACATAAGGTCTTGGGATATGTAGTCCAACATTTAGGAGGCAATTTGCCAGTTGAGATTGCTGAAGAGCTGACTTTTGTGGGCGGTACACTGAACTCGTCATGCGCAGGGCCATCTTCATCTGGAAATCACGACCCGCAACAAAAATTTTGAATTTCAATTAATGGTCTTGGATACCTTTTACATTTAAGTTAGTTTAGTATGTTAGGCTTATTTTATCCAACTTAAGCATTCTTACTTTATTTTGGATGATATTATGACAATTTGGTTACATATGTTATGTTTGCATATGTTTAATTTGGTTTGTTATGTTAATTGAGATGTTTTACTTGGTTTAAATTTGTTTAGCATATATAATAATAATAATAATAATAATAATAATAATAATAATAATAATAAACTTTTTGACATGTCAAGTGACACGTGGCATATCACGTGTCATTGACCTGCCACATGGCACTTAACGTTTAGGAGAAGACAAAAGAATAATACCTTATCTTATTTAACTATTAAACAAAAAAGGCCAAAAAATACGTAATCAGTTATCACAATTATAGGATTGAAGCAATCACTTTTTTGAACAAAATGCCCAACATTATAACTAACACTCACCAATTTAATCAAGGGCATTAATAAGGCAAGCATTTTTATTTTTTCTATTATATATTAGAAAAAATACATATTCACATATGACAAAAATAACCTGATCATCACCACCAGGCCTCACCACGCTTTCATTAAACTCACAGGCACAATTTTTTTCTTCCTTTATTTTTTTAGAACAAAACAATATTTAGAATGCAATCATCACAAAAAAATCGAATAAAACAAAGAGAACAAAAGATATATACTTCTTCTCACCTTCAGAAAGTGGCTTTTTCTTTGGGGTTGCAAGGTCTTGTCTAGTTCATTCACAACCATATTCACTAACAACAGTAAAATTCAGTGAATTTTCTAAACATGATTTTAGCACCTAATTACCTGCTACCACTGCAAAAAAAAAAATAGATCACATAAATTTCCTAAATGTGTTGTAATTTTTCAAATATATGAAAACATAGCCTTTTGGTAAAGTTTAAAGGTCAAAGAAATACTTCCTCAGTTTCATTGATTTCACAGAAACACAATGATTTTGTGTGGCTATTCTAACTTTTAAAAGTAAATTATCTCTATAATACCGCCCAAGATAGGATATCAAAGCTCTCCGTTTTCATCACCGGAATCGTCAACTTGCTGCTAAGATTCTAGTCCCAAAATGATTGTTTTTTCCTTGGCCACTTCTGATGCTTTGAGAGAGTGACTTCAAACCACCAAAAACTTGTCTCTGTGGCTCCACTCTTTTGTTGCATCATTCCATAGGTGTCATTGGCGATGATAGGAGGGTAGCTCCACCATTGCCGACGTCGACATCTCGTAATCTCTCTTCTTCAAGTGCGGCACGTCATTCTGAAGATATTAACATGAAAAGTCATATTCAACTTCAATTAGCGTTTTCAACCAATCAAACAATAAAATAAAGTATGTCCGAGCGAGAGAACTAACCATTCTTCATTCGCAGCACCCACCAGCGAAGAAATGGCTGCGACACCGTCCTGCGGAGGACGTAGCTCTGCGGATCGAATAGCGACGGTGGACTCCATCATCACTGCCGTCGCCTCATTCCTCTTCTTTTTTCTGTAGACTTAGCTTCCTTTTCTGTGATCGTTGCTGTCATCCTCACCACCCTCTTCTCCTTCTTCCGTCGACCTTTCTTTTTTCACCGTCGTTTTCTTCATCTCTACAAAGTCGCTGGAGGAAGTGTTTCCCTTGCCGGCGCCAACTACTCCTTCTACCAAGACTTGCTACTCTATCTCTTATCTTCTCTTTGCGTTTAACAATTTTTTTTGGTCTTCTCTTCGCGTTTAACATATATATATATACGAGGATAAGAATAAGCTGAAAAATGATTTTGAATTTGAAGTTGAATCAAGCTCCCGCTCAATTGCTTTATTCACAGATCTGCTTTTGTTGCTTTGCTACTTGTCGATTATAGAGGCTAAACACTTGTCGAGTAATGAACCATGTACTGCTCTCCTCTCCTATTATATATAGAGAGAATTACATAGAGATTTATTTATAGGACAATGAATTAAGATTCTAACGAGTTCAAAATCAAAATCCTTTTCTTCGATCTAGATACATGTATATATATCTTTGTATAAATTCTTATGAACTCAACCCGAAGTTGTGAAGTTATATTGAATTAACCGACTATTCTCCATAAATTGAGAAATACAGCTGCATTATTATATTCCATGAGAAAATAAAGAAGACACAAGTTGAAGTTCATTAAAGCGCAAGGAAAATAAAAGTGTCAGAATTAGAAGAATCAAAGATGAGAAATCACCAGTACCCCCAATCTTTCTTGAACTTGTCTTCGATTGTACCAAAGACTTGCAAAGAGTCAATCATCACGCAATTGAAAATAAGTCACCGCCATTATTGTGACTACCCCAAAAGAAAAATAAAGGAAAAAAACAATAACAAAAATAGACGGACATAAAAATGAGTATAGTATTTCAGTGCACGAACTAACAAACATTAACAACATTAAAAAAATATTACAATGGAGAATGCCATTGAACTTTGGTTTTGGCTTCTCCTTGCATTGGTCTCAAAGTATGAACATATAATTTTGTTGCCGCGAAAATTTCAACTTCAATAATATCCGCTATCTGTGGCTGCTCATCAACCTTAGTCACATCAAATATTTTATTCATGCCTTCGTATCTTAACGAACCTAAACGATATCCTACAAGATCTATAGAAGAAAATAAATGGTTTTAAAGTTAATTAATTACTTTTAATTTGTTCAACAATCAAAAAGTCTAAGCTAAGTTACTAGACATGACACAAATCTTCATTATTTTTGAAGATTAGTGCTAAAAATCATATAATATTCAATATTATTCATGACCGCTATCACAACTTTAAATATATGACTAATAATGTCTATGAATTATGTTTTTTGAATCTGAAATTCTTTCTTAAAAACAGAAAAAATAGAATCTGTTTTGACTAGTTTAATAAGGGTCGGAGGTCCACCCGACCTACTCCTAAACTCGGCGAGTCTCCGATCCACCCGAACCAACTTGCTTCTCGTAAGATCATTACCCAGTGAGGAATTGGACAGCTGACGGTTTGGATAGTTGGATGATGCTTCTAGATCCAGGACCTAATGACTACAGATAAAGGGAGGAGGACCTATCCCTCCCCTAGGTACGTCATCCTTTATCCTAATTAACCGCTTCATCGTACGGATACTTTAACATCGGAGTGCTTTTGGAAGTGGCCTCACCCGCCGACCCACCGATGATCGTGGTTGCGCTTCCCCTCACAAAGCTTGCACCCAAGTCTAGATACCTCATATCTCCCTGTTGCTCAGACTAGTCGCCCGACCAACATCTCATCCCAGTGAGCTACCGAACATTGGCGCCGTCTGTGGGGACCTGACGCGAGCATGGAGCTTATCCCTCGTACAGAAGAAGTACGAGAGGAGGGAGGAGCTACCCGATGTCCAGTGGCCGCCTTAGGAGTAGGGTGAGCTCAAGAAACTCATGGGAATGTCGAGGGACCCCCTTTCACCAAGGTGACTCCCATGCCCGATCTCCGGAAAACCGCTCGTTTGGTGGTACCGGCGGTGATAACTCTCGAATCATGCAGAATCTCAGGCACATGGTCCAGAACTTAGAGAGGGAACTGGAAATTAGGGATTGCTACCATCCCGAGCATAGCCGGGATTCTCGCTCACGTTCAGAGGCTCATCTGNCAAACTGATACTCACTCCCTCACCTACACCCATGGCAAGTCAGAAGCCCGTAGAGAACGAAAGGGAGATCGAAAGAAGAAACATCAAGACTCCATCATAATGAGAGTCACTCTTTTCCACCCATCCGTCCTCAAGGTCCGGCTGCCAAAGAACTCCGACAAAGCAACGAACATGAGGTATGATGGAACCAAGGATCCACAAGAGCACTTAACGGCCTTTGAGGCCAGAATGAACTTGGAAGGCATTAGTGACACCGTTAGATGTCGTGCATTTTCTCTGACCTTGGCAGGGCCAGCGATTCATTTGTTCAAGTCCCTCCCGCAAAGGTCTATTACGGCCTTTGTGGATATCACGCAGAAGTTCCTAGCGCAGTTCACCACCCAGATCGCCAAAGCGAAACACCTGATTAACTTACTGGGAGTGACCCAATGAGTCGGCAAACCGACGTGGAAATACCTTGACCGATTTAACGATGAATTTCTGAAAATCAACAGTCTCACAAACTCGATGGTCAGTCTATGCCTCACTAACGGTCTGGTAAATGAGGACTTCAGAAAGCACCTTACCACCAGACCAGTCTGAACGATGCAGAAGATTCAAAACGTTGCAAGGAAGTACATCAATGACGAGGAGGTCATCCAAGTGGTAGCAGCCAACAAGCGGCAGCTAACCAACCCGCCAGACTGACAATGCCGAAAATCCAAGAGAAGTGTCGAGAGAAGGGACATTCGAAAAACTATTTAAATAGTTCCCCCAGTTGGGCAAGTTCACCAACTACACTCCTTTGACCGCTCCCATAGTTGAGGTCTACCAGCAGATTACAGTGAAGGACATACTGGCCAAACCAAGGTAGTTGAAAGATAAGACCGGGGGAATAAAAACCTTTACTGTGATTATCACAAAGGTGTCAGGCACAAAACAAATAATTGTTTCAACTTGAAAGATGCACTGGAATAGGCCATCTGGGAAGAAAGGCTAAGTGAGTTCTCACAGTTTATCCGTGAACCAAAGAAGAGAGAGAGAGAGAGAGAGAGAGAGAGAGAGAGAGAGAGAGAGAGAGAGAGAGCATTCTAAGAAAGATCAAAGCTGAATTATGAAGTCAAGGCAAGGTCCTTCTGAGAATCTGGACACAACTCCAATCGTGGTGGTAAATGTAGTGGTTGGAAGAAACG
The DNA here is from genome assembly GCF_000816755.2 of Arachis ipaensis. Lineage (NCBI taxonomy): Eukaryota > Viridiplantae > Streptophyta > Magnoliopsida > Fabales > Fabaceae > Arachis > Arachis ipaensis. Next base: position 113,384,882 of record NC_029794.2, on the reverse strand, counting down.
CCACACCTAGGTCAAGATCGGCAGCGAAGAAGGATGCCAGGTTGTTAGTCATGTCTTCGGGAAACCCTAAGATTCGTCCCGGAGAACTCCTGGAGATATCGTTTGGCCGTAGGGATTGTTGGTGTGACAACCATCCCGAAGACCCACCAATAGTAATCACGGCGAGAATTGGGACTAGTCTGGTCAAACAAATCTTAGTGGACACAGGGGCTAATTCAAACATCATATTTCGAAATTTGTTCGATGCCATAGGGCTCAAGGAGAATGACCTCAAGGACCACTGTCATAGGTCATAGGGCTGGGAGATAATTGTAAGACCTCAGATTTTAGAAATTTAATAATAAATTATTTATGGTTTATTTTATTTATTCAAAGAGATATTTTTAGAGAGTTTTATATTAATTTAATTTTTCGATGTTGAATTTTATTTTGAAAAAAAATTGATTTAATTATTTCTAATTTTTATTTAATTAGTAGTTATTTGAATATTATTTGATTACGATTTATTACGGAGAGAGTCTTGCTTTCAATTCAATTTATTAAGAAAATATGTTTCAAATTCAATCTTTTGAGGAGAGATTTTGTTTTAAGTTATGATTTGAGTTCAGATTGTTAAGAAGAAGAAAGAAGGAGAAAAGAGAACACGGCACGTGTGATGATGAAATGATTAAAAGGTCACGGGAGAATGCTGAAAAGTAAATAATTAAAGTGCTGATATGAAAATGTTAAGTCGTGGGGTTTATGTATGAATAGTTGTGCGGGATGCCTGTGTGTATGTAGTGGCTTCCAGGAGAAAGGGGCACATACTTCGGTTGGAGAATCAGCGCCTGCAAGTACTTACAAAGGTCATGTTCGGCACACTTCAGCCGGAGAATCAGCCCCTGCAAAGGTTTGGGACCTTGCAGAGGTTATGCCGCTGGAATGCCATATCTGACTTGCGAGTCGGATTGCGTCAGGTGCGGGTCAAAACCGACAAATGAGCTCATTACCTGCGTTAGGGATTGACAAACCCCAATTTGACGGTTTGTTTTGTATTGATTTTTGGGGATTTTATCACCTTTTACCCATATTTATTCAAGAAATAGCATGGTTTTGTATATTCTCCTTTAATTGTGCTTGAATGTGAAAACATGCTTTTTAGGACTCAAAATAGCTAAATTTAATTCACCTTGATTCTATTAGATACCTTGATATGTTTGTTAAGTGATTTAAGGTTTAGGAGGCAAAGATTGGATTCTTTATGTTGTTCTTATGTTTTGTTGTAGATCTACTTTTGCTCCTTCTATTTTCTTTCAATTCAATTAGAGGTAATTCATAATAATTGTGTTCCTTTTGATTGTTGTTGTTAATTCATTCCCATAATTGTTGTTAGATTCTATTTTTGTTATCAATTTACTTTGCTTTTCTTTTATGCCTTCCAAGTGTTTGATGAAATGCTTGGTTGGATTTTAGTATAGATTTTTGTTCCTCTTGTTCCTCTGAGCTAGATGACGTTGATGAACAAAGGATTGAGAATGAAGAAGTTTATGAAGAGGTGGAGATTGACAAGGAAGAACACAAGGGAGTGAAGCTCGCTAGCACATTGGAGATACCTCTCCCAAAGCCACCACCATCCATTCTCTCATTCAAGTGGGTAAATTCCTTATGCTCAAGCTTTATTATTCCCCTTGAATATGGTTTGCTTAAGACGGATGGTCAACTAAGACATATTTGTGGCTTTAAGAGTAAAAAGAAGATGGTTAGTGGTTTGAAATATCATTCTAGGTTCATTATGGTTGCATGCTCAAAGCTTAATTGTAAGAGTTGGTGTAGAACTAGATCGCTTGGGTCTAGAAGGATGTTTGGTCATCTCCTTGAGAATTCACTTTGCTCACCACCCACATGGATTAATGATAGTCAACTTGGAGATGGGTGTGAAGACAAAATATGGGATCCGGGAACACATGAGGATCAACATTGGGAGCCCATGGTTTGTGAAGAACTCCATCAAAGCTTGGAGATATTAATCTTGAATGATGGAGCTTATTGGAAGTCCAAGCATTGGTGGAAGTTCCAAGATGAGTACAAGCACAAGCCACCTTGAGAGAAGCTCCCCATAAGTCCAACTTAAGGACAATAAACAAAAGTGCTAGGTGAGAGACAACCCACCATGGTAAAATCCTTTCATTTTCTCTTTTGTATATATTGGTAGAATTAGCTTAATTTCATGTTTTGTTTAGTTAGTTGAGTATGTTTGGTAGTTTAAGCATGTTAAATAAGGTTTTATGGTGTTTTGGTAGCTGTTTGGAGGTTTGGAATGCTTGGATTGGTGTAAAAACATAGAAAAATTTTTTTGAAAAACAGAGCACCATCCACGCGTACGCGTACATGGCGCGTACGCGCACTTACAGCATTTCCGACCATCCACGCGCGCGTGCCATGCGTGCGTACGCGTGGATTGAGAGGTTCCAGCCTCCATACATTTTCCAGAGAGTTGTGCCTGCGCCGCGCCAACATTGTGCCTTTGGCACAAACCTATTTGCGCGCTCGCGCGCATGACGCGTACGCGTCACTCTCGAAATAAGCCATCCGCGCGGATTTCCTTTCTTTACCACATTTCTTTTCTTCTCCTCTTTCTATTTCTTTCCTTCTCCTTTCTCCTACCCCTCATCCAACACTTCCAAACACCATTGACAACCATTTATTTTAGTTAACAAATTAGTTAGTTAGTTAGTTGATTAGTTAGTTTTAGTTTAGTTTTCATTTCATTTTCTCTCTTTTCATCATAAGTGTTGGAGTATTGACTTTGTTTACTATACATTGCTATATTTCTTATTGCCTAAATGCTATTTTAGCATGAATGTTTTTAGATAATCTTTGTTGGATTCTATGATTGAGGTTATATTTTGTTACTTGGTTTTAAGTTCTTCATGCTTACCTTTTGAAAAATACCAAGTGATGAGAATTGTCTTCGAGCTTATAACTCTTTTGAATTGCATGTTGTAGCTAGCCACCATGTGATTTGGATCCTTTTCCCTCGATTAGGCAACCTCTTGATGGATAATGTTGAGCATTTACCTTAATGCATTGTGTTCATGATTATATCCATCCATATGTTTGACTTGAATGCTTTCATGCTTCTCTAATGCTTGTTTTACCTTACAAGCTTACTTAAAGCATCTCAAGCACACTAGGATAAGTGAAGTGCATGCTTCTTTTGTGACATAGCTTTTATGATAGTGTGTATTCTAAACCGCGCAATTTAGAATTCACACACCTAATATTTCTTAATGTCACACTAATCCACTCACCTCATTCTAGTGATTTACCTCATTCCAACAATGTATGCTTCCTTGCTTTTATATCTTCTCATCTTATGGTGTTATATTTTTGTTTTTCATAACGAATGCACCACAGGCAACCATGGAAGCGGAAGAAAGAACACATAGCAATCCGGAGAGTCGCTGTACCCCCTTGCTCATCTTTGAGTGCACCGAGGACGGTGCAAACTTTTAAGTGTGGGGAGGTCGTCCGACCGATCGGCAACTAGGAGACATGTTATTTGATAATCTGAAAAATAATAAAAATGATTCTTGAAGCAGGAAAAAGTAATATATATGAAAAGTATAGAAAAAAAAAAAGAAAAGAAAAAAATCGAAAAAGAAAGAAATAAAAAGGGGACAAAATGCCCCAAGGTGAAGCTCAATAAGATCAATGCATATGAGTTGTGAAATGAAAAGAAAATGCATGAGTATGTGAAAAAGTGAAAAATGGGTAGCTAGATTAGAACTTAATTGTATAGGATGTCATAGGTTAGGAGGGAAGTTTAAGCTTATCAAAGATTCAAATTTCAAGCTCACTTGACCAAATATGCATCCTACCTTGACCCTAGCCCCATTACAACCAATGAAAAGACCTCATGATACTTGTATGCATGCATGAAATAAATGTTGATTGTTAGAAGAAAGACAAATCTTGGAAAGCATGAAATAGAGGAGAATTGAGTGAATCAACCCTAAACACTTGAGCGAATAGAGTGCAAACACATCCGGTGAGGGTTTGATGCTCAATTACATGTTTTCACCTATGATCATCATTCTTCATGCAAGTTTGTAAAAATATTTAATAACTCAATTCAATTGTGGATTAGACTTGCTAGTCCTTAACCCTTGTGCATATATGTTTCTTGGGAATTGATTTATTTTGACCAAGCACTTGCATTCATTTAGATAGTTGCATATAGGTAGATTGCATTTAGTTAGTTTCCATTGAATAAATGCCATACCCTTACTTCATTCTTGGTTTAAGCATGAGGACATGCTTGGTTTAAGTGTGGGGAGGTTGACAAACCCCAATTTGACGGTTTGTTTTGTATTGATTTTTGGGGATTTTATCACCTTTTACCCATATTTATTCAAGAAATAGCATGGTTTTGTATATTCTCCTTTAATTGTGCTTGAATGTGAAAACATGCTTTTTAGGACTCAAAATAGCTAAATTTAATTCACCTTGATTCTATTAGATGCCTTGATATGTTTGTTAAGTGATTTAAGGTTTAGGAGGCAAAGATTGGATCAAGGGATCGAAGAAAGAAAGCATGAAAAGTTGGAGAACTCATGAAGAAATGGAAGAACCGGAAAGCTGTCAAGCCGACCTCTTCGCACTTAAACGACCATAACTTGAGCTACAGAGATCCAAATGATGCGGTTCTAGTTGCGTTGAAAAGCTAACATCCGGGGCTTCGAA
>NC_029794.2:113372076-113380106 GCF_000816755.2 Arachis ipaensis | reverse complement strand
GAATTGCAATGGTGTTATGTTATTGGTTATTGTATATATGTGAATATTGTGAATAGCTTGATTTTTGGATTGCTTGTTAGTTTTTGCTAGTTCTAGGACTTTGTTTCATTATTTCTTGTTAGCTTTTGTTTCTTATGTTTACTTTTTACTATGAATTCTCACTTTGGCTATGAGTGTGATTACAACTATGTTGTAGGTGATGGGAGCTACAATGAAGATGTGTGTCAAGGATGGGATAACCAAAGGTGGGAGGAGCCATATGCTTATGATCAATCCTCTTGGCAACAACCTCCACCAATGCACTATGAAGAAGAGCCATTCTATGATGCATATCAATCCAATGGCTATGGTGCATCTCCTTGTGATTTTCAAGAACCACCACCATATGCCTATGAGTCATATCCTCAACATGACTATGCTTCATTGCATACTCTGAGTGTTTTTCATGCTTTGTGACTTGTTCTGATAATAAGAGTTTGAGTTTTATATGCATGACTATCTGATGATTAAAGCTATTAGTCTATCATTGCATACTTCCTAGTATTAAGTTTGGCCGGCTTAATACTAGTGATTTATGTATATGGGAACACTAATGGATTGTCATGGATGAAATAGAACTAATAGATAACGAATGTTACGGGGTTTGGGAAACGTTAGAGGTTGCATCTCGAGGTTACTTGGTTGCGTATCTTGTTCTTTCATGGTTTACATTGAAATCCTTGTTTCAGATTTCTTTCCTGAAAAATAAATTGATTCTTCTCCAACCTTGTCCTTTGTTCATATGTATTTCCTTTGATCTTAACTGCATATGTCTGCTTAGATTCTTTGTTCTTCTACCTTTCTTGAATGTAATTGGTTCTTTTATTTCAAGTTCTACCTCTAATGTGTATCCTTGCTTGTTTGTGTTCTTCGGTGTTTGCTTGTATCTTTTTGGTTAAGCTCGAGATTAATTTAGTACCACATGTGATCTTTAGGCACAGCAAGTGATACGTTAATCCTTTAAGATGTTGTTCATGGTCGGTTGGAACAGGTCATGTTTTTAAGTCCGTTGTATCATAGGAAGCTGTGGAGTTTTAGTTTTCACGCAAAAGAGCCTTGTGAATATTAGACTTGTGAGCGGCAGTTGGTGTGCAGAGTAATTGATGAGGTTGAGAACCTTCGGATGAGTTGTCCGATAAAGCACAGTTGAGAACGGTGAAGATACATCCTTATGGAGTTAGAATGTAGAAGCTTTAGAGTTAGTACAAGATCAGCTTGCGAACATTATCTCGTTTGTTTATACCAACCCGTTTTTCAAACTTTTGTCACTTTGAATACCACTTTATTTTCGCAAACACCTATCTTGAAGATTTATTGATATTTCATACTACTTTGTATTTTTATTCGGTATTTGAAGATTTATATATATGCCAAGATTTCTTGCCTTTCTAAAGTATTCAAAAGTAAAGTATTAAAACTATGAAGTATCTTATGTATTACTTTAATTTTCGAGGACAAAAATTCTTATAAGAGGGGTAGGATAAGAACCGAAGAAGAAAGAAGGAGAAAAGAGAACACGGCACGTGTGATTATGAAATGATTAAAAGGTCATGAGAGGGTGACGAAAAGTAAATAACTAAAGTGCTGATGTGAAAATGTTAAGCCGTGGGCTTTATGTGTGAATAGTTGTGCAGTAATGCCTGTGTGTATGTAGTAGCTTCCAGGAGAAAGGAGCACATGCTTCAGCTGGAGAATCAGCGCCTGCAAGTACTTGTAGAGGTCATGTTCGGCATACTTCAGCTGGAGAATCAGCGGTTGCAAAGGTTTGGGACCTTGCAGAGGTTATGCCGCTGGAATGTCTTATCTGACTTGTGAGTCGGATTGCGTCGGGTGCGGGTCAAAACCGACAAATGAGCTCATTACCTGCGTTAGGGATAGACATGCATCATGTTGCATTTGTGTGCTTTGTTTGGGTGTGCTTAAGTGTTTTAGTTTGCTTATTTGATGAATTATGTTTAACTGGTAACTATTCTGTATATGTGTTTTCCTTGAATTTGATTGTGTTTGTGATTGATTCTGTTGAGATTGAGTTTCGATGGTGAATTATTTTGATTTGGTCCAGAGGCCAAGATTTGGTTATGTTTGGGCCGGAAGCTATGATTGACTGGATTAGAGATAAGTTTTGATTAAAATGTTATTTTACATGGAAATTTTTGTGAGAGATACAAATTTTAGATTTGAATAATAAGTTGATAATCACTATGTTTTGAAAATAGTTTTAGTTACAATATCTTCTTACGATAATTCTTAAAAATCCTCTACTGAGAACCCTTTTAAGGACGATGTTCTCACTCCCCTACAGACTTTCTTTTCAGGAAATGGACGATGATAAACCACTATTTTATGGTTTATCTTGTGTTAATTTGAGTGGTTTTTATCAACTCTTTTCTCATTTATTCATATAATTTGCATGGTTTTACAAATCCTTCCTAATTCTGTGATATAGTTGAAAACATGTTTCCTGCGCCTTTAAACTGTCAACTTTTATTATCCTTTGTTACCATTCGATGCCGTGATCTGTGCGTTAAGTTTTTTCAGGTTTATAGGGAAGGAATGGCTTAGAGGATGGAAAGAAAACATGCAAAAATGGAAGGAGAACACGAAATAAAGGAGATAATCAGCGAGAAGTGACGTGCACGCATGGCTCACGCGTGCGCGTGAATTGGAGTTTGCACGGCGACGCGTGCGTGTACCTAACGCGTACGCGTGACGTGCGCAACCTGCAGAAATCACAGAAAAAGCTGGGGCAATTTTGGGCTGGGTTTGGACCCAGTTTTCGGCCCAGAAACACAGACTAGAACCGGGGGACAAGTAGAGACTCAACACACATTCTCATTCGCATAGTTTTTAGGTTTTAGCTTTGAATCTTAGAAAGAAATCACTACTTCCTCCAAGGTTCTTCACTTTCATAGATTTCTAGTTTTTATGCTTTTTTATGCTTTTGATTTGGATATTGAGAAGAGTCACTACCTCCGTTGAAGTTGCCATTATTCTAGTTTGTTTTCTTATTCTTTTACTCTTTTGATTACCTATTAACCTTGTTCAGATAAGAATGTTTATGATTTTGGGATTTATTAATGCAAAGAACTACTTCTACCTTTAATTACTTTTCAGTTATTATTCTATTTAATTTATCATCTCTTCCTCTTATTCCCTTTATATATCTGTGAAAGTAGTATCCATGTCAATGGAGTAGACTCCCAACTTGACTTAGCCGTTGATTAAAAGGAGACCCTTGAGTTGGAATACTCAAGTGTCAATTTCAATTGGAAGTTGTTGGCTAACTGATGAGCGGATATTTTATACGTTTTTTGGGGTTAATTTCATATAGTTTTTAGTATGATTTGGTTAGTTTTTAGTATATTTTCATTAGTTTCTAGGAAAAATTCATATTTCTAGACTTTACTATGAGTTTGTGTGTTTTTCTGTAATTTCAGGTATTTTCTGGCTGAAATTGAAGGAGCTGAGCAAAAATCTGATTCGGGCTGAAAAAGGACCGCTGATGCTGTTGGATTCTGACATCTCTGCACTCGGAATGGATTTTCTGGAGCTACAGGAGTCCAATTGGCACGCTTCCAATTGCGATGGAAAGTAGACATCCAAGGCTTTCCAGCAATATATATAATAGTCCATACTTTGCTCAAGGATAGACGACGTAAACTGGCGTTCAACGCCAGTTCCATGTTACAGTCTGGCGTCCAGCGCCAGAAACAGGTTACAAGTTGGAGTTCAACGCCAGAAACAGGTTACAACCTGGCGTTGAATGCCTAAAACATCCTAGGCACGTGAGAAGCTTAAGTCTCAGCCCCAGCACACACCAAGTGGGCCCCAGAAGTGGATTTCTGCACTATCTATCATAGTTTACTCATTTTCTGTAAACCTAGGTTACTAGTTTAGTATTTAAACAACTTTTAGAGATTTATTTTGTACCTCATGACATTTTTAGATCTGAACTTTGTACTCTTTAACGGCATGAGTCTCTAAACTCCATTGTTGGGGGTGAGGAGCTCTGCTGTGTCTCGATGAATTAATGCAAGTATTTCTGTTTTCTATTCAAATACGCTTGTTCCTATCTAAGATGTTCATTCACGCTTCATTATGACAAAGGTGATGATCCGTGACACTCATCACCATTCTCAACCCATGAACGTGTGCCTGACAACCACCTCCGTTCTACATTAGATTGAATGAGTATCTCTTAGATTCCTAAATCAGAATCTTCGTGGTATAAGCTAGAATTCATTGGCAGCATCCTTGAGAATTCGGAAAGTCTAAACCTTGTCTGCGGTATTCCGAGTAGGATTTAGGGATTGGATGACTGTGACGAGCTTCAAACTCACGAGTGCTGGACATAGTGACAGACGCAAAAGGATAGTAAATCTTATTCCGGTATGATCGAGAACCTACAGATGATTAGCCGTGCGGTGACAGCGCACCTGGACCATTTTCACTGAGAGGACGGATGGTAGCCATTGACAACGGTGATCCACCAACACAAAGCTTGCCAATACGAGTTGTGAAAAGTGTGATTCACAATTCGTGCACCAAGTTTTTGGCGCCGTTGCCGGGGATTGTTCGAGTTTGGACAACTGACGGTTTATTTTGTTGCTTAGATTAGGAAAATTTTTCTTTTTTTTGGTTTAGAGTCTTCTATTGTTGTTCTTATTAAAATTTTAGAATCCTTATCTTCTCTTTTAAAAAAAAATTTCGAAATTTTAATTTTTTTTATATAATTGAGTTTTTCTGTTTGAGCTTAGTTTCATATTTTAAGTTTGGTGTCAATTGCATGTTTTTGTTTTCTTTTAAAATTTTCGAAATTGGTGTTCTTTGTTCCCTCTTCATCTTCAAGTTGTTCTTGTTTATTTTTCTTGTTTGATCTTTAGTTTTTTTTTCCTGTTCTGTTTCTTTTCTTGTTTTTATTGTGCCTTTTCAAAACATTAGTTTTCAAAAAAAATTTTATCCTTAGTTATTAAAAATATTTCTTCAAAACAAGTGTTACATTTACTGCCCAATTGGTTAGAGCGTTGGTCTATGTTCTTGGTAATTGGGTATCTTCTTTTTAAAATCTTTCTTTTCAAAAATAATCCTTCTTCTATTAAATCTTGTACCAAACTTTAAGTTTGGTTTGCTAAAAATTTTAAGTTTGGTGTTCTATCTTCATGTTCTTGTGGTTCTTGCGATTCTTCAAAGTGTTCTTGAGTTTTCCTTGTGTCTTGATCTTAAAATTTTTAAGTTTGGTGTTCCTTGGTGTTTTCCCTCCAAAATTTTCGAAAACAAGGAGCATTAGATCTAAAAAATTTTAAATCTTGTGCTATTTTATTGTTTTTCTCTTTCCTTATTAAATTCAAAAAATATCTTTTTTAACTATTTTTAAGCTAATATTTCGAAATTCTTCATAAAAAAAATTTCAGATTTCAATTTCAAAAATTTTATCTTATCATATCTTAGTTGTCAAGTTTTTGAAAATCATATCTTTTTCAAAACCTCCTAACCACTTATTCTCTCTCTTCATTTTTTCGAAAATCCTCATAAAATATTTTCAATTTTTTTAGTTTTTATTTTATTTTATTTTATTATTTCGAAATTTTTTTAATATAATAAAATAAATAAAATAAAGCCACATCATCTCCCTTTCTCCATCAAGGATCTAGGTGGAAATGAACAGTCCAGAAGGACTCTGGGGTCATATGCTAACCCCACTACTATTTCATATGGGAGAAGTATCTGTATACCCTCCATTGGAGTTAGTAGCTTTGAGTTGAATCCTCAGCTCATTATCATGGTGCAGCAAAGTTTCCAGTATTCCAGTCTTTCACAAGAAGAACCTATAGAGTTTCTGGCACAGTTTTTACAAATTGCTGACACAGTACATGATAAGGAAGTAGATCAAGATGTCTACAGATTATTACTATTCTCATTTGCTGTAAAAGACCAAGCCAAGAGGTGGTTAAATAACCAACCTAAGGCTAGCATAAAGACATGGGAACAGCTGACAGAAAAATTCCTGAATCAATACTTTCCTCCAAAACGGATGACACAGCTAAGGCTGGACATCCAAGGCTTTAAACAAGGAGATAATGAATCTCTTTATGATGCATGGGAGAGATACAAAGAGATGTAAAGAAAGTGCCCCTCTGAAATGTTTTCAGAGTGGGTTCAGTTAGACATCTTCTATTATGGGCTTACAAAAAGGGCTCAGATTTCTCTAGATTACTCAGCTGGTGGATCTATCCACATGAGAAAGACAATTGAAGAAGCTCAAGAGCTCATTGATACAGTTGCCAGAAATCAGCATCTGTACCTAAGCAGTGAACCTTCCATGAAAGAAGAGGCTAGAACAGTGACTGCTGAACTCAGTCCAGCAGAACAAGCTACTGAATTCAATCAGCAATTGGATTTTCTAACAAAATAGTTAGCCGAATTCAAGGAGAGACTACAAGAGACAAGAATGGCTAATATAAATATGGAAGTACAATTAAAGCAAACAAAGCAGCAGGTGTCAAAACAAATAACAGAAGAGTGCCAAGCAGTTCAATTGAGAAGTGGGAAAATATTAGATGCCCTACCTCAAGGTAGAAGGAAGCTAAGAAATGAACAAACTACCCAAAATCCATCTGAGGACAGTAAGAGCCCGGAGAGGAATAATTCTGGCAATCAAACGCCAGAAATAAGCAAGGAATTGGCGTTGAACGCCCAAAAGAAGCACAGTTCTGGCGTTCAGACGCCAGGAACAGGTGAGGAGTTGGCATCCAACGTCACTCCAGCTTCTAACCCTGGCATTCAAATACCAGTGAGGGATCAAACATACACAAGTGTTGATAACAACCCCTCTAAAAAGGCTTCTCCAACCACCTCTGTAGGAAATAAACCTGCAGCAACTAAGGTTGAAGAATATAAAGCCAAAATACCGTATCCTCAAAAACTCCGCCAAGAGGAGCAGGATAAGCAATTTGCTCGCTTTGCAGATTATCTCAGGACTCTTGAAATAAAGATTCCGTTTGCAGAGGCACTTGAGCAAATACCTTCTTATGCCAAGTTCATGAAAGAGATCTTGAGTCATAAGAAGGATTGGAGAGAAACTGAAAGAGTTCTCCTCACTGAAGAATGCAGTGCAGTCATTCTGAAAAGCTTTCCAGAAAAGTTTAAAGATCCCGGAAGCTTTCTGATACCATGCATATTAGAGGGTAATTGCACTAAGACAAGCTTATGTGATCTTGGGGCAAGCATCAACCTAATACCTGCATCCACTATCAGAAAGCTTGGTTTAACTGAAGAAGTTAAACCAACCCGGATATGTCTCCAACCTGCTAATGGCTCCATTAAATACCCATCAGGCGTGATTGAGGACATGATTGTCAGGGTTCGGCCATTCGCCTTTCCCACTGACTTTGTAGTGTTGGAAATGGAGGAGCACAAGAGTGCTACTCTCATTCTAGGAAGACCTTTCCTAGCAACTGGATGAACTCTCATTGATGTCCAAAAGGGGGAAGTCACCCTGAGAGTCAATGAGGATATGAGTTTAAGTTGAATACTGTCAATGCCATGCAGCATCCAGACACACCAAAAGACTGCATGAAAGTTGATCTTATTGACTCTTTGGTAGAGGAGATCAACATGGTTGAGAGTCTCGAATCAGAGTTGGAAGATATCTTTAAAGATGTTCAGCCTGATCTTGAGGATTCAGAGGAATTGAAAGAGCCTCTGAAATTTCCTCAGGAAGAGGAAAAACCTCCTAAACCCGAGCTCAAACCATTACCACCATCCCTGAAATATGCATTTTTGGGAGAAGGTGACACTTTTCCAGTGATCATAAGCTCTGCTTTAAATCCACAGGAAGAGGAAGCACTAATTCAAGTGCTAAGGACACACAAGACAACTCTTGGGTGGTCTATAGGTGACCTTAAGGGCAAAAGTCCAGCTAGATGCATGCACAAGATCTTATTGGAGGACAATGCTAAGCCAGTGGTTCAACCACAGAGGCGGCTAAATCC
>NC_029794.2:113340526-113372055 GCF_000816755.2 Arachis ipaensis | reverse complement strand
ACATGTCCATCTGGAGTATTTGCCTATAGAAGGATGCCATTTGGGTTGTGTAATGCACTTGCAACCTTTCAGAGATGCATGCTCTCTATTTTCTCTGATATGGTGGAAAAATTTCTGGAAGTCTTCATGGATGACTTCTCAATATATGGAGACTCATTCAGCTCCTGTCTTGATCACCTGACACTGGTTTTGAAAAGATGCCAAGAGATCAACCTGGTTTTAAACTGGGAAAAATGTCACTTTATGGTGACTGAAGGGATTGTCCTTGGACATAAAATTTCAAACAAGGGAATAGAGGTGGATCAAGCTAAAATAGAAGTAATTGAAAAATTACCACCACCTGCCAATGTTAAGGCAATCAGAAGCTTTCTGGGGCATGCAGGATTCTATAGGAGGTTTATAAAAGATTTTTCAAAAATTGCAAAACCTCTAAGCAACCTGCTAGCTGCTGACACGCCATTTGTGTTTGACACAGAGTGCCTGCAAGCGTTTGAAACTCTGAAAGCTAAGCTGGTCACAGCACCAGTTATCTCTGCACCAGACTGGACATTACCATTCGAATTAATGTGTGATGCCAGTGATCACGCCATTGGTGCAGTACTGGGACAGAGGCATGACAAGCTTCTGCATGTCATTTATTATGCTAGCCGTGTTTTCAATGATGCCCAGAAAAATTACACAACCACAGAAAAGGAATTACTTGCAGTGGTCTATGCCATTGACAAGTTTAGATCATACTTAGTACGATTAAAAATGATTGTGTACACTGACTATGCTGCTCTTAAATATCTAATCACAAAGCAGGATTCAAAACCCAGGCTCATAAGATGGGTGTTGCTTCTGCAGGAATATGATATAGAAATAAGAGACAGAAAAGGGACAGAAAACCAAGTGGCCGACCATCTGTCCCGGATAGAGCCAGTAGAAGGGGCGTCCTTTCCTTCTATTGAGATCTCTGAAACCTTTCCGGATGAGCATTTGTTTGCCATTCAGGAAACACTATGGTTTGCAGACATTGCAAATTATAAAGCTGCAAGGTTCATACCCAAGGAGTACAGCAGGCAACAAAAGAAAAAATTAATTACTGATGCAAAGTACTACTTGTGGGATGAACCCTATCTCTTTAAGAGCTTTCGAAAACGCCAAGCTTTATAAGGAGAAATAAAAAAGATGGCATGATAGAAAGCTATCATCAAGAGTCTTTGAACCAGGACAAAAGGTTTTGCTGTTTAACTCTAGGCTCAGGCTATTCCCTGGGAAACTGAAATCCCGGTGGAGGGGACCATATGTCGTTACAAGTGTATCACCATATGGTTATGTGGAGCTTCAAGACATTGATTCTGATAAGAAGTCCATTGTTAATGGACAGAGAATCAAACACTATCTTGAAGGCAATATTGAGCAAGAGTTCTCAAGGCTGAGGCTAGATTAAAAGCTCAGCAAGGTCCAGCTAAAGACAATAAAGAAGCGCTTGCTGGGAGGCAACCTAGCCATTGGGAAAACTTTTTCTATTATTTTGTCCTATTCTTGATTTTATTTGTTTATATAAAGTTCACTATTAATAAGGTAAAGAGTCAATTGCATAGGTTCACAGGGTTACAGAAGGATTCAGCACACAAAACAGAGAAAAAAGAGCTCACTGGCAAGAAAACGCCAGTAAAAGGCTGTTTTGGGCGTTCAACGCCCAAAAGAAGCATCCACTGGGCGTTGAACACCAGTAAGGATAGCCATCTGGGCATTAAACTCCAGAAAGAAGCATCTTCTGGGCGTTGAACGCCAGAAAGAAGCACCTTCTGGGCATTTAACGCCAGATTTACAGCATCCTGGGCGTTCAGAAAAACACCCAGTGACAAAGGAGTTCCTGGCGTTCAACGCCAGAAAGAAGCAACAGCTGGGCGTTGAACGCCCAGGAGAAGCAGCATTTGGGCGTTAAACGCCCAAACCATGCAGCATTTGGGCGTTTAACGCCCGGATGGTGGGGAGGAGGTAAATTCATTTTTATTTCACATTTTTTATTTTAATTTTAATTTTCATGTTTCCATTCATGATTTCTTGCATAAACATGTTACAAACCCTAATTTCTAAAAACCCTAATTTCTAAAAATCCTACTTTAAAAATATCAAATGTATCTTAATCCATAAACACAAATTCTTTTTCAATCCAATCCAACTCTTTTTCAAATTTTCCAAAACAAATCTACCTCTTTTCCTTCTAAAATCTTTTCAACTCATCAATATCTTTTTCAAATCTCCACATTATCTATCTCAAAATCCAAATTTATCTTTTTCAAATATCTTAGAATATCTTTCATATCTTTTCAATTTTAAATCACATCTTTTCATATCATACTTATTTTTTATAAATCATATCTTCTATCTTATCTTTTTAAAATTTTCGAAAACCCACCCCACCTCCCTTTTAAATCCACATTCGGCTTCCCTCCTCTCATCCACCATTCGACACTAGCTCTCCTTCTCCCTCTCCTTTCTTTTCTTTTGCTTGAGGACAAGCAAACCTCTAAGTTTGGTGTGTTTATCCGTGATCACTAAATTATACCCAATAAGATCATGGCTCCTAAAGGAAAACAACCCACTCCAAGAGGCAAGAAAGAGAGTATTCCAAAACCACTTTGGAATCAAGGGAAGTTCTTAATCAAAGAACATTCAGACCATTACTACAAAATAATGGGTCTAAGATCAATGATCCCGGAAGTCAAGTTTGATCTGAAAGAAGATGAATATCCAGAGATCCAAGAGCAGATTCGAAACAGGAACTGGGAAGTCCTAGCTAATCCTGAAACAAAAGTGGGAAGGAATATGGTTCAAGAGTTCTACGCTAATCTGTGGCAAACAGACAGGCGGAGAATATCTGGAACTGCCCTCTATGACTATCGGACTATGGTCAGAAGAAAGATTGTTCACATCCACCCTGACAAAATCAGGGAGATCTTTAAGCTACCTCAGCTGAAAGATGACCCAGACTCCTTCAATAGGAGAATAATGAGAACAAACAATGGCCTGAATAAGATTCTAGAGGATATATGCATCCCTGGAGCCAGGTGGACCACCAGCAGCAAGGGTGTCCCAAATCAACTCAAGAGAGAAGATCTCAAACCAGTCGCCAGAGGATGGCTGGACTTCATTGGGCGTTCTATATTGCCCACTAGCAACCGTTCTGAAGTCACCGTTAAAAGAGCAGTGATGATCCATTGCATTATGTTGGGAAAAGAAGTGGAAGTTCATCAACTGATTCCATCTGAATTTTACATACTTGCAAACAAAAACTCCAAAGATGCCAGGTTGGCTTATCCAAGCTTAATCTCTATGCTCTGCAAAGATGCTGGAGTAAGGATGGGAATAACAGAGTATATCTCAGTGGAGCAACCAATCACTAAAATCACAATAGAAAAACAACAAGTGCAGGATGACCCCATCAAGAGGAGGGCACAAGAATTTCTACCGGAAATCCCTCAATTTGAATATTGGGAACAGCTTGAAGCATATGTTACTAAGTTGCAAGAAACTATGGACCAAATAAAAGAAGAACAGCAAAATCAAAACAGCATGCTCTGCAAACTGCTCAGGGAACAAGAAGAGCAAGGACGTGACTTAAAGGAACTGAAGCGTCAGAAGTTATCTCTTGAAGGGCCAAGCACTCCACAGACTAAAGAGGCATCCACTTCCCAACTTCAAGGTTGTTGAGTTCCAATCTTAGCCTTAACTCTGTGATAATTGTTCTTATTTAAGTTTTACCTTAGAAGTTAAATATAAGCAGTAGTAATTAGTATCTATATTATGATTTTACCTCCAATTAAGCTATAATTTATTTTTTTCATCATCATTAAACATGAATAAAATAGCAGATTTTCTTTAGAATAAGGAGGCAATAGTTTTCGAGTTTTTAATAAGAAAAATTCTAATTATTTACATGTGGTGGCAATGCTTTCTGCCTTCTGAATGAATGCTTGAACAGTGCATAGGTCTTTGGAATTTGATGTTCTTGAATGTTAAACATGTTGGCTCTTGAAAGAATGATGAACATGAGACATGTTATTGATAATCTGAAAAATCATAAAAATGATTCTTGAAGCAAGAAAAAGCAGTGAATACAAAAGCTTGCAAAAAAAAAAAAAGAGAAGAGAAAAAGCAAGCAGAAAAAGCCAATAGCCCTTAAAACCAAAAAGCAACGGTAGTAAAAAAGGGATCCAAGGTTTTGAGCATCAGTGGATAAGAGGGCCTAAGGGAATCAAATCCTGGTCTAAGCGGATAAACCAAGCTGTCCCTAACCATGTGCTTGTGGCGTGAAGGTGTCAAGTGAAAACTTGAGACTGAGCGGTTAAAGTCAAGGTCCAAAGCAAAAAGAAGAGTGTGCTTAAGAACCCTGGACACCTCTAATTGGGGACTTTAGCAAAGCTAAGTTACAATCCGAAAAGGTTCACCCAATTATGTGTCTGTGGCATTTATGTATCCGGTGGTAATACTGGAAAACAAAGTGCTTAGGGCCACGGCCAAGACTCATAAAGTAGCTGTGTTCAAGAATCAACATACTGAACTAGGAGAATCAATAACATTATCTGAATTCTAAGTTCCTATAGATGCCAATCATTCTGAGCTTCAATGGATAAAGTGAGATGCCAAAACTGTTCGGAAGCAAAAAGCTACTAGTCCCGCTCATCTAATTAGAATATGAGCTTCACTCAAGAACTCTGAGATATTATTGCTTCGTGAATTACTTGCATTCTATTTTATTTGTCTATTTGCTTGGGGACAAGCAACAGTTTAAGTTTGGTGTTGTGATGAGCGGATATTTTATACGCTTTTTGGGGTTAATTTCATATAGTTTTTGGTATAATTTGGTTAGTTTTTAGTATATTTTCATTAGTTTCTAGGAAAAATTCATATTTCTGGACTTTACTATGAGTTTATGTATTTTTCTGTAATTTCAGGTATTTTCTGGCTGAAATTGAGGGAGCTGAGCAAAAATCTGATTCGGGCTGAAAAAAGACCGCTGATGCTGTTGGATTCTGACCTCTCTGCACTCGGAATGGATTTTCTGGAGCTACAGAAGTCCAATTGGCGCGCTTCCAATTGCGTTGGAAAGTAGACATCCAGGGCTTTCCATCAATATATATAATAGTCCATACTTTGCTCAAGGATAGACGACGTAAACTAGCGTTCAACGCTAGTTTCATGTTGCAGTCTGGCGTCCAGCGCCAGAAACAGGTTACAAGTTGGAGTTCAATGCCAGAAACAGGTTACAACCTGGCGTTGAATGCCCAAAACAGCCCAAGCACGTGAGAAGCTTAAGTCTCAGCCCCAGCACACACCAAGTGGGCCCCAGAAGTGGATTTCTGCACTATCTATCATAGTTTACTCATTTTCTATAAACCTAAGTTACTAGTTTAGTATTTAAACAACTTTTAGAGATTTATTTTGTACCTCATGACATTTTTAGATCTGAACTTTGTACTCTTAGACGGCATGAGTCTCTAAACTCCATTGTTGGGGATGAGGAGCTCTGCTGTGTCTCGATGAATTAATGCAAGTATTTCTGTTTTCTATTCAAATACGCTTGTTCCTATCTAAGATGTTCGCGCTTCATTATGACGAAGGTGATGATCCGTGACACTCATCACCATTCTCAACCCATGAACGTGTGCCTGACAACCACCTCCGTTCTACATTAGATTGAATGAGTATCTCTTAGATTCCTATCGACCCTTACTCACGTAAGGTATTACTTGGACGACCCAGTGTACTTGCTGGTTAGTGGTACGAGTTGTGAAAAGTGTGATTCACAATTCGTGTACCACTAACTCTCTATTGACTAACGCTAATCCTTCCATAGGGGAGGATTAGGACTTGTGAGTAAGAGTTAGCTCAATCGCTTGACTTCTTTTATTCGGTAAGGGTTAACTAAGTGAAAACAACAACCTCTTGCTATTACGCTTGGGAAGATTCAACAAGGATTGAACTTCCAATTAATCTTCCCCCGGTTAAGGCTTTTATTTTGGTTATATAAATTCTCTTGTTAATTTTCATTGATTTAACTTACAATCATTTATTTTTCCGTTCTCCAACTCTTAAAACTTCTCGGAAATTCCCTGACTAATAAAATAGCACTCTTTTGTCAACTCGTTGGAGACGACATGGGATCTCTACTCCTAGTATTTTTACTCTAATATTGTGACAACCCTTTTAAATTGATAAGCGGAATTTTCGTCAGTTAAGAACTGTACTTACAATGCTGTTCTTATTATAAATTCTTAATTGGCAATTTTCCGCCCGTTCAGACGAAGACGCTTTTGAAGAGTTTTTTTTTAGTTTAACTTATGCAATATGCATGTATTAGTTTAGTTATTATTATCTTTCCCTCGCCATTAATATTATAATTTTTGTAAGAGGGATAGGAGTTGTATGATTTGTATGTATCTAATATGTATAAGTCACTTGAGTAAGAACTTTTGTTTATGTATATGCTTGTTTATTTTATTGTAAAAGTATTTTTCCGGTTTTTCAAATAAAATAGCAACACAGTTTTGAGTCAAAGGTTCATATTTTATTATTAAGTACATGAAGTCGTCGTAATACATCTTGCTATCAGAGTGGCGCAACTGGAAGCGTGACATTCTGATAGTGAGGGTGTTACAATAATTACATCAAGCCTGATGGCTCTGTCAGTCTGCTGATCTGCCTAGGTTCTGGGTTGAGCAGGAAGACTGTAATGGCTGAGTTCATGGTCCTGAGGGATTCTTCAGCATATAACGTGTGCATTGATGCCTTCGCGCCATTCACACAACCCATATCACGCGTACGCGTCCCTGACGCTTATGCGTCGCTTGGAATTAGCGCGAACCACCCGTACGCGTGCTGTACGCGTACGCGTCACATGTGATGCCCAATTAAACCCATTCCCCGCCTGATTTCAATTATCCCCTCCCCCAATTCTAATTCTTTTCCAATCCTACTTATTTCTTCTCTCTTCTTCCTCCTTTCTTCCTTATTCTTTCTTATTATCCACTCCTTTCTTTTTCCCTTCTTCATCTTCCCCATCAGGTCTCTTTTCTTCCTCCCATCTACTCTTTCATTATTGCATTTAATTATTTTTCTTTCTTCTCAATTTTTCTTTTAGCTTAATTATCCATGGTTTCTTTTTCTTTCTTTTTCATGCATTCTTATGTTGGTATTGGAGTTTTATTTGGGTATTACCTTATTATTCTTGAGCTTGTAAATATTATGAGGAGTGATTTGACAATTGACATTTAATTTTGGCTCTCATATACATTTGGATTATATTATTTTCATTCCTATTTTGACTTGCACACCGAGTGTTTGTGAAAAGGCTATTATGGTATTTTGAATTCTATTTTGTTTTACTTTTATACTTTAATGCCCCTTTTTCACAACACTTGTACTCCACATGTCTTGGGATTATCATTCATAATTGTCATCATCTAAGTGCTCTTTTATTTGGTACGTTTAATTATTGCTGCTTGAGTTATGCTTCTCATGCCTATTACTTGCATGCTTTTACTCTCTTGCATCTGATTAGTATGAATTGCCTATTTGCTCTTAATTGATGTCTTACCTATATATTGTAGCTACCACGTATTTAAGCTATTATCTTCTCTTTGGCATTCATTATCACTTGGAATTTTCTCCCTTCCAATTTTAGTTATCTATATTTCACATTCTTCCTCTTTCTTTCTTCCTTAGGCATGGGTACCAAGAAAGGAAAAGAGAAGGCCACTGACAAGACACCAGCAAGGAGAGGAACCAAGCAAACACCGGCTAAAGCACTACCATCTAGCAGTGTCAAGCCACCAACAAAGCGGGTAAAGAGGATCATTAAGGTTGATGAAGCAGAAAAATCATTTCCCGCACGAGACTCCACACGGTTCACTAACCATTATTGCGAACAGATGTTTCCCATCCTAGCCAAGAGGAACTACAACAATGAGCATCTACTCATTGTTCCAACACACTTTTTTGATTTTGTGGAGCCCCGCATAGAGAGGAGACAGTGGGGATTTTTGAGGAGGCAGCCGCGAGAGGCCAACTTATCATGGGTAGTTGAATTCTACTCTAACTTTTACTCGCCTACTCTGCAGACTGTCTATGTTCGTTAGCAGCAAGTCCCTGTCTCCGAAAGCGCCATACAGAGAGCAGTAGATCTTTCACTAGACCAGAGGGATGGGATGCATAACAAGAAGTATCTCGTAAGCGCCAGATGTATCAGTTCGATTGGGATAGCGTCCTTGGAGTTATAGCCTAACCAGGCAGCACCTGGATCTACAGGCATCATCGTTCAAAACCCAAGAGCATCTCAGCCCAGTCACTCACCCTGGAGGCTCGCGTGTGGGCACAGATTATGTCCCACTATATCTTTCCAAACACTCACGAGTTGACCTTCACAACAGACATGGCTGTTCTCATCTGCTGCATCCTGACAGAGCAACCCCTCAACCTGCCCCAACATATCTGGCAAGCCATGGGACACGTACAGATTGCGAGTAACCTACCTTTCTCCGCCTTGGTTTCAGATTTAGTCTTTGCAACAAGAGTGTCCTATCCGGCAGGAAACACGAAGGTCATGATCTCCAGGGCCGACCAGTATGTCCCAAATGGAAAGTACATTAGGCCACCAGTTCCCCCTGCGAGCCGGCCTGCCGGCCCATCCTTGGATACTCCTCCGTCTTCCACTCCACCATCATCCACACAACAAGCACTATCCATCCATCAGATGTTCCTTCAGATCCTTGAGAGGTTCGACCGGCAGGACCGGCGGATGGAGCAAATGGAGCGCGGTAACAAGCGCCAATACAACTATCTGAAGGAACTCATAGTTGGTATACACCCACCTCCAGAAGAGTAGGACACTCCGAACTCCCCTTCATCCAGTACCACAGGGAGCCATGGCGAACCAGACAGCGAGGGCGATGCTTCCAGCCCTACCTTGCTCCTTACTAATGGCACGGAGGACCGTGCCAAGCCTTAAGTGTAGGGAGGTCAGTCCTTGACTTCCGGAGGTAGTTTCTCTCTTTTAACACCAATATTTGACTTTTTCTTTTGTTGGATAGGATAGATTGCATGATAATAATTATTTTCATGTATGTTTTGCTTGGTTAAAGTACTAAGTTTCTTTTCAAGACCCTTTTTTAATATTTTACTAATTTAAATTAAAAAAACTTTAGTGTTAAACTTGTTTGAGGATTGTAATTTGGAACATGAATTATAGCTAAGAACACACAACCTGTGAGATTTGAGCTTAATTACATGGTTACACTATTTAACCATAATATTTTATTCTTGTGTGTTCCCTTCTCTATAATTGTAATCTATAGTTTGTTCCACTCTATATGTCCATTGTTTAGTGTATTTACATGCATACATATGATTGAGGCCATCAATTGTTATTAGCTCACTTATCCCAAATAGCCTACCATTCCATCTACCTTTGTTAGCCACTTTGAGATTTTTAATCCCCATTTGTTCTATATCTTACCACATCACTAGCCTTAAGCGGAAAAATAATTAATTACCTGATTTGAATCTTTGGTTAGCTTAAGATAGAGATTGTGTATCAATTAAGTACGGGGAATTGTGGGAACCTAGGTTAATGGGAATGTGTTATGTTTCTACTTTATCTGAATATTGGAAATTTGGTTACCTACTCATGTTAGACTAGAAAAAAATTAAAAACCCATGTGCATTGATATGTTATGTTTGCTCTCATAAAAAAAAATATATATATATATATATAATAAAAATAAAAATAATAAATTACAATATAAGTGAATAGATAAATAAGGGGACAAAATTACCCCAATGCTAAGTTTAATAAAAGATCAATGCATATGTGGTGAAATTAAGAAAAATTTGGTATATGAGTATGTGAAATATACAAAAGTGGGAATTATGGGTAGCTAGGCATGATCTTAGAATTACATAGAGTGTGTGTGTGTGTTAGATGAGAGCTTAGGTTAGTCAAAGATTCATATTATAACTCACTTGGCCATACATATATCCTCACCTTACCTTAGCCCCATTACAACCTTGAAAATACCTCATGATGTTTGCATTGATATACTAAATATTTGTTGATTGGTTAGATGAAGAACAAAGTTTTAGAAAGCATGACTAGAGAAGAGTAGAGTGAATTAACCCTAGACACCTGAGCGACTAGAGTGCATATACATTACCAGTGAGGGTTCAATACTTGATTTCATGTTCCCTGCTT
Source organism: Arachis ipaensis (assembly GCF_000816755.2). Classification (NCBI taxonomy): domain Eukaryota; kingdom Viridiplantae; phylum Streptophyta; class Magnoliopsida; order Fabales; family Fabaceae; genus Arachis; species Arachis ipaensis. Next base: position 113,361,815 of record NC_029794.2, on the reverse strand, counting down.
TCATGAGCTGTCTTCTCACAAGTTTACTTGCCTTTTATTGTGTGATTTGAATTAGTGGAATCTGATTTATGTTTGTCTTGAAGAACTTATTTACTTTTGACCAAGTAGACAGAAACATCTTAGCATATAGTTGTATACATAGGTTGCATCTCATGAGTCTTACTTTTCTCCATTCATTCCTTTTTTCTCCTTGAACTTAGCATGAGGACATGCTAATGTTTAAGTGTGGGGAGATTGATAAACCACTATTTTATAGTTTATCTTGTGCTAATTTGAGTGATTTTTATCAACTCTCTGTTCACTTATTCATATAATTTGCATGGTTTTACTAATCCTTCCTAATTATGTGATATAGTTGAAAACATGTTTCCTGGGCCTTTAAGCTGTCAAATTTTATTATCCTTTATTACTATTACCATTCGATGATGTGATCTGTGCGTTAAGTTTTTTTAGGCTTTATAGGGCAGGAATGGCTTAGAGAATGGAAAGGAAACATGCAAAAATGGAAGGAGCACAAGAAATAAAGGAGATAACCAGCGAGAAGCGACGCGCACGCATGGCTCACGCGTTCGTGTGAATTAGAGTTTGCACAGCGACGCGTGCGCGTACCTGACGCGTACGCGTGACACACGAAGATGACCAGCGACGCGCATGCATGACTGACGCGTACGCGTGACGTGCGCAACCTGCAAAAATCACAGAAAATGCTGGGAGCAATTTTAGGCTGAGTTTGGATCCAGTTTTCGGCCCAAAAACACAGACTAGAGCCGGGGACAAGCAGAGACTCAACACACATTCTCATTCGCATAGTTTTTAGTTTTTAGCTTTGAATCTTAGAGAGAAATCACTACTTTCTCTAGGGTTCTTCACATTCATAGATTTCTAGTTTTTATGCTTTTTGATGCTTTTGATTTGGATATTGAGAAGAGTCACTACCTCCGTTGAAGTTGCCATTATTCTAGTTTGTTTTCTTATTCCTTTACACTTTTGATTACCTATTAACCCTGTTCAGATAAGGATGTTTATGATTTTGAGATTTATTAATGTAAAGAACTACTTTTACCTTTAATTACTTTTCAGTTATTATTCTATTTAATTTATCATGTCTTCCTCTTATTCCCTTTATATATCTGTGAAAGTAGTATCCATGTTAATGGAGTAGACTCCCAACTTGACTTGGGGGTTGATTAAAAGGAGACCCTTGAGTTGGAATACTCAAGTGTCAATTTTAATTAGAAGTTGTTGGCTAACTCTCTATTGACTAACGCTAATCCTTTCATAGGAGAGGATTAGGACTTGTGAGTAAGAGTTAGCTCAATCGCTTGACTTTTCTTTATTTGGTAAGGGTTAACTAAGTGAAAACAACAACCTCTTGCTATTACGCTTGGGAAAATTCAACAAGGATAGAACTTCCAATTAATCTTTCTCCGATCAAGGCTTTTATTTTGGTTATATAAATTCTCTTGTTAATTTTCATTGCTTTAACTTACAACCATTTATTTTTCCGTTCTCCAACTCTTAAAACTTCTCAAAAATTCCCTGACTAATAAAATAGCACTCTTTTGTCAACTCGTTGGGAGACGACCTGGGATCTCTACTCCCAGTATTTTTACTCTAAAATTATGACAACCCTTTTAAATTGATAAGCGGAATTTTCGTTTGTTAAGAACTGAACTTATAACGCTGTTCTTATTATAAATTCTTAATTGGCAATTTTCCGCCCGTTCAGACAAAGACGCTTTTGAAGAGTTTTTTAAGTTTAACTTATGCGATATGCATGTATTAGTTTAGTTATTATTATTTTTCCCTCGCCATTAATATTATAATTTTTGTCAGAGGGATAGGAGTTGTATGATTTGTATGTATCTAATATGTATAAGTCACTTGAGTAAGAACTCTTGTTTATGTATATGCTTGTTTATTTTATTGTAAAAGTATTTTTCCAGTTTTTCAAATAAAATAGCGACACGGTTTCGATTCAAAGGCTCATATTTTATTATTAAGTACATGAAGTCGTCGTAATACCTCTTGCTATCAGAGTGGCGCAACTGGAAGCGTGACATTCTAATAGTGAGGGTGTTACAATAATTACATCAAGCCTAATGGCTCTGTCAGTCTGCCGATCTGCCTAGGTTCTGGGTTGAGCAGGAAGATTGTAATGGCTGAGTTTGTGTTCCTGAGGGATTCTTCGGCATATATCGTCATCCTTGGGAGGAGGATCATCAATGAACTATCGGCCAATATTTGCACAAAGCTCCTTGCGATTAAGTTCGTGGCGGATGACAGATCGGTGGGATTGATCCGGGGAGACTTGGAAACGGCGGTGCTTGTGACAACGCGAGCTTAACATTGAAGAAGAAATCAAATGAGGCTGCTGGGGTATTTTTGGCAGATCTTGACACCAGGGTTGATGAGCGCCTGAGGCCTGAACTACAAGGCGACTGATAAACCCCAATTTTGTGGTTTATCTTGTGCTTAATTTAGGGGATTTTATCAACTTAACTCATATTTATTCAATGAAAAGCATGCTTTTGTAATTCTCCTTAAATTTGTGCTCAAGAGTGAAAACATACTTTTTAGGCCTTAAATTTGCTAGTTTTAATTCTCTTTAATTCCATTCGATGCCTTGAGATGTTTGTTGAGTGATTTTAGATTCATATGGCAAGTATTGGATGGAAGAGGTGAAGAGAAAAGCATGCAAAGTGGAGAATTCATGAATAGATGAGCATTTGGAAAATTGCAGGCCACGCGCATGCGTCACCCACGCGTACGCGTGTAAAGGACTTTCAAGCCATGCCACGCGTCGCCCACACGTACACGTGAGGAAGAAATTTGCCAGCGACGTGCACGCGTGATGCTGATCACGTGACCTCATTAAAGTGATTTCATTGGGGCGATTTTTGAGCTTCTCAGGCCCAAATCCAACTCATTTCTAAGGCTATTTCATGCAGAATTGAAGATTGGACAAGAGAGGAGCAATTAGATTAGGTTAGCATCATGTTATAGGTAGTTTTCTAGAGAGAGAAACTCCCTCTTCTCTCTAGAATTAGGGTAGAATTAGGTTAGATTTCCTTTAGATTTAGGTTTAATTCTTGTTTTCATCTTATTTTCCTTTCAATTTCTTGTTATTACATCTTTGCTCTCTTAGTTCTTCTTGTTAATTTTTCCTTTTATGTCATTTTTGTGTTGATGAACTCTTGTTAATTTTCCTTTCCTTTAATGCAATTTTATTTTTTATGTTTCTTTCTTGCTTATTTGAGTTGCTATTGTTAATTTTTTGTATTGGGTAGTAGTAGATTTTATTAATTCTTACAATTTATCATGCTTTTCTTTTATGCCTACCAAGTGTTTGACAAAATGCTTGGCTTAGATTTAGAGTAGTTTTTTTTAGCATTTTTGGCTTGAAAAGAGGAATTGGGCAATCTTGAGTGATCAATATCCAATTTAGCTTGGTGATCTAGAGTTGTTAGTTAATATTGTTTCCATTGACTCTAATCTCTTGCTAATTCAATTAGTGAGTTGATTAGGACTTTTGGATTGAGATTAACTAGTCTTATTTGACTTTCTCTCAAGTGAAGATAACATTATACCTTCTTCCTATGTTGGAGATGACTAAATAGGATTAGCTCTTGTTAATTATTGTATGATGATTGATGACTAGGATAGAAAGCCTATATTCTCAATCCTTGCCATGAATGCCTCTCTTTAGTAATTGCTTTCTTTAGTTGTTTGTTCTATTTTTTTGTCATTTAATTTCTTGCACTTTTACCAACCCATCCCTTGAATACCATAACCAATAATATGCATACCTCATAGCAATTCCTTTGAGAAGATGACCTGAGACTAATACTCTCGGTTATTTTTATTGGGTTGGACTTGTGACAACCAAAATTAAAATCTGATTGAGCATTACTTGTCGGTTTAGAACTATACTTGCAACAAAGTTATTTTTCTCTAACCGAGAAGAAATTCCTAACCGATGATTTTGCTCACATCAGCGACCTGGAGAAGTTTCGGGTAGGGGACATGGAGGATAAATTCACGTTTGTGAATCGTAACCTCCCCCATGAATTAAAGGAACCTTTGATTGATGTTATTAGCGTGAATGGAGACCTTTATGCCTGGACTTCAGTCGGCATGTCAGTAAGAGATCTCGACTTCATGTCACATCACCTAGCCATGAAACCGAAGGCCCAGCCAGCCACAAAGAGAAGAAGAAAGATGTCATCAGAAAGAGCTGACGAGGTAGCCAGGTAGATGGCTAGTTTATTCGAAGCCGGCTTCATCAGGGAACTCGACTACTCCACATGGCTCTCAAATGTGGTGCTTGTGAAAAAAACTAATGGGAAGTGGAGGATGTATGTTGATTACTCAAATCTCAACAAGGTGTGTCCCAAGGACTCATTTTCCCTTCCCAACATTAATGCCTTGGTGGACTCGGCAGTGGGCTATCGATTTTTAAGCTTCATGGATGCATATTCGGGATACAACCAGATCCCAATGCATCAGCCTGACGAGAAAAAACGACGTTTATAATGCCAGGAGGGACTTACTATTACAAGGTCATGCCGTTCGGGCTGAAAAACACGGGGGCGACATACCAAAGATTGATGAACAAGGTCTTCAGGGACCATATTGGCAAGTTGGTATAGGCCTACGTAGATGACATGTTGTTGAAGACTGCCAAACCGAGTAGCCTGGTAACTGACCTGAGGGTCATCATTGATTCACTCCAAAATCACAACATGAGGTTGAACCTCTGAAGTGCGCACTTGCCATGGAAGTAGGGAAATTCCTTGGATTCATAATAACACAAATAGGAGTAGAAGCCAACTCGGATAAGTATGAAGTCATTTTTCGCATGACAAGCCCTGGATGCGTGAAAGACATACAAAGGCTAGTGGGGAGATTCACAACCCTATCTCACTTTCTCGGTGCCTCGGCAGCTACCTTTCTTCAACTTGATGAAGAAGGGGATGGACTTTGAAGTGGAACCTGGCCTGCGAAGAAGCTTTCAACCACTTCAAAAAAATCTTATCAGAGCCACCAGTTCTCGGTAAACCAAAAGAAAGGGAGACTTTGTACATGTACCTGACAGTCACAGAGTAGGCCATGGCGGCCACCTTGGTCCAAGAAGAGAACAAGCAACAACAGCACATATATTTCTCAAGAAGGTGCTTTAGGGAGTTGATTTCTTGGTTGAAGTGACTGGAGATGCTCCTGAGGTCTCGAGAACACGGTGGAAGCTCCACGTAGATGGAGCTTCCAACCAAGCATTCAGAAGAGCCAGGATCATTTTAGAAAGATCGAAAGGAATAACTTACGAGAAGTCTATAAAATTTGAGTTCCTGGTCTCGAACAACCAAGCCAAATACAAAAACTATTATTGGCGGCTTGATTCTAGGCAAGGAGGTTGGGGTGGCATAGCTTGAAGTTAATAGCGACTCTCAAGTCATGACAGCCCAAGTAAACGGGACATACCAAGCTCGGGACCCGTTATTGCAAAAATATTTGGAAAGAATCAAACAGTTATGCAAGGATTTTGAGGGGGTAGTGGTCTAACATGTACCCAGAGAAATAAATAATAGAGTAGACCTTTTGTTAAAATTGGCGAGCACCAAGCCCGGAATAGGAAATTGGTCTCTCGTCCAGGGCCTGGTAAAGGATCCATCGATGACCCTTTGCTTGGCCTAGGGTCAAGAGGAACCTCCGTCATGGACCAGCCCGATCCAACATTTTTTCGAGTAAGGAGAGTTATCAGAAAATGAGAAAGAAGCAAACCCTGTAAAAAAAAGAGGCTGCCAAGTACGCAGTGGTATAGGGGTAGCTATACAAGATAGGGCTCAACCAACCCTTGCTAAAGTGCTTGCGTCTCAATTAGACGGAGTATGTCCTGAGAGAAGTACATGAGGGATGCTACGGACACCACATTGGGGAGAAATACTTAGCTCGAAAGCTCATTAGAGCCGGTTACTATTGGCCATCTATGATGGTTGATGCTTGCAAGTTTGTTAAGAAATGCCAACAAAATGCGAACTTCCATAACTCACCGACAAAAGAGATAAGCTCCGTTATAGCCCTATGACCCTTCTCTCAATGGGGAGTCGACCTATTGGCTCCCTTCCCAGTGGCCCCAGGACAGCTCAAATATCTACTTGTAGCCATAGATTTTTACACCAAGTGGGTGGAAGCTGAAACTTGGGCAAGCATATCATCTGTGAACTGTCGAAGGTTCCTTTGGAGACAGGTGATCGTGAGGTTTGAAATCCCGGTGGTCATGGTGTCGGATAACGATACACAGTTTTTCAACAAGAAATTTGGAAAATTCTTGTCAGGCCTTGAAATCAAACAAAAGTTCTCCTCTGTTGAGTACCCCCAAAGCAACAAACAAGCTGGGGCAGCGAACAAGGTCATCCTAAGCGGGCTGAAGAAGCACCTAGATAAGAGGAAGGGCTCCTGGGCAGATGAGTTAGCATCAGTACTGCGGTCCTATAGAACCACACCACAATCTTTTACCTGGGAGACGCCTTTCTGGCTTACTTATGGTGTGGATCCGGTGATTCCCGTGAAAGTTGGGGAACCGAGACCAAGACTACTCCTCGGAGGAAGCGATGAAGCGACTGAGAAGGACCTGATAGATGAGACTAGGGAGATGGCCCACTTATTGGAAGTGGCGCTGAAGCAAAGGTTAGCATTACGGTACAACCGTAGGGTCCAAAACAGGAGGTTTAAAAAAGGCGACTGATGAGTGGATATTTTATACGCTTTTTGGCATCATTTTCATATAGTTTTTAGCATGTTTTATTTGAGTTTTATTATATTTTCATAGGTTTTAGTGCAAAATTTACATTTTTGAATTCAACTATGAGTTTGTGTGTTTTTATACAATTTCAAATATTTTCTGGCTGAAATTGAGGAGCTAGAGCAAAAGTCTGATTCGGATGCAGAGAAAGCACTGCAGATGCTGTCAAGATCTGACCTCCTTGAACTCAAAAGAGCTTTTCTAGAGCTAAAGAAGTCCAAATGGAGCTTTCTTAATGGCTATGGAAAGCTAACATCCAGGGCTTTCCAGCAATATATAATAGTCCATATTTTGCTTCAGAATTAAAGGCCCAAAACTGGTGTTCAACGCCAGCCATCTACCCAATTCTGGCGTCCAACGCCCACAAAGAAGTGACCAGTGTTCAACGCCCAAAAAGGTGCCCCTAGCCAGCGTTCAATGCCCTAGAGCCCTATTGACATGTGGAGACCACTCAAGCTCAGCCCAAACACTCACCAAGTGGGCCTTGGAAGTGGATTTTTGCACTACAAGCCTAAGCCTATCTTATTTTTGTAATCCCTAGTTATTAGATTAGTATTTAAAGGAGGATAACACCCTTGTTTGAGGATCTTCGACAAAACTTTGCCCACTTTTACCTTTCATTGTATTTTCTATCAGTATGAGTCTCTAAAACTCCTAGGTTAAGGGGAGGAGCTCTGCTGATTTTTATGGATTAATAAAAGTATTACTGTTCTATCTCAATTCGTGTTTGATTCTCTATTCTAAGATTTATCTTTGTTTTTCAACCTTATGAATGATTTGAACCGGCACAAGGTTATCTCTATTCTACATGGATTTAGCGAGCGTCTTTCATCGGATATCAATGAACCACTAGCTTGATTATACATCTCTTAGAGGGCTAATCCACGACTTCGTTGGGGACTTCTCAAGACACCAGTTCAGCCGAGGTATGGGGAGATTAGGGCCTTTGTGGTAAAGGCTAGAACCAAAGGTGCAGCATTCTCTGATCCGAAAGATTTGACCTTGTCTGTGGCGTTTTGAGTAGGATCATCAAGGGGAACAGACTGCAAGAGCTTCACCCTCAATTAGACTGGATGCGCACTAACCCTGGTGTTCAGCCTGGAGGAAGATCGGCGACCTCTCAAGAAACGCGTTGATCACATACAGCCTGCCATAGAAGAAATCATTCACAGTTGGCATAGACAGTGACACCGAATTAATCCAAAAGAACAAAGCATCTCTGAAGCCTTAACCATCCTCTTATCATTGCATTCATCTTCAATTAAGTAACGTTATCTTTATTTTACTTTTATGCGCTTTGAACAAACAAACAACTTTTCTATCCGCCTGACTAAGATCTACATCCATAGCTTGATTCAAGCCAACAATCCTCGTGGGATCGATCCTGACTCACTCAGGTATTACTTGGACGACCCAGTGCAATTGCTGGTTCAGTTGTGCGAAGTGTAATTCTGCGCACCAAGTTTTTGGCGCCGTTGCTGGGGATTGTTCGAGTTTGAACAAACTAACGGATTATTTTATTGCTTAGATTAGGTATTGTCTTTAATTCTGTTTGAGTCTTTTATTTTCTTTTTTCAAAAAAATCAAAAATTTTTCAAAAACTTTTTCTTTTCTTTATTAATCTTGATCTTTGGTTTAATTCTTTTGTTCTTGTTCTTGTTAGAGTTCGAATTTCTTGCTTTCTTTTTCAAAAAATTTTCAAAAATAGTGTCTTTTGTTTGAGTCTTGTGTCAAATCTTAAGTTTGGCGTCTTGTGTGTTCTTTATTTTTTTAAATTTTTGAAAACTTCTTCTTGGTGTTCTTCTTGATCTTCAAATTCTTCTTGTTTTTCTTTTTGTTTTGATCTTTAGAAATTTTAAGTTTGGTGTCTTTAGGTGTTTGACTTTGAAATTTTTGAAATCTTGTGTCTTTAGATCTAAAAATTTTAAGTTTGGTGTCATTTAGTTGTTTTTCTCTTTCTTTATTAATTCAAAAAATAAAAAAAATATCTTTTCTATCTTTTTACTTTAATTTTCGAAAATTGCAACAAATTTTTCAAATTTTAATTTTAAAATCATTATCTTATCTTATCTTAGTTTTAAATTTCAAATTCAAATCTTTTCAAAATCAAATATTTTCAAAAATCATATCTTTTTCAAATCACTATCTTATCTTTTTATCTTTCTTTAAAATTCAAAAGTCTTATCTTATCTCAAATTCAAATTTTAAATTTCAATTTCAAAGTTTAAAATTTCAAATTTCAAATTTCAAAAACAAATATTTTTCAAAAATCAAATTTCAAATCTTATCTCTTTTAAATCTTTTTCAAATATTTTTAATTTCTTATCTTATCTTTCTTAATTTTCAAATTTTAAAATCAAATCTTTTCAAATTCTATCTTATCTTGTTTTCAAATCTTTCTTAATTAGTTACTTGTTTTCTCTCTCTTCTTTTTTAAAACTTCCTAACTAATTCTTCTCTCTTCTAATTTTCGAAAATATCTTCTCTATTTCTCTCTCTTCTTTTTCGAAAATTTATTATTTAATTTTCAAATATTTTTAGTTAATTAACTTTAATTTTTGAATTTAATTAATAAATAAAATAAAAATAAAAATATTTTCTCTTTTTACTTCTAATTTTCAAATTCTTCTACTCTTCATAGCCGAATTCATTCTCTCTTTTCTCTATCTTCATTCTTCTTTCTTCTTCACATCTCACAGGGAGTCCTCTGTTCTTGAACATAGAGCTCCCATTCTTCTTCTTTTCTACTTTCTTTTCTTGTTTATGAGTAGGAACAGAGATAAAGAACTTCTCTTTAAATCCTGACCCTGAATTTGAGAGGACTCTAAGGAGGCGTTTACAACAAGTTAAAGCACAATACTCCGGAAGAAACCTCTCAGAGAATTTCGAACAAGAAGCTGAAGACATGGCAGACAATGATAATAATGGAGGAGATGCAAGAAAGGTTCTTGGTGACTACACCATACCAACCCCTGATTTCTATGGAAGAAGTATCTCCATACCTGCCATTAGAGCAAACTACTTTGAGCTTAAGCCTCAGTTAGTCTCTCTTCTAAAACAGAATTACAAATTCTATTCCACTGGAAGATCCACATCAATTCCTGTCTGAATTCTTACAAATCTGTGACACTATTAAGACTAATGGAGTGGATATGAAGTCTACAGACTTATGCTCTTTCCATCTGTGACACTGTTAAGACCAGTGGAGTAGATCCTGAGGTCTACAGGCTTATGCTTTTCCCGTTTACAGTTGGAGACAGAGCTAGGATATGGTTGGACTCTCAACCTAAAGAAAGCCTAGACTTTTGGGAAAAATTGGTCAATACTTTCTTGGCCAAGTTCTTTCCTCCTCAGAAGATGAGCAAAATCAGAGTGGAAGTTCAAACCTTCAGACAAAAAAAAGGTGAATCCCTCTATGAAGCTTGGGAAAGATACATACAACTGATTAGGAGATGTCCTTCTGACATGCTCTCTGAATGGTCTATCCTAGGCATCTTCTATGATGGTCTTTCTGAGATGTTTAAAATATCATTGGACAGCTCTGTAGGTGGATCACTCCACTTGAAGAAAATGCCTGTAGAAGCAAGAGAACTCATTGAGATGGTTGCAAACAACCAATTCATGTACACTTCTGAGAGAAATCCTGTGAATAATGGGGTAGCTCAAAAGAAAGGAGTTTTGAAGTAGACACTCTGAATGCCATATTGGCTCAGAACAAGATCTTGACCCAACAGGTCAATATGATCTCTCAGTATTTGACTGGAATGCAAGCTGCAACTGGCAGCACTCAAGAAGCTTCCTCTAAAGGAGAAGCTTATGATCCTGAACAACCCATGATGGAAAAGGTTAATTACATGGGATAACCCTATGGAAACACCTACAATCTTTCATGGAGGAATCATCCTAACCTTTCATAGAAGGATCAACAGAAGCCCCAGCAAGGCTTCAATAATAATAAAGGTGGAAGAACCCAGAATAGGTTCAACAACAGGCCATCATTCCCATCTTCACAGGAACATATGGAGACTCCTAGGTAGAACCTTTCTAACTTAGTCACTATAGTCTCCAACCTCTCTAAGACCACTCATAGTTTCATAACTGAACCAAGGTCCTCCATCAGAAATCTGGAGGTACAAGTTGGTCAACTAAGCAAGAGAATCCCTGCGACTCCTCCTGACACTCTTCCTAGTAACACTAAAGTGAACCCAAGAGATGAGTGCAATGCCATCACCACAGAGGCTGAGGAGGCCAAATCTGGAGAGACTGAGATGGCGTTGAATGCCAGTAAGAAATACCTTACTGGGCGTTCAACGCCCACAATGGCATCAAAGCTGGCATTGAACGCCAGTGAGGCAGACCTCACTGGGCCTTCAATGCCCAAACTAGAAGAGAAGCTGGCATTAAATGCCAGTGAAGATGTCCCCACTGGGCGTTCAACGCCCAAAAAGCTACAAGAGGTGGAGTTGAACGCCATTAAGGATGTTCCTACTGAGTGTTCAACGCCCACCAAGGAAGTCCATATCCAAGAATTAAAGGAAGTCAAGGCTCATGTAGAGACCATAGAGGTTCCCTTGCAAGCACTAATGCAGTTAATGAGTTATGATGAATACTCATCCTCTGATGAAGATGAGAAAACTAGGGAAGAGCAAGTTGTTCGGTACCTAGGAGCTCTCATGAAGCTAAATGCCAAATTATTTGGAGTAAAGACATTGGAGAAAGAACCTCCAGTGCTTACTAAAGAACTCAATGCTTTAGTTCAGCAGAAGCTGCCTCAAAAACTTCCGAATCCCGGATGCTTCCTAATTCAAGCTTTCGGATCCCGGACTCTTCCTAATTCCTTGCACCATAAGCACCATAAGCACCATAACCTTTGAGAAGGCTCTATGTGACTTAGGGTCAAGTATAAACCTCATGCCACTCTCTGTGATGGAGAAGTTGGGAATCTTTGAGGTAAAAACTACAAACATCTCACTAGAGATGGCAGACAAGTCAATGAAAAAAGCATATGGCTTAGTAGAGGATGTCTTGGTTAAGGTTGAAGACATTTACATCCCTACAAATTTCATAATCTTAGATACTGGGAAAGATGAGGATGAATCCATCATCTTTGGAAGACCTTTTCTAGTCACTGCCAATGCTATCATTGATGTAGCTAAGGGAGAACTAATTTTACAACTAGGGGAGGATCACATCTTGTTCAAGATGCCTCATCCCAACTCTCTCTCTAAGAAAAGAGAGATAATTGTGCAACACTTAGTGTTCCAACCATCTCTTTCAGTGCAGAGCTTTACTAAGCCCCCAGACACAAATTCTAAGTTTGGTGTTGGGTGGCCATCAACAAGCACTAAGAACAAAGGTACTAAGAAGAAATTACCTAAAGGTTGGAGGGACAAGAAAGTCCCCACTAAAGGCCTCTCACCTGACATGAGGGTTGTCTTCACCAAGAAGCCAGTCATACCACATACAATAAGTCGTATCCTATCTCTAGAACATGTGGAGCTCATCCATAAGAAGATAAGAAGAAAGTTCACTGTAATGGGCAAAATTTTGAGCCCATATCAATCTCCGTAAGGAGCTAATCGTCAAGCTAGTGATATTAAAAAAAGTGCTTGTTGGGAGGTAGCTCAACACTATTTAGTTATTTCTATTTCTTTTAATTCCGTAAGTTTGTTTTTCTTTAGTTATTTCCTTAGGTTCATGATCATGTACAGTAGTCAGAGCAGAGACAGAAAGGTTCAGAGATGAAAACAGAACACTCTGGATGGAGTGTCTTGCTGGCATAAAATGCCAGACAAGGAAGGCAGAGTGGGCGTGCAACTCCCACCAAGAGCAGCCAACCTGGTGTTGAACGCCACACAGGGTGTCCCTGCTGGCATTGAACACTAGCCATGAAGCAAAGACTGGGTGTTCAACGTTCTAAATGGAGTAGTAAGCTGGCATTGACTGACAGCCTTGGAGCATGAGCTGGGCGTTCAACGCCCATAAGGAGAGTAGGGAATCTGAATTTCCTAGCCTCTCAGGACCAGTGGGTCCTACAGCATCTTCACCTAATCCACCTTCTTCTCTCTTCTTTTCACACTTCCCCACACACTCTTCCCTATAAACTCTAGCCCAATCACATCCATTTCATTTTCCAAAACCATCATAACTCCCACTTACCCCCACCCACTACAAAATCAAATTTCCCTCCCATTTAACCCTTCCATGACCAAAACCTACCCTACCCCAACCCTATAAATACCCTCTCTTACTAACCCTTCATACACACACTTCATACACTCTCAAAACCCCTTGGCTGAGCCCTTCTTCTTCCTTCATCTCCATCTATTTTCTTCTTCTTCTACTCCATTCTTCTCTTTTGTTTATTTTTGCTCAAGGACGAGCAAATTTTTAAGTTTGGTGTTGGAAAAGCCTTGTTTTTTGCTTCTCATTCCCACTTATGGCACCCAAGATCGGAGAACCCTCTAGAAAGAGGAAAGAAAAGGTTGTATCCGCCACCTCTGAATCTTGAGAGATGGAGAGATTCATCACCAAAGCCCACCAAGACCACTTCTATGAAGTAGTGGCAAAGAAGAAGGTAGTCCCTGAGGTCCCTTTTAAGCTTAAGAAGAATGAGTATCCGGAGATATGACATGAAATCCGGAGAAGCGGTTGGGAAGTCCTAACCAATCCCATCCAAGAGGTTGGGATCTCAATGGTGCAAGAGTTCTATGCTAATGCATGGGTCACGAAAAGCCATGACATTAGTGTGAACCCTCATCCTAAAAATTGGAGCACCATGGTCCGAAGGAGAAGAAGCACAGTGGAAAAAGGATTCCCAAGGCAAGCCTGTCCAACTAAGAATGCCTGACATCAAACCCATAGCTAAAGGATGGTTGGAATTCATCCAATGCTCTGTCATCCCTACTAGCAACCGGTCTGAAGTGACCATAGACCGAGCCATCATGATCCATTGCATCATGCTCGGAGAGGAGGTGGAAGTACATGAGGTGATACCTCAAGAGTTGTATAAAGTGGCGGACAAGCCCTCCACCCAAGCAAGGTTAGCTTTTCCTCATCTTATTTGTCACCTATGCAATTCAGCTGGAATTGTCATAGAAGGAGATATCTTCATTGAGGAGGATAAGCCCATCAGTAAAAGAAGGATGGAGCATACTAGAGAGCCGGCACATGAACCACAACATGAGCATGTGGAGCCGCCTCAATATGAGATTCCTGAGATGCCTTAAGGGATGTATTATCCTCCTCAAAGCTATTGGGATCAATGACATACTTCTGTGGGAGAATTAAGCTCCAACATGAATCAATTGAGGATGCAGCATCAAGAGCATTCCACCATCCTCAATGAAATTAGAGAAGATCAAAGACCTATGAGGGAAGAACAATAGAGACAAGGGTGTGACATTGAAGACATCAAGCGCTTAATTGGATTCTCTAGAGGAAGTGGTAGTCGCCGTCATTAAGGTGGTCTTGTTCCATCACCCCTTGCTTTTATGTCATTTTTTTTGTTTTCCATTATGTTTTGTTATCTGTTCTCGTATTCTTATTGCATGATAATTTCTATCTATGTCTTAAAGTTATAAAATGTTTCATATATCTCTCACCTTACTTAAAAGAAAATTTTATTTGAAAAAGAAAAGTAAATGCATGAATTTTAAGTTTATCTTAAGAATAGTTCAATTATCTTGATGTGGTGGCATTGCTTTTGTTTTTTGAATGTATGAATGAATAGTGCATAGTTGAAATTGGAATTAAGAATGTTGGCTCTTGAAAGCATGAGGATAAAAGTGAAATATTATTGATAATCTGAAAAATTTTAAAATTGATTCTTGAAGCAAGAAAAAGCAGCAGAAAAGCAATAAAAGAATATATATATATGCTTATTCGAAAAACAAAAGAGAAGAAATAAAAAGTAGAAAAAGCCAATAGCTCTTAAACCAAAAGGCAAGAGAAAAAAGCCAATAACCCTTTAAACCAAAAAGCAAGGGTAAAAGGATCCAAGACTTTAAGCATCAATGGTTAGGAGGGCCTAAAAGAAACAAAATCTTGGCCTAAGCACTTCAAATGAAAAGTGCCCCGAACTATATGCTTGTGGTGTGAAGGTGTCAAGTAAAAAGCTTGAGACTGAGCAGTTAAAGCCGTGATCCAAAGCAAAAAGAGTGTGCTTAAGAACTATGGACACCTCTATCTGGGGATTCTAGCAAAGCTGAATTACAAGCCAAAAGGGTTCACCCAGTTAAGTATCTGTGGCATTTATGTATCCGGTGGTAATACTGGAAAACAAAGTGATTAGGGCCACGGCCAAGACTCTAAAAAGCTGTGTTCAAGAATAAAAAAGAACAAAACTAGGAGAGTCAATAATGTCATCTGGATTCTAAGTTCCTAAAGAGGCCAACACTTCTGAGTTTCAATGGATAATGAGATGCCAAAACTATTCAGAAGCAAAAAGCTACTAAGTCCCGCTCATCTAATTGAAACTGAGCTTCATTGAAAATTCTGAGATTTATTATATCTTACTCTTCATTTTATCCTACTTTGTTTTTAGTTTCTTGGGAACAAGCAACAGTTTAAGTTTGGTGTTGTGATGAGCGGATATTTTATACGCTTTTTAGCATCATTTTCATATAGTTTTTAGCATGTTTTATTTGAGTTTTATTATATTTTCATAGGTTTTAGTACAAAATTAACATTTTTAGATTTTACTATGAGTTTGTGTGTTTTTATGCGATTTCAGGTATTTTCTGGTTGAAATTGAGGAGTTGGAGCAAAAGTCTGATTCAGATGCAGAGAAAGCACTGCAGATGCTGTCAGGATCTGACATCCTTGCACTTGAAAGCGTTTTTCTTAAGTTACAGAAGTCCAAATGGAGTGTTCTTAACATCTATGGAACGCTAACATCCAGGGATTTCCAGCAATGTATAATAGTCCATACTTTGCTTCAGAATTGAAGGTCCAAAACTGGCGTTTAACGTCAGCCATCTACCCTATTTTGGCGTCCAGCGCCCACAAAGGAGTGACCAGCGTCCAACGGCCAAAAACGTGCCCCTAGCCAGTGTTCAATGCCCCAGAACCCTACTAGCACGTGGAGACCACTCAAGCTCAGCCCAAACACTCACCAAGTGGGCCCCGAAAGTAGATTTTCGCACTATAAGCCTAAGCCTATCTTATTTCTGTAATCCCTAGTTATTAGATAGAATTTAAAGGAGAAGATCACCCTTGTTTGAGGATCTTCGACCAATCTTTGCCCACTTTTACCTTTCATTGTATTTTTTATCAGTATGAGTCTTTAAACCTCCTAGGTTAAGGGGAGGAGCTCTGTTGAGTTTTATGGATTAATAAAAGTATTACCGTTCTATCTCAATTCGTGTTTGATTCTCTATTCTAAGATGTATCTTCATTCTTTAACCTTATGAATGAGTTGAACTGGCACAAGGTTATCTCTATTCTACATGGGTTCAGCGAGCGTCTTTCATCGGATATCAATGAACCACTAGCTTGATTATACATCTCTTAGACGGCTAATCCACGACTTCATTGGGGACTTCTCGAGACACCAGTTCAACCGAGGTATAGGGATATTAGGGTCTTTGTGGTAAAGGCTAGAACCAAAGCCGCAACATTCTCTAATCTGGAAGATTCGACCTTGTCTGTGGCATTTTTAGTAGGATCATCAAGGGGAATGGACTGCAAGAGCTTCAGCCTCAATTAGACTGGATGCGCACTAACCCTGGTGTTCATCCTGGAGGAAGATCGGCGACCTCTCAAGAAAAACGTTGATCACATACAGCCTGCCATAGAATAAATCATTCATAGTTGGCATAGACAGTGAGACCGAATTAATCCAGAAGAACAAAGCATCTCTGAAGCCTTAACCATTTTCTTATCATTGCATTCACCTTCAATTGAGTAACATTATCTTTATTTTACTTTTATGCACTTTAAACAAACAAACAATTTTTCTATCTACCTAACTAAGATCTACAAGATAACCACAGCTTGATTTAAGCCAACAATCCTCGTGGGATCAATCCTGACTCACTCAGGTATTACTTGGACGACTCAGTGCACTTGCTGGTTCAGTTGTGCGAAGTGTAATTCCGCGCACTAGGGACCTGGTACTACGACACAACGATATCAGTCTGCCAGCCCCTGGATAAGGAAAGCTCTCCCCTAATTGGGAAGGCCCTTTCAAGATAAAAGAAGTGCACAGGAAGCGCGCCTATAAGTTGGAGCGGTTAGACGGGAAAGAGATCCCGAGAACTTGGAATGCAACAAACCTTAGGAGATTTTCCTACTAAAGTCTTGGCGATCTCCCGTTCAACACGTTATCTTTCCTTTCTCACAAACTAATTTAATGTCTCTACTTTCATTTGCATTGTTTTACCAATTTACTTGTATAATTATAAATTGTTAAAGAAGGGGTACTCTTTCTCTTTACCGTCAGGACGGAACGACAACACGCAGTTTTAATGAGACCCATTATTTAAAAATGATTATGCATTGTGTTTGAGATTTATTTACGTTCGAATTTATTACCAAGTCGCAAAGTCGGCTTCTAGGGACTGATCACCCCAAGAACCCTTCATGCAATGATATACAGAATTCAGACTCTAGACCTGATGAAATTACACCAAATTAGTCCCTAAAATGTCCGGGACCGGACCGGATCTTTGAGTCGGGCCAGGCCATGTGCACCCCATATTACGGATATCCATCTAGTTACAGCCTAATGGTCAAATAAAAAGCGATATATCGGTAAAATGGCCAATATAACATCCTCATCATAAGATTCAAAATCATTAAAACAGTAGCCCAAAAGGGAATCACATCGGCCTAACAATAACAAAATAATGAGCTTGGAATTACATACAAGGGGCATCACATCGGCCCAATAACAAAAAGAGTTCAAAAAATATTGTCCCAAAACACATCACTTCCTTGGGATATCGACAATCTTGCCATCTTGAATCATTCTAAAGGTACCAACAGTGGAAATGTCGAAGTCAGGAGAAAGAAGAGAGACCTGAGCCTTGATTGCCTCCTCGGTAGCCGCAATAGCCTCCCGGGTGTCTTTAAGGATCTCTTTGTTCTTCTTCTTCATGCTCACAGCCTCTTGGAGAGTGGAGTCAGCCGACTTCACGGCCCCCGACAACTTTTTTTCCAGCTCTTTCACTTTATTCTTCGTTCTGGTGGCCCGGCCTTGAGCTTCATTAAGTTTCTTGGAGAAAAGGAGGTCCCGATCCACAAGGCGATTAATCTCCTTCCTCGCCTCTTTCATCTTCTTCTCCTTCTCAGCAAGCCAGGTTTTCAGGGACTCCCCCTTGGGCTTCATGTTCGCAATGTCTCTCTGTGTAGCTCTGTGTTTTCCATCCAAGACTCGGCATTGAGCCAAGACTAGCTCCACCTTTTGGGCGATGGCGGCAGCCCGAAGGAGGCTCCAGTACGTCCACCTCGCCTGAGTCGCCAGATCCTCGTCTCAAAAGAATTCCTATATGCTCGACAAGAGTTAGGAGTCAATGAAAAATTCCGCGTCGAAATTTTTCTCCATCACTGTAGAACTTGTCCCAGGGTGGAGTCAGTCTTCCTCTTCTTGGGGTTGGGGATGATGATCACCTCGCCAGCGGCCAGGTTCTTGGGAGGTGTTTGTGTCAGAGGCTGCGATTGAGCTTCGCCCTCGCTGGTTTGAGGAACCTCGGGAGAACTGTCATCGTCACTACCATTCCTCGGGAAAAGGTGAGTCTTAAAACAAGACAGAGAAGTGTGCTCAGCAGCCATCACAACTGAAATAGAACAAGGAAAAGGAAGTTAAGGGAAAGCAAATTATGGATGTAGAAAAAGTAAGTTATGAAATCGGGGCTGGTACAGCAAGGTATAGACTAGGAAAACGGAAAAGCAATAGTAACAGATGAGATCTTACCCACACAATCATGGTTGGTAGCCCAGTCTCCCATTAAAAGATGAGGATTGAGGTTCTTAAAACCAAAACTTGCTAACAAGATGTCAGCAATTTGTTGATTTTGCCGACCTAACCCAGCGTAAGTCATCTTAATTAAGTAATTGGAGCCGGTGCCAAAGCTCCAGTAAGTTGTACGTGCCTCTCCCCTTCGAGAGTAAGCCAAAAGGGGACCTCGAGCTGGCCATACTTTGAAGGGGAGAATGAAAGTCGAACGCCCAGTGAGGTAAATATGGGCTTGTAAACCCACAACTAATCGGGAACCCGGGGAGATGATAGGTTAAGTTGGCAAATATGCTCCCGGGCACTTGACACGAAGACATCGTAGTTGGCTTCCTTGGAACCACCCCCACACAATGCTCCCGAATTTCGAAACTGTTGTAATTCCTCTTGGGTCACCCTGGAGGATGTGCTCGTGACGTCAGAAGTAACCTAGACGTAACAATTTACGGGATGTTACTGTGCCATACCTACAGTGGGGCACCACTTAAGTCAAAACGGGAAGTCGAAAGCTTGGTGAAAGCCAAAACTAAACTAAGTTCTACGTTATCACTATCCTACATTATACCACATCATTTCCAGGCCTAGATCCAGGAAAGAAACCCCTATGGCGCCCCCTGTGAGCTAACTAATAGGAATTAGTTCAAGTCCAAGCAAACAGTGATAAAATACAGCAATAGCAACGAAAGAAGCATCAAAATGAGCAAAAATAAACACAAAAAGACTCACTTACTAGTATGTGAAGCAGGAAAAGGAGAAATGAAAGATTGCAACAGTGTAAAGACCCATGACTGACCCAGGGATAGAAGCAGAAAATCACGGAGGAAGAAGAAAAAGAAGAAAAAATGGCAATAGTAGGGAGTAACAGTTATAAGGTAAGTGAAAAATGAAAGGGAAATGTGATTGAGGGAATGGTAACCTTCAAGGGAGGAGCGGGAAGGGTCAAGGGTAAAATAGATCTTTTTCTCTACTTTCAAATCATTCATAAAGAGGATTTAATGCTCTCGACACATAAACCAAAGCAACCCCTCCAAGCAACGGCAAAGAGCAACTCACGTGCACGAGGAAGATACTAGAAGCATTTTTCGAATAGCCGAACTAGCAATCAAAGGGGAGCAAGTGCGTAAGAAGACAACGGGCCAGGGTTAATGCGCCAACCGCGATTCTCACGACTTGATGCATTAAGGACACTATTCTAGCCCAACTCGATAACAGATGGAAGTCCACCCGACCTACTCACAAATTCGGCGGATCCCCGACTAGACAGCTAGCAGTTTGGACAGGTGGAGGATGCTTCTAGATCCAGGGGCCCAAGCGAAAGGGCTCACCCGACGACTACAAATAAAGGGAGAGGGATCTACCCACTCTCAGGTAAGTCATCTTTTACCTAATTAGCCGTTTCATCGTACGAACACTTACTTTAGCATCGGAGTGTCCTTATAAGTAGCCCCACCTACCGACCCACCGACGATCGTGATTGCACTTTCCCTCGCAAAACTCATACCCAGGTCCAGATACTTCATATCCCCCTATTGTTCATAACTAGCCAGCCGACCGACATCTCATCCCAGTGAACTACCGAACAGAATCATCCCCACAATATGGTAGGATGGGGTGGAGAGAAAATTGACCTTTTGGGCACGCAATTGAAAGGTTTGTGAAAACATTAAGAATTATAATATTTTTGGTCATATAGTTATACCACTAACTTCTTGTGTATTTGTAATATATGTATCTCAAATATAGTAAAAGATAAATCAATTATAGTACCGTAATTAAAATGGAAAAAATTAAATATAATATTTTGCAGTCATCTAAACTTTTAGTGTGCCAAGTAGCTTAAATGATGGATGACTTTACAAATTACTAATACTTGTTCATGTCAAGAATGTCTCTTTCGTTAGTCTGATACAGCTAAGTCATTGACGAAGAAAGAAACTAAGCAAAGAAAAAGAACGAAGGAAGGAAGGAAGAAAAATTAGAAAAGAGAGAGCTAAGTGGGGAATATAAAAAAGTGCTGCCTATGATTCTATAAAGATAAACCAATTATAGCTTGAAGTAATAGGTGGGGTGCATATATTGATTCTTCTCGCATGATAATAGAGTATGACAAATGAAGTGCAAAAACAAAAATCACACTTTCATAGATATGAAGCAAAATATAGGTGGGATTCAATCGAAGCTGCGGTAATAGTAGTAGTACTCATCAATGAATAATAAATGGAACCTGATATGACTAAGATCTAAGCCACCCTAATCAAAATATCTCATCAGAAGTCAATTACACGAAAAATATTGGTCCATCAAGTAGTAATGCAGCACCTAACTGTTATGTCAAGCGTGGGGAAAAAAAAAAGTAAACACCAAACTATTTCTTTATCTTCTTTAAATTTTTTGTGTGAATATATACTTCTTAACTACTTTTGGATATTATCGAAATATTATATATTGTGAACAATTCACCTTTAGATTCAGGTTAAAGCTATTTGTGATGAAAATAAAATTAAACTTTCTAGAAAGCAATAGTCTTAGCT
>NC_029794.2:113321418-113340431 GCF_000816755.2 Arachis ipaensis | reverse complement strand
TCTTTACTTACAAAAAGAAAATCTTCGTAATTGTATTGGATTTGTAATCGTGTGAATCGAAACCATTAAATTTACAGAAATTCTTCGCATACAAGCGATTAACGCTTGTAAGCCTTACAAATCCAAATAACCATTTACCTCCAAAACGCGCTCCTAGTGTTACGTAACTTTTACGCGCTATATAACAGATTGCGTGAATATAACTTCTAATTTTAAAAGATTTTGTTTTCTTCTTCGTTCTCCTTGTCAAATTTCTTCGTTTTCCTTCTCGCGCGCCTTTTCCTGCCTTTTCGATCGTTCTTTTCCCCTCATTTATCACTATTTTGTTCTTCGTCATTGACGTGAGTTCCTCTCTCTGTAACTCTAGCTTCATTTTTTTCGATTTTCTGGTTTCTGAAATCAAAGTTTGAACTCGTTTTAAAGATAATGGATGATTCAACCTCAGATTGTCAGCTGAATCAGGGTGAAGTGGATTTTGAATTTGAATCTAATGAAGTTCCTGAGGTTTGATTTACATTCAGCTAATTACGATTACTCTGAATTTTAATGCAGTTATTCGTCTATCATTGTCTAGCTGAATAATTCGTGAACATTGACTGTGAAATTAATGCGTGAACATAAATCTGTGAATTGAATCTAATGTATTAGTTTTGATTAATTATCTGCAATTTATAGCAGACGCTCAGGTGTAGATCAGACTTTTTTGGGTGTATTTTAGGGGGAAGTGTGTGTGTATTTACAGTTTATGGCTTTTTTGTTATTTTAGTTGAGTTGTTGTCGTTCGGGTGTATTAGATCAGAAATTATTGGGTGTATTTTTAGTTTTTGACATGGTATATTCTGTAGCCTCTCTGTGTTGTTGATGACCAGTTTGTTCCCAAGGTTAGAATGACCTTTACCACCCTTAAAGATGCTAAAAAATTTTACAGGGACTATGCCAAGGCTACAGTTTTTCTACAAGAGTTCGGAGCACAAATAGGAAGGGAAACGAGATTAAGAATCAGTTGATTACATGTAGCAGAGAGGGAAAATGAAAATCTAAAATATCTTCGACCGAGAAGACAAATCCCACAGCCGGTTTAAACTGTCCAGCAAGAATTTATATACACACATTGAAGGATGTTGGTGCTTGGATCATTTCAAAGGTTGTGCTGCATCATTCACACCCTTGCTGTCCAAGTAAAGCAGAGATGCTCAAACAGCACAAGGAACTAAGCATGTCCATTCGTCGTACAATAGAGAATAACGAGGAGGCTGGTATTAGACCAAGCAAAACTTACCAATCATTTGTTGCGGCAGCCGGGGGTCACTGCGAGTAAAATTTTATTGAAAAGGATGTGAGGAATTACATTACGAGAGAAGTGCGGAATGTTTCTGAACAAGAAGATGCAAAGGAATTAGGAAAATATTTGTTAAGAATGAAAGAGAAGAATCAGAATTTCTTTTTTGAGCTTGAACTCAAGGATGATCAATCGATTAAGCTGGCTTTTTGGGCCGATGCAAGAAGCAGAGCTGATTTTGAGTATTTCGGAGATGTTATTTCATTTGACACCACCTACAATACAAACAGGTAATAAACTGTCCATGTTTATGATGCTAAATTAATGTTGTTTTATGAACCTGCTGCAGAGGTGTATATTGGGTGTTTTTGGGTGTATACAAAGCATTTTTTGGGTGTACGTAATGATTTTTCATTCTGCACTATGGTAATTTATTTCAGGTATAATTTGGTTTGTGGTTCTTTTGTCGGGGTGAATCACCACGGTCATTCAACACTTATTGGATGCGCTTGGATGAAAAACGAAGAAATTGAATCATTCAAATGGTTATTTCAATGTTGGCTTCGTTGCATGGGAGGAAATGCTCCGAAAGGGTTTCTCACCGATCAATGTGCATCAATAAAAAGGGCTTTAGAGGCTTGTATGCCAACAACAATTCACCGTTGGTGTATTTGGCACATCATGAAGAAGATTCCAAGCAAATTAAATGGGTACAAGGGACATGCAGAAATTGAACAAGAAATGAACCAAGTTGTTTGGAACTCAATTAGTATAGACTCATTTGATAGGAATTGGAATGATTTTCTGCTGAATTTTGGTCTTGTGGACAACAAGTGGCTTTCAGGTAATGTTTGTTTAAAATCTGCAGCAGAGGTGTAAATTGAATTTTTTCGGGTGTATTTATAGTCTGTTTTTGGGTGTATTCTGCAGATCTCTATGAAGACCGTCATATATGGGTTCCAATCTATCTGGATCACCACTTCTGGGCAGGGATGAGAAGCACACAAAGGAGTGAGAGTATGCATTTATTTTTTAACAAGTTTATTACCCGGAACAGCTCGCTTATTCAATTTGTCAAACAATACGATAATTGCCTCGGAAGCAGGGAGCAAGCAGAGAGAGAATCAGATGCTACAGATTTTCATACGATCATACCGTGTGCAACCAAATCCTCCATTGAAGCTCAGTTTCAAGATGTGTACACTCATCAAAAGTTTAGGGAAGTCAGTGCACAATTCAGAGGAAAGGCGAATTGCATCACTAGATTAACGAATTCTGCTCTAGGCTATTCAGTATACGAAGTTGGAGAACAAGTTTCCAGCTCAATATTCAACAAGTTTGTGGTTACTTACGACTCAGTAGCAGCCGAGGTAAAATGTCAATGCTTATTATTCGAGTCAAGAGGCATATTGTGCCATCACGCACTAAGCGTGTTAAGCTTTGAACGAGTAAGCCAAGTGTCACCTAGGTATATACTGGAACGATGGAGCAAGGTAAAGAGGTGACATACACACATCAAGAGCAGCCACGACGAGCCACTGTTGGAGCCAAGAAGCAAGAGGTTTGACGAATTGGTTTTTCGTTCGCAAAATATTTGCAAATTTGCATCAGAATCAGAGGAGCTGACTGCAATTCTGCACCGTGTATACAATAACGTCATGGTTGAGATGGAATCATTGAAAGCCAAAAGGAAGGGGACATCTTCTTTATCTCACGAAAATGCCAACTTGAAATCCGTTAAGGAGCTTCAAAGCCCTCCAAGGATTCGAACAAGAGGACGTCCAAAAAATAGGCTAGGTTCAAAGTTGGACAAACAGATTGCAAATGCCTCAAAGAAGAAGAAAACGAAAGCTTTAAACGAGGTAAAAGTGATGTTCTTTAAATATGTGGTGATTGAGTTTAATTTTCTCGTTAATAGTTTAGCTAATATGTGAGTTTGTTATATTCAGTTAAACCTCTTTGATGCTGCATCAGTGGTGTATTCAAATTTCAGCCAATATCAAGGACGTGTTATGAATTATCAGTTCAGGGTACCAGCAGCAGCGGATAACTCTTTGGGTGTATAGTTACATAATATGGGTGTAAAAGTACTGTTGTTTTAGGTGTATTTGTGAATTTTTTTGTGTTTCACATTTTACATATAAATACATATATATATTTCACAATCTGCTGTTTATGTTATAAAATATTGTTTGTTTGTTTTTTTTACTACGGTTTAAGGGTTTTAGGGTTTATGGTTTAGGGTTTTAGGGTTTAGGATTTTAGGGTTTACGGTTTTAGGTTTTAGAGTTTAGGGTTTAGGGTTTAGCGTTTAAAGGTTTACGATTTAGGTTTTAGTCTTTAGGTTTTAGGTTTTAGTGTTTAGGGTTTAGGATTTAGGGTTTAGGATTAGGGTTTTAGGGATAAAGCATCAGGGGGATAGATGTTCGGGTGCATATACAACTTTCTTTGGGTGTAAAAAATATCAGGTTATGGGTGTATATTTGGTTTGATGTTTTTTTTCATATTATAGTACCTGTAATTCAGACATTTTGAATACAGCAGACAGACTTTTACTCATAATTGGCAAATTTTTACAGCATTTGTTCAATTTGTTACAAGACTATATAAGTGTTACATTAATCAGTGTCAATATCCTTAGAATCTATCTGACAATATGGTCTCAATAACAATGACATGAGGATGGCTTGGACAGTCTTATTGCATTACTTCCCCTAATGGCTTCAACTTTGTCTTGATTCATTTCATGGAATAGAATTCGGGAAGCATATTCTACTCTAAAGTGGTCCACCTCGTCCTACAGTTAAAAAGAATATTCTGTTTAATCAACCATGTTCATTGAGTAATGTAATACAGAGTTATTTAGTTTTAAACACATTTACTTGGGTCTAATTGTCTCACTCATACTTCAGCCTTTTAATGTTTGCGGGCTGAAATATCTCATGCCACTTCATTACGTAGATAGCACAGTCATAGCTGAAAACCAAGAAAATAAATTACAAATTACATATAGAAAAGTTTCATTTTCAGAGTAAAAGATTTATACCTTGTCTTTTGGCCTGAGATGTGAAGGTATGGTGGTATAATTTCCTTGTCCTTGTCCCTTGTCTTCAGAGGTGCCCCCCAGCATATACTTTAATTCGTGAAATTACATATCCCTTTAAACACAAAACAAATCAGTAATACATGAATAAATTCAATAAAGGGATACACCCAAAGGAGCACAAAGTTACACCTTATATTGAACAGAAATACACCCAACTATTAAAATACAGAACACAGATCCAACTTATAATGAATGTATTCAGGGCAGTTCTCTCATCGGACGGAGATTTCGTGTGATATGGGTCGACTATATAAAATTTTCGCTTTCTTGTATCAACCAAACATAACCACCAATGTTGTGAATGGCAAACAGGTGCAAATATCTGAAATATGTTCAGATTGAACACTGTTTTAGTTTATTTGGCACATAAGTAAAAAATAGTAATAAGAAGTTCTAGAAATGAAAACTTACATAACGATGCGATGCTAATTTTTTAAGGTCCAAGAAGGGTATAAACATTGGGTAATCTTCCACCCTGAACGGCTTATTGGTTTTAGGCCGTAAGAATACCCCTTGTGGATGATTTGCAATGGCCATGTTCTGCAAAAATTGTGAACCGCCAAATGAATACAGAAAATACACCCAAACGAATCCAGAAAATACACCCAAATGAATACACAACTTACACCCAATTGAACACAAAAAATACACCCAAATGAACACATAAAATACACCCAATTTAAGACAGAAAATACACTCGAAGGAATACAGAAAATACACCCAAAATTCGTAAAGCAACCCTTACCACAATATCAGGGGGAGACAGTATACTTCTTCTTGAAACCTTTTAATCTTTTGCTGGTTTAGGATGAAGCACATGGCAGAGACAATCTAGAAAAAGATGCCGAAATCAATTTTACATCAATCAGCATTGCAGTTAATTTTGATGATAAAAATATTAATGTTATTGTAATATTACCTCAGCTTCTATATGTGTTTCAGCTGCGAGTGATGCAAGGTGGAGTTTTGACAAAATGTATCTATCTTGGGCTTGAAGTGTGCAGACCTTGTCAAACTCATTAGTTAGTCCATCTGCGTATGTCTTCACTCGTATGGCCCAGAGGTAGCATTTCTCTTTCATGTCAGAAGTATCTTCATTTGTCCTCGCAGGAGTTTCAAACTTCTCGAAACTCTCTCCGCCACTCTCCTTTCGAATCTGTGTACTTTTTCTTTTGTTGTCACCCCACCACTTGCAATTTTTTGTACCAAATAGTAGTTTTGGGGTTTCAGGAGTTTTTGCCCTCTCTCCATCTTGCGTTGACGCTCCCTCCTGCGTTGCTGCTTCTTCTTGGCTTGAATCAGTCAAGCCAAGGCTGAATGATGGCATCGGATCTGTTTTAGAAACATACGATGCTGTCCGTGCCATCATCATCAACGCAGCAACGTCTTCTGGGGCTGGATTACTGCGTGATCATGTATAACATATTATAAGAATAAGAATATACGAATGATAACCAAACATTGATTTTACTCTGATGAACTTACATTTTAGATAGAGTTGGGGGAAGCGTGGATGTGCTTTCTTCAGGTTTTTGGGGTGGTTCAGGAGTGCTGCAGGGTTACATAAAATTAATCATGTTATAAAAAAACTAGTCAGGGATCAATCGTAAAAATATACACCCCAACAAGGGTAATATACACCTAAACTGTAACCAAATACACACCCAAGACTATTTCTTACCTTTTTGTAGTTCCTTCAATTTGTAGCACTGGGGTTGGTTCATTTTCTGTCACAAGTGTTTGTTCAATTTTCGGCACAGTGGTTGTTTGGGACAGTGATAGACAAACTTGAATCGGAACTCTAAACAAGAAAAAAAATAAAAGTTAACAAAGCCTCCAAAAATAAAAAGGTTATAAGGTTGAAATTTTCTTGAAAAACTCACAATGCAAGCGCTTCAGACTGTGTCTCTTCCCTCACTACCATCATATTCTCTTCAGCCGGCTCACTGGCTAACTCTTCAACTAGACTCAACCTAAAATACACCCTAAGAAAGTCAAAAATACACCCGAAGCATTCAAAAGAAAGCCAGGCTTTGTTTTTTGAGAACTTACATACTTGCAGTTTTTACTTTTTTTTCCTGTCTTTTTTTTCTCGAATAAAACAATAAAGGGCTTTTTTCTAAAAAAATATATATACAGAATTAGAAGTAGAAGGTAATAAAAGAATAAAAGCAACGGTTATTTGAAAGAGAAATTACATGCTCTCTGCCGGTTTGTTTACGCTACTTTGGTCTGTGTGTCCTTGAGAGGAAGGATCATCACTTTCCAAGTTTACGTCCGGTATTCTAAACATAATAGAGTACATGTTATTCACAAAAAATATCATACTATTAAATCAGGATAACAAGATTTTATCAAATAAAGCTTCTTACGTTTCAGATGAGACATAGTGACCTTCCGTCGATCGCAGGTCAGCTTTCTTCTCCCTGCCAAACAAGAAACACTTATTAGCAAAGAAAACACCTTAAAATCTAAAATATACACCCCAACAAGACATACCCCTGTGCAGCGGATTTTTCATTGTTTTTCCTTAAGAATTCATCTAATTCTTCAGTTCCAATTTCAGATCTGACAGTACATGCATAAAAGAACATGTTAACAAATATAATTTTGATGATAGACGATAATATAGCTTACAAAGTACTGTACCCATGATAGGATTGAGCTTGCTCAGGAGATGAATCCTCAACAATGACCTTTTTCTTTTTGGATTGTGTCCTGGGGGAAAAAAACAAGTATGAATCAGAAATACAAAATTAATTTGATCACAAAATATTATCCAAAGAAGTGCTTACTTTTTGGTGTTCTCTGAGTCTTTTTCTTTGTTTTTTGCTTCTCTACTGGTGATGATTCTTCACTTCTAAAAGTTAATAAGAGACGCTCTGTTAATACATGAAATCTTGATAATAAACCCAAAGGAAAGGAGTAATAATTTCATAACATTACTCATCACTTGATTCAGATTCTGAATCAGAATCCTCCTTAATCTTCTTTCTTTTTTTGGACTCCATTCTGGAAGGCAAACAATCATTATTTAAAAACATACTAAAAGGGACAAAATACACCCAAATAAATGCACCAAATACACCCAAATGAATTCATAAGATACACCCAAATGAATGCAAAAAATACACCCAACTGGATAAACAAAATACACCCAACTGGATAAACAAAATACATCCAAGTATATTACTTACTTTTTGGCTTTTCGGGTGGGTTGTTTCCTTGTTGAATCCTCTGAGTCTTCTTCAATCTCAGACTCAGAGGTAGAATGGACCTCACTTTCAGTTGTTACAGTCTCAGATGATGATGATGAACTTGCCTTCCTTTCTTTGGTTTTTTTGGTTTCTTTTTTTTTTCTTTTTTCTTTTTTCTTTATTTCTTTCATTTTTTCTTTTGTTTCAGCCATCTTTACAATTTCTTGAAACATTAGAAATTTTAGTTAGCAGCATTCAGGTAAATAAAATACACCCAAGATATTTTGTTCACTTACCATATGTTCCTCTATTTCTGCCCTCATTCTTTCAACCAACTGCTCTCTTGTTTAGTTGGCAATCCAGGGTTCTAGAGGTATTTCTGCCCTCTTCTTGTCTTTATTTTTTGATAGATGAAAGTAAACTATCATCAGGGCAAACAGGCAACCATCAATTGTCTTTTTCTTTTTCAGATTGTAATCTGTTATGCCCTTTGATGAGAGAACTTTTGCGTGGTCTAGAAATTTGCGGATAAATCCTCGTTGCAAGTATAGTTTCTAAACCTTCAAAAGTCCTTTCATACAAACGTTTTGGTTGTCACAAGTAACAAACCCCTTTGAAATTGATAACCGAGTATTCAAACCTCAGGTCGTCTTCTCAAGAAATTGCAGGGAAGTATGTTCTTATTATTGGTTATGAAGATTGTAAATTGGGGGTTTTGGAAGTTTGGGCAATGCGCACAGGTATAATTTCGAGCAATAAAAATAAATAAATAACTGTAAAATAAACTCTTGGCAAGGTATGAGAACCAGAAATCATGTCCTTGTTATCCTTATCAGATGTGATGAGAATTGGATTTTAATCCCACTTAGTTAAGTCAAGTGGACTAATTAGCTTGATTCTCAAGTCCTAGTCAACTCCTGTGGAGAGACTAGTATTAGAGCAATCCTAGCTAAAGCAAAATCTGCCAATTTCAATCACTCTTGAGTTTGACAACTCAAGTATTACCAATTACCTAACCAAAGCCAAAAGGAAGAAAATATCTAAATTAAATTAAAAGCATCAATATAAGCAGAGCAATCTTAAATCTGAAAATACCTCGAATTGCATTAACAAAAGAAATTAAATCTGGCATAGTTGTTCATAAATTAAATTGAGAAAATAAATAAAAATAAAGAACCTGGGATTGAGAGTCGCTCCTAAAACTAAGAGAAATCCTAAATCCTAATCCTAAGAGAGAGGAGAGAACCTCTCTCTCTCTAAAAACTACATCTACTCCTAAAATTGTGAATTATGAGAGCTTCCCATGAATAGATATATTCTCCCACTTTATAGCCTCTAATCTGTGTTTTCTGGGCCGCAAACTGGGTCAAAAACAGCCCGGAAATCGCTGGAGAAGAATTCAAACACGCTGATTTCCGTCACTGCGATGCGGCCGCATGGATCACACGGTCGCGTTACCTAGCATCAGGGGAACTATAGCATATTATATATCAAATCGAAGCCCCGGACGTTAGCTTTCCAACGCAACTGAAACCCTGTTGTTTGGACCTCTGTAGCTAAAGTTATAGCCGTTTGAGTGCGAAGAGGTCAGGCTGGACAGCTTAGCAATTTCTCCAACTTCTTATATTCCTTCCACTTTTGCATGCTTCCTTTCCATCCTCTGAGCCATTCCTGCCCTGTAATCTCTGAAATCACCTAACACACATATCAAGGCATCTAATGGTAATAAGAGAGGATTAATAATAAGCAAATATAAGTCCAAAGAAACATGTTTTCAATCAAAGCACATAATTAGGAAGGCAAATATAAAACCATGCAAATAGTATGAATAAGTGGGTAAAGAGTAGATAAAAACCACTCAATTGAGCACAAGATAAACCATGAAATAGTGGTTTATCAACCTCCCCACACTTAAACAAAAGCATGTCCTCATACTAAGCTCAAGAGAAACTATAAAGAATGAAGAGGAATGGTAGGATGTATGAAATGCAATCCTATCTATATGAATGCAACTACATGCAAAATGTTTCTACCTACTTGGTTTAAAAGTAAACAAGTTCTCCAAGACAAATACAAACCAATTTTCACTAATTCAAATCGTACAATAAAAAGCAAGTAAACTTGTAAGAAGACAGCTCATGAAAGCAGGGAACATAGAATCAAGCATTGAACCCTCACTGGTAGTGTATATCACTCTAATCTCTCAAGTGTATAGGGTTATTCACTCTACTCTTCTCTAGTCATGCTTTCTAAACCTTGTTCTTCATCTAACCAATCAACAAATATTTAATGTACCAATGCAAACATCATGAGGTCTTTTCAAGGTTGTAATGGGGCTGAGGTAAAGGTAAGGACATATGTATGGCCAAGTGAGCTATAATATGAATCTTCAATTAACCTAAGCTCTCACCTAATATACATATACTCTATATACTTTTAAATTCATGTCTAGCTACCCATAATTCTCACTTTTGTATAATTTCCATACTCATGTACCAAATTTTTCTTTAATTTTTATCACATGTGCATTGATCTTTTATTAAACTTAATATTGGGGTAATTTTGTCCCCTTATTTACTTATTTATTGAGTATTTTTGAATTTTTCTCTTTTTTCTCTTTTTTTTCTTTTCTTTTTTTTTTTTTTGTAGAGAAACAAACATAACTTATCAATGCACATGGATTTTCTATTATTTTTCTATTTTGGTTTTTCATGAGTAGTTTCCCAAATTCCTGATATTCAAATAAATTAGAAACATTATACTTTTCCTTTATTAACCCATGTTCCCACAGTTTTCCCATACTTAACTAACACACTATCTTAAGCTAACCAAAGATTCAATTGGGATATTTAATTATTTTTCTACTTTAAGGCTAGTGATGTGGTAAAATACAGAACAAGAGGGGGTTAAAAGGCTCAAAGTGGCTGACAAGGGTGATTTAAAGGTAGGCTTATTTGGGATAAGTGAGCTAAAATCAAATAATGGCCTCAATCATATGCAAACATGTAAATACACTAAATAATGGACATATAGGTTGGAACAAAATATAGATTACAATCATAGAGAAGGGAACACACAGGAATAAAATATTTATGGTTAAATAATGTAACCATGTAAATAAGCTCAAAGTCTCACAGGTTGTGTGTTCTTTGACTCAAAAATCATGTTCCAAATATAACTTCAAACAAATTTAACACATAAAAATTTTTTAAAAATTTTTATTTAAATTAGTGAAATTTTTTTTCAAAAATAGGATCTTAAAAAGGGATTTATTATTTTAACCAAGTAGTAACTAAATGCACAAAATCAAATAAATATGCAATCAAATATGCAGATGCAACAATGAACAAATAAAGAAAATAAGATTATTGGTGTTGAAAAGAAAGTACTAACCCACAGAGATCGGTATCGACCTCCCCACACTTAAAGGTTGCATCGTCCTCGATGCATGCTAAGATGTACAAGTGGACAGGCTGTTCCAACTTATGCTTTTCTTCAAGGATTGTGCAGATGGACTTGTTTGTCTCCCCTTTTAAGCGTCTTCCGGTTCTCTTCCTGGTGGCCATCCTGAAAGAAAAAGGGAAGAAAGGTAACCCAATAATAGAGATAAGAAAATAAATGAAGTATGGTTGGGTTAATGCCAAATGATAAGGGTCTCAATTACATGGTAGCTACAACATGCAAGTGAGAAAACAATAGAAGTCATGGCATGCCAGTGGTACAAAATGTACAACAATGGGAAAGAGAGTGGGGAATGAGAGATAATATAAATTCATGTCAATGCAAAAGTAATACAGATATAAAAGATTGGCATTGATTTGAATAATATTACTCAATCAGAATTAAACAAGTCATTAAGCACCAAGAAAATACCAGAAAAGATGTAACAGTTGAATAAGAACATTTGAACACCAATAATAAATTTAGAAAAATAAAAATATGCAATGAATTAAAGTATGAAAATAAATTAAATAAAATAAAATGAAAGTGAAAAAGAATGAGAAGTAGAAAAAGAAAGTGAGAAAGGAGAGAGAAGGAAGAAATTAGGATTAGAAAAGAAAAGATAAGAAAATTGGCACTAATCTGGATAGGTTGTGCGACGCTGGCGACGCGGTCGCGTGGGTGACGCGGTCGTGTGATGCGCAATAAGGTCAGGCGACGCGGACGCGTGGGGAACGCGATCGCATGACTTGATTTTGTGCTAGTGGCGCGAGTGCAGCCTCGCGGTCGCACAACTCTCTGTTCGAAACTTGGTATTGCCAAAATTCAGGGTGACGCGGTCGCGTGGTCGACGCGATCGCGTGGGTGGCCTTATTTCCAATATGACGCGGACGCGTGGGTGACGCGTTCACGTGGCAGGGCTTGTGCTACTAGCACGGGTCCATCCCAACTCCAGCTCAACTTTCTGCCATACACCCTTTTTACGCCGATTTCAGGTCACGCAGCCGCGTGGGTGACGCGGTCGCGTGGGAGGCCATTATTCCCATATGACGCAGTCGCGTCAGTGACGCGGTCGCGTGGGGTGATTTGTGCCATTGGCACGCCTCTGCGAAACTCTCTGTTCATATTAATATTATCTCCCATCTCCTTGCGACGCGGACGCGTCGCTGATGTGGTTGCGTCGCGTGCTCGCCTTTTTTTTTTTAATCTGAAAAGATGCAGAATGCAGTGTTAATATGAATGTGATGCAAAACTCCAGGTTCAATAAAATAAAATAAAACTTGAAAACAAATAAAACTAAATAAAAATGAAAAATGAACGATCATACCATGGTGGGTTGTCTCCCATCTAGCACTTTTAGTTAGAGTCCTTAAGTTGGACATTTGATGAGCTTCCTATTATGGTGGCTTATTCTTGTATTCATCCAGGAATCTCCACCAATGTTTGTATCTCCAGTAACCTCCGGGGTCCCAAACTAGGCATGTAAAACCCTTGAGCAGCTTCAAAAAGTTTCTTAGGCTCCCGGGGTGTTGGATGTCAGAACAGATTCCAAGATCCCAAACCTTGCTTTTACACCCATTTTTGTCGGGATCTGTATTTTTCCAGCCGAGTGATAAGTAATTTGAATTCTCACTGCAGCTACCAAACAGCTTCCTAGACCCATTCAATTGAGCTCTACACCAACCTTTGTGTTTAAACTTAAAGCTTCCAACCATAATGAACCTTGCAGGATAATTCTTACCACTGACCATCTTCCTCTTACTCTTAATATTACAAAGAGCTCTAAGTTGACCATCCGTCTCCAGTAGCCCATATTCAAGTGGAATTAGAAAACTAAGGGATATGAAATTTACCCACCTGAATGTTGTGAAGGATGATGGCAACTTAGGGAGAGGCATTTTTAATGAAATTGCAAGCTCCACTCCCTTGTGCTCTTTTCTGATAATTACCACCTCTTTGCAAGCTTCTTCAATTTCAACCTCTTCCTCTTAGTAGCTTTCTTCCAATTCAATCTTCTCTTCATTGCTTTCCAAGGGCGTGGGAGGTTGTGCTTCTTCTTCTTGAATCTCCATCTCTTGATCAACCTCTTCCAAGTCTTCAACTATGATATACTTTGGAGGTTGTACACCCTCCTCAGCATCAATTTCAAACGTCTTGGAAGGGGGTTCTATGACTGGACTTTCCCATGGAGGTTCTGCATCTCCTAAGTCTTCAACCAACTCTTCTTCTTGAACGATGACAGCTTCTTCTACTTGTTCTAGTATGAATTCATGCTCTGTCTTGTCCACTGGAGCCTCTGAAAATTAAATTTTAAAATTTGAATTTTTAAATTTTTGAAATTTGAATTTTGAAAAATTTTTAAATTTGAATTTTGAAATTTGATTTTTTGAAATAAGATAAGATAAAAATTTTTAAAATAAAATCCAATAACCTCTTAATTTATGAAAAAGTAAAAATAAAAACAAAAATAAACAAACAAAAAGCAAATATTTACAATAACCAATAATAAGGCACACGTTTGCAATTCCCCGGTAACGGCGCCATTTTGATGAGAGAACTTTTACGTGGTCTAGAAATTTGCGGATAAATCCTCGTTGCAAGTATAGTTTCTAAACCTTCAAAAGTCCTTTCATACAAACGTTTTGGTTGTCACAAGTAACAAACCCCTTTGAAATTGATAACCGAGTATTCAAACCTCGGGTCGTCTTCTCAAGGAATTGCAGGGAAGTATGTTCTTATTATTGGTTATGAAGATTGTAAATTGGGGGTTTTGGAAGTTTGGGCAATGCGCACAGGTATATTTTTGAGCAATAAAAATAAATAAATAACTGTAAAATAAACTCTTGGCAAGGTATGAGAACCAGAAATCCTGTCCTTGTTATCCTTATCAGATGTGATGAGAATTGGATTTTAATCCCACTTAGTTAAGTCAAGTGGACTAATTAGCTTGATTCTCAAGTCCTAGTCAACTCCTGTGGAGAGACTAGTATTAGAGCAATCCTAGCTAAAGCAAAATCTGCCAATTTCAACCACTTCTGAGTTTGACAACTCAAGTGTTACCAATTACCTAACCAAAGCCAAAAGGAAGAAAATATCTAAATTAAATTAAAAGCATCAATATAAGCAGAGCAATCTTAAATCTGAAAATACCTCAAATTGCATTAACAAAAGAAATTAAATCTGGCATAGATGTTCATAAATTAAATTGAGAAAATAAATAAAAATAAAGAACCTGGGATTGAGAGTCGCTCCTAAAACTAAGAGAAATCCTAAATCCTAATCCTAAGAGAGAGGAGAGAACCTCTCTCTCTCTAAAAACTACATCTACTCCTAAAATTGTGAATTATGAAAGCTTCCCATGAATAGATATATTCTCTCACTTTATAGCCTCTAATCTGTGTTTTCTGGGCCGCAAACTGGGTCAAAAACAGCCCGGAAATCGCTGGAGAAGAATTCAAACACGCTGATTTCCGTCACTGCGATGCGGCCGCATGGATCACACGGTCGCGTTACCTAGCGTCAGGGGAACTATAGCATATTATATATCAAATCGAAGCCCCAGACGTTAGCTTTCCAACGCAACTGAAACCCTGTTGTTTGGACCTCTGTAGCTAAAGTTATAGCCGTTTGAGTGCGAAGAGGTCAGGCTGGACAGCTTAGCAATTTCTCCAACTTCTTGTATTCCTTCCATTTTTGCATGCTTCCTTTCCATCCTCTGAGCCATTCCTGCCCTATAATCTCTGAAATCACTTAACACACATATCAAAGCATCTAATGGTAATAAGAGAGGATTAATAATAAGCAAATATAAGTCCAAAGAAACATGTTTTCAATCAAAGCACATAATTAGGAAGGCAAATGTAAAACCATGCAAATAGTATGAATAAGTGGGTAAAGAGTAGATAAAAACCACTCAATTGAGCACAAGATAAACCATGAAATAGTAGTTTATCACCCTTGTTGTTAAAATTCAAAACATGTGCTCCCTAGTTCTGCTCTGTTATTGTGTCCATCTTGAAAATTGGTGCCAGGTGCACAGGGGAGATTTTGTTTATTGTTGTTGGTAATAGGAACGCCATCTGTATATAGAGGATGAAAATCCTCTTGAACATGAGGTGATCCTGTTCATTATCAATACCAATCGCCATCATCTCATCTGTCAGATTTTTTAGGGTCTTCCCCTGGAATCTTCTAAAAATTTGTTTGTCGTCTTCAGAAAGATCCTTATAATTGACTTTCTGAGGAAATAGATCTCCTACAAAAAGGAAAACAACACAGTATGAAAATCACTTGAAATACACTCAAGCATCACTTGAAATACACCTGAATATGGCTCATATGCACCTATGTTTGTAGTGAGTTACCTGACGCGTTGATGTCAAGCGCAGTCCCTATTATTTTTGGTCTTACTTTAAAAGAACCGTAACCGATTTTGAGTCTGTTTTCCCCTAATTTAAAGGAGTTAGCCAACTCCTTTAATATTTGGTGATGCACCCTTAGCGGCGGGATGTGCATCA
This sequence comes from Arachis ipaensis, assembly GCF_000816755.2. Classification (NCBI taxonomy): domain Eukaryota; kingdom Viridiplantae; phylum Streptophyta; class Magnoliopsida; order Fabales; family Fabaceae; genus Arachis; species Arachis ipaensis. Next base: position 113,324,891 of record NC_029794.2, on the reverse strand, counting down.
GGCCACCAAATCCCAAATCCCTAACAATTACTTTCTTCTCCTCGCTCATATTTCTGAATTTGTCACTTAACAAATGGGTTGAACACTTAAAGTCTTTGGTTTGCTATAAACAAAGCAAAATTAGAGTTAGATATATTTCTATTTTCAAAAACTGATTTGATCTAAGACATATATTTGTTCTTACATTTTTTCCAGCTTGGTTTCTGCCTGCCATTTTTTCTGAAATAAAAAATACACACGTAGATATCAGTCAAATACACCCATAGATCAGCTACATACAGTTATACGGTTTCTCATAAGTATTTAATTAGATCAGTTCAAAATGATGTTTCAATTCACTCAAACATACATAAATATACAAGGTCAAGCAATATACACCTAAGGACAAGCAATATTTAGAACACTCGCAACAGTTGATTATATTACATTATATCAGTTCAGAATTATACATCCAACAAATTATGCCATATACACCCAACAAATTACTCCATATACACCTACCAAATTAAGCAATATACTCCCAAAAATCAGTTACGAGAAGAACTAGAACAAGAAGAACAGTAAAACCTAGAACAACTAAGAAGAATAGTAAAACCTAGAAACAAGAAGAACAGTAAAACCTAGAACAAGAAGAACATTAAAAACAGTAAAATGAGTACTAGAACAAGAAGAACAATAAAATGTAGAAAAATGTAGAAGAACAGTAAAACCTAGTTCTTCGATTTTCGATATGTGAAAAATCTACAAGATGAGTAAAATAGTAACGTACCTTGAGTAATATATCTTCGTTTTTTCTGGAGATTGTTGATGGAGAGTTCTATCTTGTATTGATGGTTTCTGCTAATTTTCGCGACGAGTTCTATCTCTTCAGTTTCGAATGTTGCTCGAAAATGGACGGTTTGTGTTTTCTTCGAAGAAGGAGAAGTGGAAGAGTACGCCATAATGAGCACTTTTTGCGAAGTGCAACCGTTGAGTGGTGCGCGTGTAAATGACGCTCCATTCAAAGGGAGTGGATGCACGTGGATAGTAGTTTGGGCTGGACAACTTGTAACGCTTGTAGGGCTTTTTTACTTATATGTGTAGCAGGCCCGTTAAATTTATATATTTTATAGATTTTGTGCATCTTTTTTTAATTTAAGAGAATCTATTAGGTATGTTTAAGCTATCTTGTCGAAAATTACGTGGAGTTACCGTAGAGCCGCCTAAACCAATATTCAATTTCGAAAATGTTTGGTAACCAAAGAAAATCAGCCAAAAACAGCTATAACTTGTCTTATTTAGCATTCATTAATTGTTGCGATAATTAATTAATGCTAAATAAGGCAAGTTCTGGCTGTTTTTTTTTGGCCCGGCCCGAAGACCCGGCCCGGTCCCGAATACTTTAGGGGCTAATTTGATGTGATTTCATCGGGTCTAGGGCCGGGTATGGGTCTCAAAAGTAGACTCGGTCATTATTTCGGGTCGGGTCCGGGCCATAGCTCGGGTCACCCAAAATCGGCCCGGTGGCCCGGTCATCATACACAATTAATATTTTGTGTTATTAGTGATGGATGATGGCTATTATTATGTGAAATTTAAGTATTGTAAATTTTAATATTTTGTGTTATTAGTCGTTATATATAAGATTATAAGTTAATATTTTATGTTTAAAATGCATAAGACTTTAGACTAATGCATAATTTTATGTTATTTGTATTGATTTAAATATTTAGTGTTATTAGGCAATATTAGTATTGATTATGGTTATACTTTAATTTTAGAGAAGAGTTACTTCTTATTATATTTTTCTAAGTAAATTTTACCATGTCAAATAATGGTTGGAGTATTGAAAATTTGGATATTTTTACATGCTAACTTACAAGAAGGTATCAAGGTAATATAATGTTAACGGCCCGGTTTTCACCCGGTTTTTATCCGGTATAATCGTGGCCCGAAAGTGTATAGGTTTCATCGGGTCTAGGGTCGGGTTTGGGTCTAACAAATAGGCCCGGTATATATTTCGGGCCGGATCTGGGTCACATCAAACCCAGTTTTACCCGGCCCATGCACACCCCTAATAATAAACATAAAATACAAAAATTATACTTATAAATTTTAACAGAGCCAAATACAAAATAAAAAAACATACAAAACAAAAATAAAATATCATAAATAATAGAAGAAGAGAACTTATATAAAAAAAATAAAAATGATGAATCTGTAAAACCATTAAGTATTTTATAAATTGTGTGCATCTTTTTTTAATTTCAGAGAATTTATTATGTATGTTTAACTCATTTTATTGTAGATTATTCTTCCATGGAGTTATTGGAGAGCCGCCTAAACCAATATTCAGTTTGTCGTCTTTTACTTTAAAAATATATCAAAACTCGATAAATGTTTCAACTAATTTAAACAAAAATTTGTATAAAATTAATTCTGTAAAATTGATTTTAATTAGAAGCAAGTAAGTGTTAATATAATTTATGTTTGACAATTTTATATATATATATATTTTTCTCAAACATATTCCCCAACCAACGGGTTAAAGATTAATTCGTTCGTGGAGCCACCCGCAAAGCCGCCGAAACCAACACTCGTTTTGCGTCTCTTATTTTAGAAACATATCAAAACTCAAAAATAGTAACAAATGTTTCAACTAACTTAATTGAATTAACTTGGTAGTAGTTGCAGCTTATTATAGTAGTGTCTAAGTGAATTATTGATCCTTATTAATTAAAGTACTATCAACTTTTGGCTTCCTTAATCAATAACTTTTCGGTGCTGCCATTGGATTTGATGAAATGGAATGAGTAGCTACCATCTAACAAAGCTTCAGTTTCTTAAAAGTTAATGACCCACAGTTCTTTGCCTTTATCTATGTAGGGACAAAAAGCCAATAGGTTGTGCTCACAATTTTTTTTATAATATATATTTTTTAACCACATCACAATAGATACTAATAAATTCGATATTCTAATAAAAAAAATTGGCCATAAGAGTTATGGATTAAATTGCAAGCTTGAAGAAGTAGGTAAATTGTATCTTACAAGAGTATGTGAGAAGGTGGGTTGCCAGCGATACAAGCTCCATAGCACCGGTGGCTAACAGAAATTTGGCGGTAGAATTAGTGATGACGGTATCAAAAAAGGAAGAAATGGGTAAGGATAGATTGATAATTTCAGAGTTTATTTTAAATGAATAGAGTAATTACAATTTAATTCAAAATCAAACTCAAAAGGTAACGTTTTATACTGATTGGGAGGGGAGTGTAGATTTTATGAAAAATAATGATATGATTAATGATGGGGAATTTGAGAAAACAATTATCTGGAATTATGTGAATAATAGGCTGAATAAAGGGTTCACTAGGCCAAAAAATACAAATAAAAAAATATATCCTTTTATGGCCTAATAACATAATATATGCTAATTTTGTGAAGGGTAATAGTTTTGGCCTTGTCTCACTAATCAGAAGTCCATATCATGTGGAT
>NC_029794.2:113298883-113321298 GCF_000816755.2 Arachis ipaensis | reverse complement strand
TATCCTCCTTGATAGATAACTTTGTTGAATTAAAATTAGTTTCAATTACCCTATTACCCTAATTTTATTAAAATTATTAAATTGCCCCTAACCCTAATTTTGTCATACCCTTCCCCTCCATTCTCCCTTCACGCTGCGCAGCCTCAAACCCCCCTCTTCACTGTCTTTGCTGTGCAGCAAACACACACAATTTCCCCTTCGAATGTAAGAAAGAAAAAGAAGCTGAAAGGGGGAGAGAGACAAGGAGATAGGAGATCCGTGAGATCCGAGGGAGGAAGAGCACCGGGGAGGGAGCAGCTCGCCGACCAGCCAACCGAGATGGGGGTTGGCTCGCGAGTGAGGGTGGTCACGGGCTTGGAGCCACCGCGCCTTCGTCGCCACCGTGTCCACGCCGGTTGTCGCCGCTGTGACGCGTCCGAGAGGAGAGAAGTCGCACTAGAGAGCTGACCGCCAGGGGCACTGTTGTTGCGAGCTTGCCGCCGCCGCTGTGAAGGATCTGCCATTGCCTTTGTTGCCGCTGGAGAGAGGGAGACCGGAACGGGTAAGGAGGAGGAGGGTTGTTTCTGCCATCATTAGAGTCCCGCTGCCGTTGATGCCATGGCTGCCGCACCTCTGGCCACTGGGAACAGATTTGTGACTGCTAGGGTCCAACCACCACGCCCAGCCATTGTTCGCGTCGCCGGCGTCGCCTCCGTCGGAACCACTGCTGTCACTGCCAGCTTCCATCTCCATCATGGTTGATTATGGATGAGAGTGGAGAATGCTGCCTCTACCGCCGGAGAACGCTCTGCCGGTAAGGGTTTGAATTGTGGTTTCTGTCCTTTTAGATTTCGAGAAGCTTTTGATGTTGCGTGGTTATTATAGTTGATCCACCGGAGCTTCTGGCCGCTACTAGAGCTACTACCGGGTCAGTTTGGGATTGCAGCTCGTCCGTTCTGCTGTTATCGTAAGTGTATTTTATTTTGAATTCTCGGTGTTGGTATTCTATTTTAAATTATTGAGAATTTTGCGATGTTAATATCTCAGGGTGAGTTTCGAAAATTGTATGATTAAAATAAGAGTCAATGCGGTGTCATCTTGCTTCGTTTCTCGCGGTGAGACTATTCGGTTCCATTTCTTTTTATCGCAGTACTTTATTGACAATTATGTTGTAATTTTGTTTAATATCCATTTTGCGTTAATTCCAATTTGCGTCAAATAAGTCGTCGTTGCTGAACCTTGATTGTCGTTATTGATATTGCCTAGAATCACTGAGGTTGCTGCCGCGGGTTAGGAATAGAAAGAGGATTCTTGACGCGTTAACTTTAAACGGGTCGACTTTGAGGTAAGGGCTTTTCTAAAAAGCTATTTTATATCTGGAATTGTTATAAATGGATACTGGTGTGAGAATTATATGCTTTTAGTGATTGTACCAGTCTTATGTATTGTTTGGCGACTTTGGTTGAATATGATTATATGTTTTGATTAGATTCTTGTTTGGTTTTGATAAATGAATTGTTGCTTAACTGTTTCTTTAAAGTTTTAGAAATGAGTTTAATCGGTTGATAATAATTTGATCTTGAAACGATTTCCTTGAGATATGAAAATGAGGTGACTGTTGGATTTAGCTTGCTTTTGAACTGATTTTGGATTTTGGACCGTTGAAAATGATTATGGAATGGTTTAGTTGGGACCCGAACCGGGTGACAAAGTCCAAGTTTTAAGTGAGGTGCTGCCGAAATTTCTATAAAAATCCTAGACTTTGTTTGAAAAGTTATTTAGAAAGGTTTGGATTTGAGAAATTATATTATTTGATTTATTAAAATAATATTTATGTTTTCGTGCTTAATTTATTTAAGTAAACATTATGTCTTGAGTTCGATTTATTTAGAAATGAATTATTTTACCATTTGAATCACTGAAGGAAAGTATTATGTTCTAATATTGATTTTAATATAAAAAGGACTTTTGCTTTTGGTTAGATTTAAAGATTTCGTTCAGAGGAGCCTTTAGTGATTTTAAAGGAAATTGGACTTTGACTGAATAATTGCGTTTGTGACATTTTGGAAGAAGTTAGAGAATTGGTTTTAAGGAGGAACCTGAAAGTGATTTTAATTTAAATGAATCGGTTCCATTTCAATTGAATTGACTTTGGATTGGGTTGGGACTTGTGACTATATATGATCTGGTTTTATAATCAACTCTTTTTTTATTTGCTTAAACCAAGGATCTATGATTTTAAGAATTTCAATGAATTTTTAAGAAATTGAGATAGGTTGTCCTTCTCTAAAGTCTTGAGACTCTGCTGAGAAATTTCTATTACCAAATTTCGTTTTGGGATGACTGATTTTTGGATCTTTCAAAAGAGATTTTTAATTTGGCCTAGTTGCTGAATTGTTTGGAAGTTTTAGAAGGGTGTTGTAGAAATGTGGATTGTTTTGAAAGAAGAAATTTCTTTTGAGAAAGATGGCTTATAAGCTAGAAGTGATTTGGGAATGCGGATTTTTTAAGTTAAGACTGGGATGAATTGAAATTGATTTTCAAAGAAATTAAAAGTTCTTTGAGAAAAGTGATTTGTGGCTAAAATGATTATTGTATGTTTGATGATGTTGGATGGTGGAAGTGTTGTTATGCTATGAGCCAGAATGGCTGTATATGATAATGAATTATGACTGTTTGTGGAATATGTTATGAGCCGGAATGGCTGTATATGATAATGAATCATGGCTGGTTGTGGAATATGTTATGAGCCGGATGGCTGAGTATGAATATGAATGGTTATTGAATTGATAAAGTTATTGTTGCACTTCCAATTATCTGAGATACGAGTTTTCCTGGGTAGAAGCAGTGGCTAGCCACCACGTGCTCCAGGTTGAGACTCGATACTCTGCTGACCCTATGTCGTAAGTGTGGCTGGACACTGTGAAAGTTCCAGATGAGCTCGGCCCCGTGAATATACACCAGTGAGGGTGTTGGATGTGAATTATAATTATAATTGTGAATAACTCGAGTTGGGGATGCACGATAGAGAGACAGTCTAATGGTTAGCTACCAGGACTTGTCGGGTTGGCTTTATAACCGACAAATGATATCATCATCCGCTAGGACAGGCATTCATCATATGCATCTATGTGACATTGTTTGGATGTGCATAATGTACTTGGTTTGCCTTTGTGATTACTTGTGATTAACTGCTAATTGTTCTACTTGCAGTAACTATTTGTTTGTGCTTGAACTTTCCTATTTGTGTTTGCGACTGAGACTCTGTTGGACTGTGGTGATTGATTGTTGTTTGGGTTGTTTTGGTCTTGGGCCGTGGTTGATCATGAGGTGGGCCGAAGGCCATGTCTGGTTGATGTTTCTGGTTTAGAAAAGTATGAAAAACTAATTTGGTTCAGCATGGATAAACCTTTTGAATGGCTTTTGAATTTTTAAGAAATGAACAGTTTCCTCTTTTAGAAAAGATTTCAAATATTTTGTATAGTAAGCCTTTGCTTTTGAAAAGATGCATAAGGCAGTTATTAATCACTGTAACGACTTTATCTCGCGTATCCTATTATAGTAATTCTGCAATCCTATAGTGAGGACCCTTTCGAGGATGATGTTTTCACTCTCCTACAGGACTTTTCTTTTCAGGTTACGAACGACGAAGTTCGGAAGAGTTTATTGCAAGTTTATATATATATATATATTACATATATATGAGATTCCTGTGAGTATTGTAATTTATATTGTAAGTATGAACGTATGTTTTTGAAAGATTTAGTTTAAGTTTTAAACAGGCTCATATTGTAGTATTAAATATTATAAGAGTCGTCGTAATACCCAAGCTATCAGAGTGGCGCAGCTGGAAGCGTGACATTTTGATAGTTAGGGTGTTACAGATAGAGGCTGCGGCCTTGAGTTGGACCTTCCGGGTCGGGTTAGATCCACTCCAACACATGGTTCCTGCGTTGCTTTCCATGGCGAGAACAAAGGGGAGAATGGTGGAAGTGCCGGCACGCCAATTTTGCGCAGCAAAGAAGACCGACTTTCTAGCGATCAACAACGAGAGTATGGTGGCGACGGCATCGTCGGGTCTGTTGTCGTGGACGTTAAGCGTGAGCAACGGTTGATGATGCGCTTTCCTATGGAGAGTGAGACCACGCTTGGTTACTTAGTTTCGCTGGCGACGGAGGGGTTCCGTTCTTCCAAGAACGGTGGGTCCGATGGGATGAGGAGGTGAGCTGTTCAATGGCCGGGAAAGGGAAAGCGACCTATCGGTTTGGGTCCGTTGAAGATGGAGAAGAAGTTCTTGTTGAAGACCATATGAACTCGGATGATGAGGGGCTTAATGATGGTAATGTTAAAACTGGAGTTGGCGTGGATATTGGGGTTGGAAAACAGGAAATCAAAGATGATAAGACATTGGAACGAGAGGAGAAGATGCTTCAAAACAAAAGGACATGGGAATTGGCTGTTGAGTTAGGAGCGGTGCAGTACAACGAAAAGGATGATATCATGGCAATTCTCTAAGCACAGAATGAAGAATTGGCTAAAAAAAAAAGAGGCTAGCAAAGCAGAAAGAAAAAGCATGAAGATGCAGACCCAAAAACCATAAAAAGGTGTGTAGTAAAATTTTAAAATAATTTTTAGTTCTTGGAATGTTAGGGGATTACACGGTATTAGAAAATTGAGTATGGTGAAGGACCTAAAAAAGAAGCAAAAATTGAATGTTAGGATTGATTGAATCTAAGATGCAAGTTGTGACTAACTTTGATGTAGTACGTATTTAGGGGAGTGATGCTGTAAGGTAGGAGTATGTAGGTTTGGAAGGTACATCCGAGGGTCTATTGTTAATGTAGGATGATATGCTGTTTAGAATGAATAATTGTTATAAAGGGAAAAGATGGTTATATGTTGAAGGAGTTCTATTAAAAAATGAGTTCAATTGTACTTTTTGTCTGGTATATGGTGCTCATATTAGAGTAGAGAAACTTGTTGTATAGGAGAAATTGAGCTATATAACTGGCTTATGTCAGGTTCTGATATGTTACATGGGTGGCTTTAATGAGGTGACACAGGTAGAAGAGAGGAAAGGACAGACAGGATAACAGTGTCGGCAGAAGATTTTAAGACTTGGATCCAAGATATGCGGTTAATAGACTTGCCGTTGAATGATCGAAAATTTACATGGTTCACGGTCTTCTAGTCGTATTAATAGAGTTCTGTTGAGTGTGGAAAGTATTGGGGAGTTCCCGGCAATTCGACTAAAAGGTCGTTCGAGAAGTTTGTCAAATCATTACCCAGTAAGAATTTAGGACTCTAAGTTGAGAGGTGGACCCCTACCTTTTCGGAGCTTAGATTCTTGATTTACACATGAGGGTTTTCTAAGAAAGGTCAGGGAGGAATGGAAAAATCTTATTCAGGTGTAGTTCATAGATAAGTTGAAGGGTTTAACAGTTTCTTTGGGGAGATGGCATAAGGATAATTTTGGTGACTTAGACAAGAAGATTCAGTGCTTTGAAGATGAGATTAAAAAGATAGATTATATGGCTAGCATTGAGGTTCATGATAGTACAATGGAGGATAGAAGAAAGGTGCTAGTAATTTTGTGTGAGAAATGGTATATGAGAAAAGAAATGCACTGGAAACAAATGTTGCGATCCAGGCATGCAAAGGAAATGGATAAAAATACTAGGTATTTTCATAACTTGGCAAGAAGGAGAAACAATAGAATTGATATGTTGGTAATTAATAGAAGGTTGATAAGAAATCAAGCTCGGATCAAGATTGCTATCAGAGAGTTTTATAAGGATTTGTATCATCAGGAGAGATTGCTGGTTGTGGGATTTAGGGATGGGTTGGTAAATCAAATAGATGAAGAAGAGTCTGCAGCATTGGAGAGAATGTCCATGATGGAGGAGGTTAGAGAGGCGTTTTTGGATTGTGAATCATCTAAGGCTCCATGTAGTGATGGGTATAACATGAATTTTATTAAAAAGTGTTGGGATGAGATTGGTGCAGAGTTCACGGTAGTTGTGCTGGATTTCTTTCGGTCATTAAGGTTACCTTCTGATTCAAATATTATGTGGGTGGCCCTAGCACCTAAGTTCGTTGGAGCCAAGGAGATTAAGGACTTTTGGCCGATTAGCATGGTAGGTTGCGTCTACAAAGTAATCTATAAAGTGATGGTCAGAAGGATGAGATAAGTGATGCCAGGTCTAGTAGGAGAGACTCAGAGCGCATTTGTGAAAGGTCAGAAAATACATGATGGAGCTCTTATTGCGTGTGAAATAGTGCAATGGCTTAAGCTGATAAAGAAGAAAGCACCGATCATTAAATTACTTTCAGAAGGCTTTTGATAGAATAAAGTAAAGTTGTGTGGATATTGTGTTATAGAAGATGGGCTTTGATTGGAGGTGGAGGGAGTGGGTGAAGGAGTGTGTTGGTATAACTTCTATGTCGATTCTGATAAATAACTCACCATCAAAACCTTTTAAGATGGAAAAGGAGTTGAGACAAGGTGATTCACTGTCTCCATTTTTGTTTGTCTTTGTTGTTGATATTCTACATAGGATGGTGGGTGAGGCAGTCAAAAACAGATGTATTTCGCCTTTGTTGATTAGCAAGGATAATATAGAGTTGTTACATCTCTAATTTGTAGACGACACTATATTGTTTTGCCTACGGAGGAGGAGACCATCAGAAATTATGCAAGGTTGCTAAGGTGTTTTGAGATGATGTCGAGGTTAAGTATCAACTTCGATAAATCTAGTTTGATCCCAACCAATTGTGAACAACAGTGGATTTTTAACATATGTAAATTATTGGGATGTAAGGAGGCTAACCTTCCAGTGAAATATCTTGGTATATCCCTAGGAACGAACCCAAGGTTGGTCAGGACTTGAAAGCCAATAATTGATAAATTGGAGGAGAAGGTTAGCTTGTAGAAAGCAAAAGTGCTCAATAAAGCTAGTAAGTTGGTCTTTATTAAATCTATGTTAAATAGTTTGCCGGTGTACTATTTGAGCCTATATAAGATGTCGAAGACAGTGGCAGAAAAGTTGATTTTGTTGCAAAAAAAGTTCATAAAGAGGAAGGTAGGAATGGTATGGCACTAGTTAAGTGGGATGTGATTCAGGCTCCAAAAAATTTGGGTGGGTTGGGGGTGGGTGATGCCGTAGTTAGGAAAACAACACTCATATTCAAGTGGAGGTGGCATTTTTCAAAAGAGGAGTGTCCATTATAAAAAAATGTTGTATGCTCTTATATATTATAGTTTGAACCCCAATGTGATGTTATCAAATCAGACATTGCCTAATAGAGAGGGTCCATGGAAGGATATTTGTCTGCTGCAGTTCAAGGATCATAATGTGAGAAACAAGATAATTGCTAGGTTGTCTATGGAGGTGGATGATAGAAGAAGAACTCACTTCTAGGAAGATGTGTGGTTACAAAGTGGGTTATTAAAAAACGTTTTTCAAGGCTCTTATCTGTTTCAAACCAAAGAGGATCGGTCACAGGGTATTGTGAGTTTTGGGTTGGGTTAGAGTGGATTTAGAACTTTCAGTGGTGGCAACATTTATACCAATGGAAGTTGGAATTAGTGGACCAGTTATATGAGACTTTAAGGCTTGTAAAGTTAGCTAATGAAAGGCAAGATAGACTTGTGTAGAAGTTTGACAAAGAAGGTATTTTCTCTACTAACTCTTCTGTGCAGGTGGTATAGTCAGAAACACTTCTAGAGGATGTTACCAACTATAGCTTCACTAGAACCATATGGAAAGATTTGGTTCTACCACGAGTGGAGTTATTTATTTGGTTTACTTTGATAGGAAGAGTGAATACTAAAGAACGAATGTATAGGTTGAGAATCATTACTCAGGGTGATAACATATGTGCATTGTGTAAAAAAGATGTCGAACATATTCACCACTTGTTTCTTGACTGTGGGTTTACTTGACAGGTGTGGTGTGCATGGCTCTCTGATTTTGGGAGGTTGTAGTCTATTTTGGGATCGCTGAAAGAACATTTTGAGAGTTGGACAGGTATCGTTAATAGAAAAGAGGAGTGTAACAAGTGGCTTATATGTTTCTTTGTAGTTATTTGGAATGTCTGACTAGAAAGGAACGGGCGGATCTTTCATAACAAGGAAGCATGTGTTGAAGAAGTTTTTCACATATCATTGACCAATTATAGAGTGTGGAGTAGTATGGTTCCCTTCTGTTGTTGATGGTAATGCTGGAGATAACATTGGGGATAGCTATTAATATATTTTACATTGGGTGTTGGTTTTTGTGACTTTGTTCTACTGTCACTCCACTCTACTGTGTTGAGCTCGCTTGTTCAAAAATAACTATTATATAGACGTATCAAGAGGTTTTGCACATATTTTTGATAATTTAAAATTTTTAAATTGTTAATTTTTTAGCATTCAAGGAAATATGTGATGGATTGAAGTTGTTTTATGATGTTACTCAACTGTTTTCTGGTTCTAAATTTTTGACTGCCAATCTTACTTTAATCTGGTTTGTAAAATAGAAATCTCATTGGATGAATGGCAATTTTCTAGTAATTCTTTAATTGCTAATATGGCATCTAGCATAAAGAAGAAATTTGAGAAGTATTGGGATGAGATTCATGGCAATATGGGTGTTGCTGCTGTTTTAGATCCTAGGTACAAGATGGTTGGGTTTGAGTTTTAATTTGAAAAAATATATCCAGATCCAACAAAATATTCCAAGCAAGTTGACAGAATTCATCAATTGTGTAATGAGTTGGTTAATGAATACAATCAAAAAATGAGTTCTGATGTGTCATATGTTGGTACAAAAGAAGTTGATGAGAGTGGAAATATAAGCCTATTTAGGGATGATGATTATATGGTGTATCTTAAAAGAAGAAAAATGACAAAGGATTCATGTGTGAATGTTGAGTTTGATCATTATCTTGAGGGAAAAATTCATCCTCCAAATAATCCTAACTTTAATGTTTTGAAATGGTGGAAGAACAACCAAATGAAATTTAAAGTTCTTGCAAAAATATCCAAGGATATATATGTCATTCCGGTATTCACTGTTGCTTTTGAATATGCTTTTAGTACAAGTGGTCATGTAATTTCTCCTCATCGTGAAAAACTCAAAGAAAGCATAATTGAAGGTTTGATGTGTGGCTAAAGTTGGTTTTGGGCAGCCTTAGAGAGTAAAGGACGATTTCAAGACTACGTTGAACCTTAGGGATGATTTTGTATCCAAAAAAATGTTGGAGACGAAAGAAATTTTTGGCCTATACCTTAAGAACCAAAATCGTACTTAATCCGAAAAATTAAGATAGAACCCTATAAATTAAAAGTAACTATTTCTGTGAGAATTTATTCTCAAAGTTTAAAACCAACCAATCAAGGATGTAAATTATTAAGAATTGATAATTCAATATATAAATTCGGGCTAATTAATTATCATTCAATCACAAATATACTTAACCTATTTTTTATGCTTTTACACTCACAAAGTTCCATACAAAGAAAGTGAGGTTCATGTCAAAACACACAAGAACAAGAACCAGCAAAATAACCAAAAGAAACCAAATTTTATACTCATTATTTCTCCTTGCATCTTATCCAAATTTAATCTACTTCTTTTAAATATAACTCTATTTTTAGCATTCTACAACACCAAATTATAGCATAAAGACAAAGCACCATACCTCTTTTACTTTGTTTGGCATTTTTAGTTCTAGCCATATTTCAAAACATGACAAAGCATTTCCTAACTATATCCACACCAAATTTCTCTCCCATGATATTTTGCATCTAAAGAAAGGAAAACTACCAAAAGTACCCATGAAGTTTACAAATGCTAACAAAAATACCCATAAACTAAGGAAATTAACGATGTACCCATGAAAGATGGGTTCCGTAAGACAAAAGTATCAAAACCCTAATTTTTTGTTAATTTTTTAATAAAATTCCCAAACTACCCCACCTTCAAACTCAACTCACTTTTTCAACCTTCCATAACCCAACCTGCACCTTTAAAATCATTGTCATGGAGTTTGAAACTACTCCTATAACAGACCAGGTTGAAATCAATAGTTGTGGTAGTGGTGGTAATGGTGGAGGATCGGACCTCAACCAGTTCAGTCATAAGTTTACAACTCATACCCAAACTAAATCAATCAAACACTAAAATATACCCAAAACATAAAAATTTTCAAATCCATTCATCCAATTTCAATTCACTTTAGAAAAACTAGAAGCAGAAACAACCATCAACCATAAAAAACCAACAAATTCATTCATCCAATTTGAAATTTACTTTAGCAAAAATTAGAAGTAGAAGTAGCCATCAACCGGATCTTCTATAAATTAATCTCAGCCTTCGTAAAAAATAGAAGCAGATATAAAAAAAATCAGAAAAAGTATCTTTCTAGTAGTAACTAAATCAATTTTGGAAAAGAAGAAAAATAAAATAAAATAAAAAATGTTTTAAAAAAAGAAATACTTTTTTTTCACCGGCTGTAACATCATCGAAGGCAGAACCTCCATCAGCATTGCCGCCTCCCTTTCTTCTCCACCACCTCTTTCTGCATGCAACAGCACCACGACCCTTCTCTCTTTTTAGGCGCGCGACAATAGCATTCTCCTCGACTGGGTCAGGCCGCCACGACGATATTCTCCTTGGTTGAGACAGGCGTACCATGGAGATGTTCTCCTCAGGTTGGGTCACAGGCGCACAACGAAGGTGTTGTAGTCATCTTAAAAGTGAGAGGGGAAACAATAAGAGGGGAGGAGATTGGCGGTGACGGGGTAGGTGGGTGGCGGACGACAATAAGGAGGTAGGAGGAGAGTTCTATGACTCCGTGAGGGTTTTTGAGAGAAGGATAAGTGAAGAAAGAGGAAGAAGTGAGAAGAGAAGGAGTGACAGTAGAATGGGGTTAAGGTGAGGTAGTTTAGAAATTTTATTAAAAATCAACAAAAAATTAGGGTTTGGATACTTTTGTCGTACTTAACCTATCTTTCATGGGTACATCGTTAATTTTCTTTGTTTATGGGTACTTTTGTCAGTATTCGTAAATTTCATGGATACTTTTAGTAGTTTTTCCCTAAAACAAAAAGACGGTGGACCATTTTGTAACCTCTCCACACAAAACACAATTTGAAAACTCTTCCAAAATAATGCCAAATCTAGCCAACTTCTTCCTCATACTGAGTTTTTCATGCAAAACAAAATATATATATATATATATATATACTAGACCTTATTCAAGGTTAAAAATATGTAGATAAGTTAGTTTAATTTCTATTAGAACTTAATTTAATTAAGTACTTTGTTTATCAAATATATTTAAGAATTATTCTCAACTTTCAATACTATCCAATATCAATAGTCATCATAAATATATAATACCAATAACTAATTATAGTCAAGTATAAATCAACAACATTTTTATAATCTAATTTAACCACAAATAATCTCTAGTTTCCTACTATAACAACATTTCAAACACTATACTTGAAGGTGAAAAAAAGATTGCCCAATCAAGGATGATGGCATCAGCAGCAGTAGCTCCTCCAATCGGCACCAATGACAACACTCACAGTATGGTGTTTGAAATATCCAAATATCGAAATATCAAAGACAACTATTAAAATTTCACAACTTCTAACACAAAATCAAATATCCAAATATCAAAGACAAATATTAAAATTTGTTATTAATCATCAAATTCAAAAGAAAAGAGCAATATTCAAGAACCTTGAACTCTTTTGTTGAATCACATACTCTCAAATGGTGATTCATTTATTACTCTCAAACATCTCTTTCAACTTTGTTAGGAGCAGTTTTTTAATTAAATAATTAAAACACAGCATAGAGAATACAAAAAATTAAGCTGCACAAAGCATAAGAATGCAAAAACAGCATGAAAAATAGCAATACAGCAAACAAACAACACTATAAAAGAATAACGACAATCAAGAACAATAACAAAAATAGCATTGAACAAACATCAACAATTAGAATCATCAAGAACAAACAACAACAATTAGCAAAAACATTAAACACGACATTGAATAATTAAATAAAAAAATACAACATCTGAACAAAAAAATTAAAAAAAATCCCACTTACCAAACTACAAAAATATACCCAAAAAATTGAAACCAAATACTTAGAACCAAAATCATAACCAAAAACAAATTCAAAAAGAAAATTCTAAAGAAGTAACAACCAAAAACACCAAAAATTTAGAAAACTTAAAATAACCAGAGACTTTCATATGTTCTAAAATTCAATAAAAGAGAGAGAAGGTGGAACTTCAAAAAGCAATGGAGATGGCTGAACAACAGTTGAAGTGCGGTTGAACATCGGCAAAACATAGACTGAACAGAGGCTCAAACATGTGATAGAATAGAGGCTGAGCACAATAAAACGGTAGTGGAAGCACGACGAAACGGCAGTGGAAGCACAGCAAAACAGAGGCAAAAGAACAACGAACAAGGGCCAAATTTAGGGAGAGACATTCTCTGAGAGTTTGAGAGTGAGATGAGTTAGAAGACTTAGGGTTTTAGTTTGAAGCTAGCACAGAGAGTAGGGACGGAGCGGAGAAGTTGTTGCCATGCTAATAAACTGTCAGCAATGGCAATGCGAGGAGTAGAGTCACGACGGCGCGTTGAGGCGAGAAGCATCGACGAGAAGAGGGAGGAAGCTTCATCCGTTGCATAGTGAGGAGAGGAAGTGAGTGTGTGTCGGGGGGAGAGAGAGAGAGAGAGAGAGGGAGAGAGGTTTGTTTGTCGAAAGGGGTTTTGATTCATTCATATACAAATTATAAAAAATTAATTTAATTACCTATAATAATTTATAAAAAATAAAATGATGAATAAATAAAATAAATCTTGAATAACTTAGATGACTCTCTTTATGAATATTTTTCTCTTTCTCTCCTTAAACTACTCTTTTTTTTCTCTTATTCTCTTCTTCAGTCCTTGCCTTTTTTCTCTTGTTTATTTGTCTTCGTTCTCTTTATTTCGTGTGTGTTAGTGAAACTAGGAGATTAAGATTAAGTTTTAGAAGAAGGGGATAGTTTAAAAAATTTAACAAAAAATAAGAAATTCAAATTTCAGTTTCATCTTATTTTTCAATCACTTAATTTTTAAATTTCAAATTATGCACAATACTTTATTATTAGGAGAATTACTCATGAACTCTTACCAATGTAAAACATGTTAAACTTTTGCAACAAGACACATTTTCATTATAAAACATATTGAACTTTTGCGACAAAACTTTTCGTTATAAAACATATTGAACTTTTGTGACAAAACAATTTTCTGTTATAAAATATTTAAGCATTTGCAACAAAAACACCTTTTTGTTACAAAAATATTTTAAACTTTTGCAATAAAACGACTTTTTCTTACAAAACATTTTAAACTTTTACAACAAAAAGACTTTTTCTTTTACAAAAAATAATATATTTTATAATAAAAAATAATTTTTGTTACAAAAAATAAAAAACTTCTATAACTAATTGTCTTGTTGTTACAAAAATCCTTATTTTGTAACAATAGTTAATTTTTGGACAATTTACCATAATAAATAAACTGGCATCCAATATTACCAGATTACACAAAATGCAAAACGGATACCAAAATGCATTTTTTTCATAATCTATGTAAACCGCGACAGGGATCCCACGGTTTACGAATACACGTAATCTGCTACAGGGGTGTCGCGGATTACGTTCTAGGGAAAATAAGTATAATCCGTGACAGGGGTCTAGCGGTTTATGCATTAGTATAATTATGTTTTAGGAGTCTCGCGGATTACATTTGTGGTGGTTGTAAGGTTTTTTAGAGAGAGAAGGAGAGGTTTTCTAGAGAGAGAAAAAGAGAGAAAAGTGTGGGTTGGTTGAGTTGAGATCGGGTCAGGACTATGGCGGAGGCACGCAGTCTTTACAGGCTCAACGGCGTTGTGCACGTTGCTGGCAACATAAACAAAGAGGTTAGTTTGGTTATTTTTAGTTAATATATTTCGTATAATATTTTTCCAATGATCGTGATTTATGTATTTAAGTTTAGATTTAAATTATTATATTAAAATCATAAAATTTAGTATTTAATTAATTTAGATTAAGGTCTTAATCGTTTATGCCTTTCATTGAATTTTGTGATAAGAAAATAGGAACTGTATGTTACCTGTTTAAATTTTAATATTGTATTTTTTGTGTTAGATTACTTTAAATTAGTGTTGGATTTTTTATATATTTTTGGTTTTTTTTGTCACATGCTCCAGCCGACTAGGTGTATTTATAGTGTTCGGAGGCAGCAAAACATGCCTTTGCATGACAGGATCGTACCCTATCTGGAGAGGGCTGGTTTGTACCACCTGGCGAGGCTCAACGCTAGGTGGTTCTGGTTGGACGAGCCCTTAGTCAGTGCTTTCATTGAGAGGTGGCGTCTTGAGACGCATACCTTTCATATGCCTTTTGGAGAGTGTACCATCACGCTGCAGGATGTAGCATACCAACTGGGGCTGCCCGTGGATGGTTTACCTGTATCCGGGTGCCTTACAGATTTTGAAAAGCTTATGAAAGAAGGCAAATTGACGTGGGAGTGGTTTCAGGAACTGTTTGGCGAGCTTCCACCACAGAATAAGGTAAAGCAGTATACAGTCCACTTCACCTGATTTTATGAGAGGTTCAGGGTGCTGCCGAATGATGCTACGGAGGACATGCAGCGATACCAGTCGCAGATGTCTGACCCTTAGGGGTACCAGCCCCAGTTTCATGTAGACCTGAATGAGCCTGCTAGCAGCCCGTATGACAGTTGGTTGGGCATGGGAAGGACGCCTCCATCTGCATATGGCGTGGACATGTCCGTCGATCCTCCAGCACAGCAGCGCCAGAGGCCAGCCAAAATGAGACGGACCGCTCGATGTGGTATATGGTCACATCTCCTAGGCGCAATTGGACATGACTCTCACGAGGAGGATGAGGACAGGCAGGAGTCGTAGCTGTTTATTTCATGTTTTCATTGATGATACCTATGTATGTCAGATTTGTCGTGTACTTTTGTATTATATGATGGTACTTAGTTTATTTCCATGGACTTATGTGTGTGTTATGTATGTTTTTGTTTACCATACACTTACTTTATTTTATGTTTATGCAAACTGCTCATTAACGCATAAATCGCTAGACCTCTGTCGCGGTTTATGCACACTCGTCATTCACACATAAACCGCGACACCCCTGTAGCGGATTATGTGTATTCGTAAACTGCGGGACCCCTGTCGCGGTTTACATAGATTATGATAAAAATGTATTTTGGTATCCGTTTTGCATTTTGTGTAATCTGATAATATTTGATGCCAATTTATTTATTATGGTAATTTTTGCTACAAATGCTCTATTAATAAATTAAAAGCTATTTTGCAATGAAAAAAAATATAAGTAACCAACTTTATGGGCAACCAACTTGAATAACTTTTTAAAAAATTTTATTTTAAAATTTTCAAAAATTAAGATTAGATTTAAAAACACGCATCATCCAACCTCAACTTCTAACACGACCTTTCCCTCTAATTTCTCTTTCCCGTGATGTCGCGTCCTCCATCTGTAATTCCTCTCAATTGCCCTCAAGGTCCATTGCCCGGCCCCTTGTGCAACATCACGTCCTCCCCTCAACTCTTCTCTCCATGGCGTCGCGCCCCTCCTCCTCCAACCCTGGTTGCCACAATGCCGTGCCACTTCATACAACATCTCATCCCACGATGCGCATGCCTTCCTTTGCAATTTTTTGTGCCATGACGTCTCTTTTTGTAACTTGTCATCCCGCTATTCACTAATTGATATTCATTAAAAAATAAAACACTAACACTAATAATATCTCCGATTTCATAGGCAACACCACTTCAAATTTCATTTGTATATGTGGACTCCAAAAAAGTTTAAACATAACTTCTTTAACATAATAGTTACATAAAAATAATCATGAATCATAAATATAAATATAGGTCCTCCTAGGGTAAACGCAGATCGGATCGGGTCAGATATGACCAAAATTTCGATCCGATCCACACTAAAATTATCGGATCCAATATCCACAATTTTTAAGGTTTGATCCGATCCGCACATTTGCGGATCGGATATCAGATATATCCGCAAAACACAAAAATATTTTTAAAAATTTATTTTTATTAAAAAATATCAATAAAATTCATTTTTTTATTCTTTTAAATATATTTACTCTTAAAATAATATTAAACATACTTTTCTTGAATAATAAATTAAAATAATACAACATATATGATAATTATTAATTGAAATAAAACATAAAAAGAATATTTATTTATTTATTTCTTTATTTTTGCGGATACGCAGATATGTGGATACCAACACAAAATCCGCAATCCGATCCGACTAGTGTGCGGATCCAATTCGATCCAATTCGAAAACCTTGCGAATCGGATCTATATCCATAATTTTCGGATCGAATTTAGACAAACACTACGAATATGCAGATCGAATTCAATCCATGAACACTCCTAAGTCCTCCGTGGACAACCACAACCTGATCTGTTCCCGCACAGTCGTCGCACTTAACTAAAATGATTTCATCATGTGATATATTATATTGAATTAAAGGAACGAAGATTCTTATGCCAAATTGATTAATGAAATAATCAAGTTAATGAAGCACAATTATAACAAATTATCAAACCAAAACAAACTTTTTGAATAACAACATGGATAGGTCGAGTGTTAACTTACTCGTCTACTTAAGTAAGTGATTGAAAATTAAATTTTGTTTTGTATATATACAATAATTTATTAGTCAATACTAAATTTTTAAATGAAGTTTCGAGCCACTATATTTAATAAACATAAATATAATAAAAAAATATTTATTTATCAATATTAAAAACATATATAGAATAAAAAATAAACTAATTTTAATTTTACTTTTCAAAACTAAAAACATATCAATACGAAATGAAGTGAGTACTTCTCCGAGGAAGACTAGTCACTTTACCGAATGAGACCTAGCTAACACTAGCATGCAATATCACATATCCTAAAATGATTTGTTAATCACATCAAGACTAAATCTATTAAAGAAAAAAAAAATCAGGTTGATGCGTTTAAAAACTCGAAATTAGAATTGATTGAGAAGTTCATAAAAGAAATTGATTGGTATGATGATATCTTACTACTTTCAGCGATATAAAAGCTCACGGGTGGGGAAAGACGATGAGGATACGTTCAACTTAACACTACATACACTCCTGCGAAGAATATAATAATATTGCAGTTCAAGAAAATTACATAAGTGGCAGACAGTTGATGTGGAAAAGGATCATAGCGTCAACAGGATATTGAACGGAATCATTACGTCATAAATCATAATATTTCAATTCATGGTGGAGAAATTTTCAAAATAGGTGTAATGACTAATGTGTGCTGCATTTATTTTTTACTATAGTATAATCCATTAATTTCCATATATATCAAACTGTGGGCTGATTATCCTCTTCATCGTTAATTAGTTGCACACTAGCTACTTGCCTTCATAGGTGAAGACTCGTGGAATATATTTATAAGTATTTGTACCACATAAATATAAACAAATAAAAATAAGATTTATTTATTTTTTTACTAAAAGTTAGGAGACTCGAATCCGCAACCTCTTAATTGAGTATGAGGAGACTATGCCATTTGAGCTATTACTCATTGACAAAAAAATCCGCAACCTCTTAATTGAGTATTTGAGCTATTACTCATTGCCAATGAGTAATAGCTCAAATGGCATAGTCTCCCGATACTCAATTAAGAGGTTGCGTAAAAAAAAAGATTTATTTATCTTGTATCATATATAAGAGTGCATGTTAATTTTATAAATTAAAACATTATTAAAATTTTAAATTTTAATGTATTTGTTAGAAATAAGAGACTAAACTGGAGAAAAAATTTGTGTATTATTAAATGTATTTAAATTATATGAAATGATACGATATAAAAAAATATTTATAGATGCTAAAAAAAGCGTAATAATAAAAACGTAATATTTTATAATAAATATTTAAATATACTAAATAATTCTAATGAATACTAATTAATCTTAATATATTCTGACAGTATTTATTTTAGGGCAATTCACCTAAATAAATTGTTTCACATTTAAAATTATGCAAATGCATTGTTTCCAAAACGAAGAGCAAATGCATTGTTTTACATATCTATAGAAACCGCTACTAGCAGTAGCGGTTTACACAAACACAGAATCCACTGCTGCCAACTGCGGATTACGTTGAGTTGTGACAACATGAAAACCGCTTTGCCTCGCGGTTTCTGCATAATTATGGTTGGTCATAAATCGCTACTACCAGTAGCAGTTTATATGCATTGGAACACGTGTGTAAACCGCTAGAGGCAGCAGCGGTTTACGTTGAGTATGAAAACAAATAGTAAAACTAATTTTTATTTAAAAAAATAATTACAAAACAAATAATTAATGGTATATACTATTTAAATAATATCATAAATAAAAAAAATTAATTTATCATTTCACAATATAATTTAAAAACTATAAATATGCATGTAATAAATTTTTTATTTGTATTTATTATTAAAAGTGAGACCAAATTACAAATAAAAAAATACAATACTCAAAGTATTAAATTATATAAATCAAGATTAATTTTTTTTATTCTCATCTCTTTTAAAATTTATAAATAATAAAAGAATTTATTTTTAGCCAAAAGTTCACTAAATCATATATTTTTCTCTTTAAAAATCATTTCATTCTCTTTTATTTATATCAACCATACAAAGGAGATTCGGAGAGTTTGAAACATGGGTTGTGTTTTTTGTTGCTGATTTGCATTTGAGGTTTTAGCTAAATGAATCTTTTTTCATTTGTGCAACTTTATTGTCTTATGCCAAAAAATAAAAACTATTTGTATTTTATAGTTGATTGATTTGATAAATAATAGTGATAGCATCATAATTTTGATGAATAAAATAAAAAAATATAAATATGCATGTAATAATTTTTCATTTGTATTTATTATTAAAATGAGACTAAATAGCAAATCAAAGAGTAAGACAGAAGTCACCAATCAAATATATAAACTAAGACTAATTTTTTTTCATCTTCATCCCTTTTAAAATTTTTTGGCATAAGACAACAAAGTTGCACAAATAAAAAAGAAATTCATTTAGCTAGAACCTCAAATGTAAAATCAGCAGCAAAGAACACAACGCATGTTCCAAACTCTCCGAATCTCCTTTGTATGGTTGATATAAATAAAAAAAATGAAGTGATTTTTAAAGAGAAAAATATATGATTTAGTGAACTTTTGACTAAAAATTAATTATTTTATTATTTATAAATTTTAAAAGAGATGAGAATAAAAAAAATTAGTCTTGATTTATATAATTTAATACTTTGAGTACTATTGTATTTTTTTTTGTAATTTAGTCTCACTTTTAATAATAAATACAAATAAAAAATTGATTACATACATATTTATATTTTTTAAATTATATTGTGAAATGATAAATTAATTTTTTTTATTTATGATATTATTTAAATAGTATATACCATTAATTATTTGTTTTGTAATTTTTTTTAGATAAAGATTAGTTTTACTATTTGTTTTTATACTCAACGTAAATTGTTGTTGCCTCTAGCAGTTTACACACGTGTCCCAATGCACATAAACCGCTATTGGTAGTAGCGGTTTATGACCAACTATAATCATGCAAAAACTGCGGCTGACAACAGCGGTTTCCATGCTGCCACAACTCAACCTAATCCGCGGTTGACAGTAGCAGATTCTGTGTTTGTGTAAATCGCTACTGTTAGTAGCGGTTTCCATAGATATGTGAAACAATGCATTTACGTCTTCGTTTTAAAAATAATGCATTTACGTAATTTTAAAAGTAAAACAATTTATTTATGTGAATTGCCCTTTTTTTTATATTTGTTAGATGCTCCACTGTAGTGTTGGTGTAAAAAAAGAGTAGTAGCGGTTTGCAGCATTATTCTTTAGCTTTTATCCTTCAAGAAAGAAAATTCCAAATGAATCCAAAGGAAGTCACTATTTAAGGCCAAACCTCTCTCAGCACACAAAACAACACATACAAGCAAAGCCTTCAATTTCAAAGGGCAAGAACCATTCCTTCACCGGTCACCGGAGCAACCGGTAACACACATACAACTAACTCAACATGATAGCTTGCGCGGAGCACTTCCTGCCGGGAAATGACGCCGAACCGAAGCCCGACGACGACGTCGTTTCCAGCCTCTCCAAAACGCTTGGCGTTCAAGCCATCACCACCGACGACTTGGGAATAGCAAGCAAGGACTTCGGCGGCTTGAAATTCGTGAAGCCTTTGGCACTCGTAAGGCCCTACACCGCAGACGACGTTGCTCGGGTGGTGAGAGCGGCAGCAAGGTCTCCGACTCTGACGGTGGCGGCACGAGGGAACGGCCACTCCATCAACGGTCAGGCCATGGCGGAGCATGGTCTCGTCCTCGACATGCGCTCCATGGACGAACTTGTCCAGCTCGTGAGGATTAACGGCGCACCATACGTCGACGTTTCGGGAGGGGCATTATGGGAAGACGTCCTGAAACGCTGCGTTTCGGAGTTCGGTTTGGCCCCGCGCTCCTGGACGGATTACCTCAGCTTAACGGTTGGCGGAACGCTGTCATATGCAGGCGTGAGCGGCCAAGCGTTCCGTTACGGCCCGCAGACTTCTAACGTAACGGAATTGGAGGTGGTTACGGGGAAAGGAGAAACCATAGTATGCTCAAAAACGCAAAGTCCAGAGCTTTTCTTTGCAGTTCTTGGGGGTCTAGGTCAGTTCGGTATCATAACTAGGGCCAGGATTGTACTTCAGGAAGCTCCACATACGGTATGTGAATAATATTGTATATTTTTTTTGTGTTTATTTATTGACATTTTTAATTAGCTCCCGAATTTTCGGTGGTGGGATGCATGAGCGTGCGACACGTAGATAGAAGGTGATTATGTTTTGTTTTGTTTTGTTAGGTGAGATGGATAAGGGTAGTTTACAGCGAATTTGAGGAGTTCAGTAGCGATGCAGAGTGGCTGGTGAGAAGAGAAGAAGGTGAATCGTGTTTTGACTACGTGGAAGGGTTCGTTTTTGTGAACAGTGACGACCCCTCCAACGGGTGGCCCACTTTGCCATTGGACCCTCAACAAGTGTTCGACCCCATTCATATTCCTCCCTCTGCCGGTCCTGTTCTCTATTGCTTGGAGCTCGCTCTTCACTATCGTCACTCAGACCACCCTTCCCGTGTTGATGCGGTATGTATGTATCTAACCTTACTCCCATTATATTCTATACTCCCTAGTAAGTCTAAGGTGTGGATCCTAAGGGGCCAATCATGACTCTGTTTGACCTCGGTGGTTGCTAACTGGGTCCCTCTTAATTAAAACTCTTAACCGTAGACGGGTGGGTCCCCGGTAAAACAGGTGAATATACGACGGATATAGTAGAGTTGGAACTACTAGAGTGATGAATGGAGGACGGCTTATTATTATTCTCGTCCAAACTTAATGGCGCACATATAGCCCACCGTGTCATGTGTGCCTATTCTATAAAATACAAAAATTGTTAAGAAATGCTATCTAGTCTAGTGTAATAATAAGAAATTATTTGAGAATTTTGTGTCTCCATTTGAAATGGGTGCTGAGAACTGACAATACAGTAATGATGTATCTTCCGTTGGATTTTCTGACGCTTTCGTGAAATAAAAAGGCCCATGCCTTAGCAAAAATGACCCAAACGGGACTGTACTTTGCACTTATCGTGATGGCACTGTGGTAATTTCGGTGCTGATCATTGAGATCTCGCTGACGTTACGGTCCCCACAGTTGCCAGAAATGGCCAAAACGCCATCATTTTCTGGAATCTGTAAAGCATGAAGCCATGAACCGTGTGTGTGATGGCGTAAATGCCCTCCTATTATCATATAGGTTGTTGATGGATTGCTTGGACGGCTACGATTCATCAAGGGTCTCAAGTTCCAGGTGGACATGGGATACACGGAGTTCTTGCTACGTGTAAAGCGTGACGAGGAGCATGCGAAAATCAACGGCGTTTGGGATGCGCCACACCCTTGGCTGAACCTGTTCGTTTCAAAGTCCAATATCGCCGAGTTCGATAGCGAGGTGTTCAAGAAGATCCTCAAGGACGGTGTCAATGGCCCCATCTTAGTTTACCCTCTCTTGAGAAACAAGTAAGTATATACATATATGTTTAAACTCGTAATAAAGAACTTTATGAATATATGGTGTGGACTGGTTCACTTGTATAATTATTTTTATGTGAAATTAAAATTAAAAAATTATTAAATAATAATTTAATTAAATATATTAAATTATTTAATTATTTTAATTAATAATTTTACATGAATA
>NC_029794.2:113298019-113298866 GCF_000816755.2 Arachis ipaensis | reverse complement strand
CATTTATATATGTATACTATATATTCATTAAAAAAATATTATTTATATATTAAAATTAATTATTAATATATTTATTTATAAATATATATGTAATTTAATTTATTTTCAATGTATAATAATAAGATGTTTTATTCTTTTTAATAATAAGGTGTTTTAATTTGGTCATATATTCTCAAGTGGTAAAAGCTAAGGGACATTTGTTTTTGTTTTGTTTGTATAATGTATGTGGGCCGTAGAAAAAAGATTTAATTCCTGAGCAATATGCTGGGTCTTGCATTGGAATTCAATTTCGTTCTTATTATAACAACAAAGGTCCCCACCCACCTCGTGCCCAATGTTTCTGCATGCCAGCCAGCCAGCCAGGGTGTGCTACTTGCATACAGTCACGCGCATTCAATTTTGACCCATATAGATGTTAATTAGTGACATGGTTAATTATTAATTAGCGATTAATTTTTTATGATGATCAGGTGGGATAGTAGACAATCGGTGGTGGTGCCAGAGAGTGACATATTCTACATAGTAGCATTGCTGAGGTTTAGTCCAGCACCACCAAAGGGACCATCGCCTCAACTCTTGGTGGAACAGAACCGTCAGATTCTTCAGCTTTGCTTAGCCAAAGCCTTTGATTTCAAGCTATACTTCCCTCACTACCACTCACGACAAGATTGGATCAACCACTTTGGTAATCATCAATGGTCCCGATTCGTTGAAAGAAAGACCGCTTTTGATCCCATGGCTATCCTTGCTCCTGGACAGAAAATTTTCTCCAGAGTCCCTCAACCTTATTCTCTCACACAATAATTAAAATAATAATAATAATAATAATAATAATAATAATATTTTC
>NC_029794.2:113289726-113297718 GCF_000816755.2 Arachis ipaensis | reverse complement strand
TATCACTACTATTTCTTACCCTTATCCTTGCTTTTGTTTTGATGTCCCTGTCAATTGCAAATTTGCAATGCCCCCTAGGCCTTACCGATCCAAAAAATAAAAAATTATATAATGATGCATCCATACATTTTCTAGGTCGGAAATTTTGTTAACTTTTTCTTTTCTTTTTGACGCAGTCTATTAATGATTTGATGGTCAGATTTATGTGTTATCTACTATGACCAAAATCATATATACAGCAGTAGTAGTTCAATGTACTATGTGTGTGTTTCAACTACAGTTTATAAACGAGAGTTTGAATAAAATTAATTTTATAAACTTGATTTTAATGAAAAATAAGTTTGTATTAAAGTGATTTATGTTTAGCAATTTTTGCATTAAAATGAGTTATAATAAAATAAATGTTGTTTGGATTATACTATTCAAAATTACTTTTAGATAAAAAATTACTAAAATAGATACCAACTTAAATAATTTTTGTATATTATCTTATCATTTTAATTTAGATAATTGCATAGATCTTATTAATTAATTCTATAAATGGGTTTTCTTATATCTTTCTCAAAGAACGTCTCTCTCTCTCTCTCTCAATTCGCATACTGAAACTCTCTCTTCTCTCTCACACTAGCCCACTACAGTCTCTCTCAGTCTCACTCGAGCCTCATCTCAGTCACACTCGCCGGCGTCTCCATGTGTCGCGGCCTTCCCTGGGATCCTCGTTGCTGGCGATAGGAGCAACTCGTCGGATCGTCGTCGCTCGTCGTCTTCTGGTTTCGGACCTCGCCGTCGCCGTGGACCGTAGTCCGTTGGTGAGTCCCTGCATCGTCGCTTCCCATATTCTGTCTTTTCCAGATTTTCCTTCTCCTTGTATTTTGAGATGATGTTGAATTGCTAATCAATTAATTTACTTTGTTTCTGATCTAAATGTTGCTGCAAATCATGAATGATGTAGGATTTTCTGAATTTGGTGCTAATAACATGAGCTAACTTTTGGGTTGATGAAAATCATCACTGAGTTAAATTTGGGGCTAAATTTTTTGTTAATGAAAATTATCAATGAGTTGAATTTGTTACTTTAATAATAAATTTGATTCTTAGTATTGATTGATTTGATTCTTACATAGGCAGTATTGGTCAAACTCCAAATTTGTCTGGGAAAGATATAGATATTGACTTTGAGATCACTCCATGGACTAGATTTACTTGTTCGGTTATGTTTTGCTGTATGTTTCTATTCTGTTTTATCTTTTCATGTGCAATTGTGCATGCATTAGTTAATCTTTTTGCTGACTAGTATTCTAAGATTAGCTTTTAACAAATTAAGGTAGATAGCGCTAATGAGCCCTTATTTAATTGAGTGCTCTTAGAATACTTGCCAGTAAAATTATTGTAATAATTCTCTTAAAATTGTTCATTTTATAATAATTGAATCAAAGAAGTTGTACCAACTTGATCTTGAAGAAGAAACGAAGTATCTTTTGGGAAAGAGGAAGAAGAAGAAGAAGCCCTTTCCCAGTGGAGCCTCCACGGCACCTGCCAAATTTTCTGATGCTTTCACAGAATCCAATTGTAATACCGTATCTAATGCGTTTGTTTGTTGTGTTTCAGGTATTTTTAGGAATTCTTTGCACAAGAGGCGCACCACTGGTGGAAAGAAGAAGGTTTGAGGTTTGGAGGAAGAAGAGAAAGTCTGCTTTCACTCTCTTTTTCAATTCTCTGTGTTTTTCTTAATTTTTTTTCCGAAGTGCCTTAGTTTCTCTTAGTTTCAAAACCAAATCCCCCCAAATTTCTAGTTTCTCTTAGTTTCAAAACCAAATCCCCCCAAATTTCAACCCTCGTCTGAATTTCAACCCAAATCCTTGGTCCATGTTCAATACCAAGATGATGACACAGAACTTTGTAGTTGATTTGAATAAGCCCTTTGTTGATCGATGATTCTAATATTTACCTGGATCACTAATTTCATGTTATTGCTTTTGGATCATATTTACAGCTGTAGTAATTTTTGGAGACTGATTTTGAATATTTTTTGACGTTATTGCTTGAGATCCTATGTGTGTGGACATGCAGATGGCCTTCTATTTCTGTTGTGGTCAATGAGACTAAAGACTATAACAAACAAATTAATAAAATTGTGTCATTGCACATATATAAAAAATCATTGAAATTTTCCAAGCGCATATGATCTATTTTGGTTGCAGAGTTGGACGATGTCAGAATTTCTTTTATATCTAGGTCGAGCTAAGTTTGTGAAGTTTTCATTAGAAGTGTGAATTTCTCTTATACAAGTCTTTTTTTCCCCTACAAAAATGCTTCCTGAATTGTGTTTCTCTATTAAAAATTTTATGCCTGTTAATGAATGAAAGTCTTACTTTTGTGTCACTGAATGACAAGACCACCATTCTCAGGCACTACAAAAAACTCCTGGATTTACATCAACCTATAGTCAGAAGGCGCATAACAGATGGCTCGAGTTAATTGTACCATTAAAGTAATGTAGATAATTATGGGATATAATTCCAGCATAATCTATCATATATTTGTTTTAATATGCTATCTGCATATAATACACGACACGTAAAATATTAATCTCAAAAGTTTGATGGCTGTGAGTTTGACTTATTTATATTTGGGAATAATTGTTGGCTCACATGCAATTTTTCAACAATAGGAGAAAAAAGATTATGTAGTAACTTACCGACTTCTTGGTGTGCACATGGCACACATAGCTTTAACTTTGTATGTTTTTCAAAAGAGTACAAAAGCTCTATAGGCTAATTAGTTTTTTTTATCTACATGGGATCTCAAGTTGAGGTCTTAATTTATTCACATTTACTTTTTAGTTATTTTTATGAAGGTTCATTCATTTGTGCTAAGTGATTTCAATTAGTTTATAGGTTTTTATTACCGCAGAACTAACTCTCAGTGCTTCTATTACACAAAAACAAAAATCACAAAATAGCAGTGAAACAAATTCAAAGAGCAAATGCAGAGGTAGTAATATATATTTATGGAAAACAATAATAAAAGACATACTTATCAATCACCATTAATTTACTTTGAATGCTTTTGTTTATAACTCTTTTTTTTAATTTAATTTTGTAATTTACATTTTTGGATTAAATTTTTCTAAAATAAATTAAAATATAAATTGAAAAATAAAAATTCAATCACCATTAAATTAAAATAGTAAAATTCATGCATGATATAAATTATAAAGCAGGACAAAGAATATTGATAGACTAAGGATAAATTCCAGAGAAAAATAAGGAGTACTTCAAGGATGTTCCAACATGAGTGTATCCAGTAACAATATTCTAGATGGCTGATCTATCATAAGAACAAGTCAAAGAAACTGGTTCGCATATATACATTCACAACAAACTGTTTTCTCCACATTCAACTAGTTGTTCCTTGTCGCTTCCTCCATTGATGATTGTTATGAAATATTGACGAATTTGGAGTCCCCAGCAGCAGATAACTGAGCTGCTTCTTCACTTTTGTACACCAATTTTGTTGTTCTCTTAAATCAATTAGCTTTGTACACCTTAATATTGCCCTATGCAGTTGTTAGCAGTCCCAAACTTTGTGGCTAGGAACATATAAATAGCTATCAAATGGTTAATCTTTTTCTAGTTTCTCGTCCCAATCGCCTTTTGGGCTCTCCAACAAATCACCTGAGTAAGACCCATCTGGTTGACCAATACATTCAAATTGCTGGATAGAAAATTCTCCTGGATGGTAAGAGAGAAACACTCAGAAAAGCCCTTGGAAAGATAAGAAAAAAGAAATAATTGATCAATTTATAAATTAACCATATCTAGTTCTAAAGTCTTATGGACTTTTCAAAATCAAGTTTGCAAGATGTATGTACAAGATCAGGATCAATGTGTGCACAATGCATGTCACATTTACAAATCCTTGCATCACAAACAATGCATACAAAAGTTAAGTATTTAACAGACAAATAGAAGGCCATGGCATAGATTTTAAACCTCATAGAATGGAATCATGTGTGAAGGAGACACCATATTGATGAAGGCATATCCCACATTACATTTGTTCTGCAAGAAGAAACAGACAATCAGCCAACCTGACCAAAAGACTCCATCATCTTTGGTTAAAAAAAGAAAAATTTGGATTCATATAACTTAAAATCAATTGGCAAGTACATTAAGTCATAAGTGCCATGGTGATTCTCATCAATTGCAGCAAAAAGCATCTTTGATGCGTACCTTAAAGCAACCACAATGAGCAATTGTTAATAACTATTTGTATCAAATTATTAAAACAGCAAAAACTTGACTAGGATAGGAAGCTTCTTTAATTGTTCTCACTTGTTAGGAATGCTTTTAATCATCAAAGTCGTCCTTGTATCTTCACCACAGAGGATTTCTTCAAGATCAAGTTGGCACAACTTCTTTGAATCAATTATTATAAAATGATTTTAAGAGAATTATTACAATGATTTTACCAACAAGTATTCTAAGAGCACTCATTTAAATAAGGTCTCATTAGCGCTATCTACCTTAATTTGTTAAAAGCTAATCTCAGAATACTAGTCAGCAAAAAGATTAACTAATGCATGCACAATAGCACATGAAAAGATAAAACAGAACAGAAACATACAGCAAAACATAACCAAATAAGTAAATCTAGTCCAAGGAGTGATCTCAAAGTCAGCATCTATATCTTCCCCAGACAAATTTGGAGCTTGACCAATACTGCCTATGTAAGAACAAATCAATCAATACTAAGAATCAAATTTATTATTAAAGCAACAAATTCAACTCATTGATAATTTTCATCAACAAAAAATTTAGCTCCAAATTTAACTCAGTGATGATTTTCATCAACCCAAAAGTTAGCTCATGTTATTAGCACCAAATTCAGAAAATCCTACATCATTCATGATTTACAGCAATATTTAGATCAGAAACAAAGTAATTTAATTGATTAGCAATTCAACATCATCTCAAAATACAAGGAGAAGGGAAATCTGGAAAAGACAGAATAGGGAAAGCGACGATGCAGGGACTCACCAACGGACTACGGTCCACGGCGACGGCGAGGTCCGAAACCAGAAGACGACGAGCGACGACGATCCGACGAGTTGCTCCTATCGCCAGCAACGAGGAGCCCAGGGAAGGCCGCGACACATGGAGACGCCGGCGAGTGTGATTGAGATGAGGCTCGAGTGAGACTGAGAGAGACTGTAGTGGGCTAGTGTGAGAGAGAAGAGAGAGTTTCAGTATGCGAATTGAGAGAGAGAGAGAGACGTTCTTTGAGAAAGATGTAAGAAAACCCAGGCAAGATGAAGAACAGTTCTTTTGAATTTTTGTTTTTCAGATGTGTAGAAATTATGGTTTATGGAATAGTATCCACGAAATTGATAGCAGATGTTGTTTTATTTTTTAAATTGTTTAAAATTTATAAATATAAATTAGCTCAATTTTAAGATTTGATTAATTTTTATTTGGGTCGTAAAATTAAATAAAAAAATATTTTTTATTTTTGCTAAATTATAAGGATATTTTAGTAAAAATATTAATATAATATATATTTTTTTTAAAAAAATAAATGTTGATGTAGATAATATAATCCACATGGTATTTTGTTATTTGTCCTTATTTTTATTATATCGGTACGTATAAATTTATCATCGTACCGTAGCAAACACCATAATAATAACATATTCTCAATTTAATAACATATCCTCAATTTAATAACATATTCTCAATTTTACTAAGTGTATACTTTCTATCGAAGGCTTTTTCATTTTTAAGAAGTGGCACATACACCACCCAATCACGTTTGCTCAAATTTAGTCTCATGCAAAAGTTTCACATATACGTCCTTCGGTAAACGGGTCATATGATGCTACTTGTTCATTCATAAAAGGGGCTACTCATATCATATAAACATATTTTTATATAAAAATAATAATTAACGTGTAAAAATATGTTAGGTTAATTGTTTTGCTTGATTTTGGTTTTTGGGATGTGATAGGAGGTGTCAACCAAATTTGTATTAATTATTTCAATTTGAGTAATAAATACAATTATTTTTGTGGGTTGTTTTTAAAATTTAGAGATTGTGCCCAATATAAGTATAAAAATAAGGAGAGTGATAGGTAAATAATGATCATTTTGAACAATATGAATAACCATTAATTAAATAAAAATACACTACACCTTAATTTAATGCTACTAATTAAATTTAAAATTAATTTACTTTTTTAACCCTATTAATTCACATTATTCACACATTGTTTAAAAATGTTGTTGGTTACCTATACTTTTCCTAAAAATAATAATTATAGAATGCAAGAAGTAAGAAAGAATTGTTGAACAGTAAGAAAATGAATAAATTTATATTAAATACTAACTATGTGTCTCAGTTACAAAGTTACACAAGTGAATTTTTATATACAAAATGAGCTAATTAATATATCTGATATAGTGATATGATTAACTAACTTGTTAACTTATACTATTATCTTATCTGTTACAAATACAAGTTATATTTGATATCTCCTTCAAGTTCAAGCATACATATTGTAAGTTCCTAACGTGGCCAAGAGAAACTGGAGTTGTGAAGCGAGGAGAGCTTTGGTAAAAAAATCTACAAGCTAGTGCTTACTAGAAACATGGACCAGCTTGATAATTTCGGCTGCAACTTTCTCTCGAATAAAATGACAATCTATTTTAATGTATTTGGATTGCTTATGTAAGGTTGGATTGGATGCCATATGAATTGCAGAGATATTGTCACAAAAAATCATGGTCGAACTCATATCAATGTACTTAAATTTTAGAAGTTTTATTATTAACATGACTTTGCATGCAGCATTAGCCAATGCCCTGAATTTAGCTTCCATGGGACTCCGGGAAACCAAATCTTATTTCTTGCTTTTCCACGAGATTAGAGAGTCTTTCAAGAATGTGCAATAGCCTATAGTGAATCTTTTCGTGTCCAAGCAACTATCTAATCTGCATCAGTGTACATGGAGATATTAAACTTCGATTTGGCTGAGAAGAGAAGTCCCTCCCTGGTGCTGCCTTCAAGTAATGTAAAATTTTATGTTCAGCATATAAATGAGGCATACGAGGGTCAGATATATATTATGCTAGCTCACCACAGTAAATGTGATGTCAAGTCTAGATATTGTAAGATACATGAGCCATCCAATTAGCCTTCGATAGCTCAAGGCATCAGATACGGGTCACCCTCAGCGACTCTAAGCTTTAGGTTAGCATCCATAGGTGTGTTGGCGGGCTTACATCCCAAGAAACCTGTTTTTTCCAATAATGAAAGTGTATACTTTCTCTAAGTCAAAGAAATGTCATTCTCAGATCTAGCCAGCTCTAATCCAAGAAAAAATTTAAGGTAATCGATGATTTTAAGCTTGCAGATAGATTGTAACTACTATTTTACATCTTCCACCATTTCTTGCTTCGGAAAAGCAATAATGATGTCATCCATGTAGACTATGAGAAACGTGGTGGAGTCGCCTTCACCAAATGCAAAGAGAGAATAGTCTTATTTAGATTGTTTGAAATCGTGATTAGTGAGGGTGTTGCAAAACTTAGTGAACCATTGTCTTGAGGCTTGTCGCAGTCCATACAATGATCTTGTTAATTTGCACACTAGCCCTTGCTTTCTTTGGAGGTGTCCCAAGGATAACTCCATGTAAACTTCTTCATCTAAGTCACCATTGAAAAATGCATTGTTGATATCTATAGATGAAAAATTATTTGGTACGAAGGTTGTAGAGTTTGTAATCTTTGAAGCCAATTGAATACCCCACTGCTCTTGGGAAAAACTTGGTTCTAGAGTTGGGATGGGGTGTTGCATATGCCAAGCCCCCAAAATTCCTCAGGTTCGGATAATTGACTGGCTTGCCAAAAAGCAATTCGAATTGACACATGAAATGTAGCAATTTGCTTGGTGTTCTATTAATGAGAAAAACTGCAATGGTAAATGCATTCT
>NC_029794.2:113281119-113289627 GCF_000816755.2 Arachis ipaensis | reverse complement strand
ATTTGGCCACATTGAGAAGGTGTTGATGCTTGCGTTTGACCACTACATTCTATTAGAGGCAATAAGGGCAGAAAAATTGGTGCAAAACTCCTCTTTGTTGCAAGAATTCAGTGAAAAAAAGTTCTTTACCATTGTCAGACCTGATGCATTTGATCTTTGTGCTAAATTGAGTGTCAATCAATGCAAAAAAGCTTTCAAACAAGTTGTGGCCTTAGACTTGTTAGATAACATAAATCTAGCAGAAACGAGTAGCATCATTCACAATAATTAAGAAAAAAATATTTTTTTTATTATAAGTTGAGACATGGTACGGTCCCCAAATATCACAATAAATAAAGTCAAATGCATTTAGGGATATGTTATTGTGTGATTCAAAAGGTAAGTTCTTGATTTTGCAAGATGACAAACTTTACCGGTGTGGTAATCATATCTATTTGGTAAGTGGAAAATGTTATCCAGATGCGGTAAAACCATAGTATTAGAACTGAACCGGTAATGGACCCGGTTATATGACTGGGTCACTAGATTACTGGTTCAACCGGTAAATCACT
This sequence comes from Arachis ipaensis, assembly GCF_000816755.2. Lineage (NCBI taxonomy): Eukaryota > Viridiplantae > Streptophyta > Magnoliopsida > Fabales > Fabaceae > Arachis > Arachis ipaensis. The sequence continues at coordinate 113,289,076 of NC_029794.2, read as the reverse complement.
GATTTATCCAGTTGATCCGGTCAAAATATTTAAATATCAATTTTTAGATATAATTTATACTGTAAAAAAAATAATAAATTAGTCATTAGTACAAAATATTTTTTAATTTAAGTGAACAAGAAAAAATAAAAAATAACACAATCAATATCAATATATTTATATAGTATGTGTTGTTACTTGTCTGGTTCTATGCTTAAAAGGATAAAAAAATAAAAAAATCATTCATGTTTTGTTATATATATAATTTTTTGTCGCATATACGAGTAAGAAACAAGTCTGTCATAGTGGTTAGGGGAAGGCTTTGTATTCACGCGTTTCCCAGTTCGAACCCCACGTTTAACATTTTTGGGGAATAGGAATAGTTGAGGAAGCTTCTACAATGGTTCAGCGGCCCGCGGGTACACCATGGACCCGCGGCGGGTCTAGTGCTACATGAGGTGTAAATCGGTTGGTTTTTAACGGATTTAACCATCATTATTGACCGATTCGAATGCTTATTCGGTCTAATTAACTAACCGAACCGATCAGGCTATCGGTTCACCTATTTTTCGGTCGAACCTGTTAGTCCGGTCCGATTCTGATAACTATATGTAAAACTATAGGAGATGCATGACCTAAACAAGTGTGTCATAACCATGAGTTACACAAATTTTTTGAGGTTTGATCAATGTTGATATGTACATTAAATTAAGAAGGAACGAGAGAATTTTGTGAAACCATGCAGTGAGGAATCGATTGGGGTTTTAGCTTTTAGGATGTATAGTCACTCAAGTTACCCTTCCTAATCCCTTTGAATGTCTGGTGTTATGAATAGTGAAGTAATTACAACCAATTATTAAGTGGGTGCAAAATTGGAAAGAAAAGCTGACAATGAGCGTAAATTAACTCTAAACTCAGGGACATAGAGTACATTTTGAAGGGACATGTGACGATTGAGTTTAACAAAACCAATAAAATTAGCAGAAAAAATATTACGATTGGACAATTATACTGAAAATCACCATAGCTTTGAGGTATTTTTGCAAGTACAATTAATTGCATAGAATTGTAGCCAAAGATCGGTTTGTTTTCAACGCTTACACTGAAATCTTCAAACAACTCATTCAAGTCGATTAAAAATCATTGTAGCATGACATGTCAAATTCACTCTAGTTTGATTTTTAATCTTTGTTCATTCTTTTAAGATGAATGAATACTCATGTCAAATTGAAGATGATATTAAAAAATTTGTTATATCATTTAATAATTTTTAATTGTATTTAAATTTTCGCTGTTTTAATTAGGGTTTTGCTAGATGGCTAACATTTTTAGGGTAACGAAAAGAAAAAAAAAATAAAAAATTAGCCTTAATTCAAATAAAATGTGTTGGTAATCTAGAATTTCTCTTTTAATTATTCTTGCCTTTGGATATTCATAGTATAATTACAATTATTCTTAAGTTCATCTTTCAATTTAATTTTAGGATGTATAATCAATAAATGGAGACTATAGTTGATATAATTATGAGTTTATTATAGACTTCTAGTTATACAATTTTGACAAACTAAGGTTATATTTTTAAATTACAAACTTAAAAATATTTTGTAAATTACCCTAGCTTCTAATACTAAAACATTACATCAAACTTTGTCTAATATTTAAAAAAAAAAGGGTAATGCTAGGTAGACAAATAAAACGGCCAGAACTTGTTTTATTTAGCATTAATTAATTATCGCAACAATTAATAAATACTAAATAAGGTAAGTTATGACTATTTTTAACTGATTTTCTTTGATCACCAAACATTTCGCCTCTAGTAGCTTTTCCTAGCTTAGCACATGTTTCATATCTTCATAGAAGGGATATTCCACTTTCTTTTCTTTGAGCTTAGTTCGAAATCCTAGAGCAAGCTTTGGCTTGAAAGCATAGTTATAAGAACGGATCGGATCGAACTGGTTAATTCAACAAAAAAATTAGTAAATTAAATTTTAATTCAGTCCAATTTGATATTCTGACCGTTTAAAAATAAAAATCGGTCAAAATCGTAATGAACCAGTCAAAATCCAGTTAACGCGCTAATTTTGCAAAGTTTCAAAAACCACATCCCTATAGCTACTGGGTTACAAGGGTTTTCAGTCTAATATATGTTTTATTTTAATTATGTTACATGCCAAGCAGTTATGATCAAATTGGGTCCTATTTTTTTTGTCATAATTGGGCAACGGATATTGCTGATTTTTTTTTATCGAATTGGGCCCTTTTTTATTTTTTAGAGACTACAAACAATAATTTTCTTTTATTAATTTCAATTGGACTAACAAATTTAGATAAAATAAATTACATGATTATTTACACATGAATAATATAATATAATAGATCTCAGCCCATATGAAGTAGGGATAGAACCTACTTAGAATCCATGTTGGAGTATCCCTAAACACCCAAAATCACAAGATTTCAACACTAACTACCCAAAAACGTGTAACAGTGGAAAATTTCGAAAATTGGGCAGAGATGAATAGAATACTCACCACCAAACTTAAATATAATTGTAGAGGATGAGAAGAGCGATGCGTGGCCGCAAACGGCTCGTCAATCGGAGCTCCGTAGCTCAAGTTATGGTGGTTTGAAGATCAAAGAGAGTTAAGTTTTCTCTCTTCTCTTCTCTCCTCTCAATTTCAGCGCCCCAACCCTTCTTTTTAGGGTAAAATGAGCTGAAATGCTCATAACTAATGTTTATATATGTTGGGTCTTAGGCCCACTTAGGCCCGGTTCACTTATTTTTGCCCATTGGCCCAATTTTGGGCCAAAACCTACGGAGCAAGTAGGTTTGAGCTACAACCCCCTTACTACTACCCGCTCAACCCAGAGCCAGTGGAATAACCACTACTGCGGCTACTACCCAGGCGAGTGTTTACAAGCTCAACCGAACCAAACATACCTCATCTACATAAATTCACCCAAAATTACCAAATTCCATACTTCAACTTCTCAAACCTTATTATTCAATAACCAACCTAATCATTCATATATTCATTATCTGAAATTCATCCAATCACTTGTGCCATCATACAATGCACACATCGACTTACCTTTCTTACCTCTTTCCGGCCTCCGGCCCAAAATTCACGGCCTCTGGCCTAATTTTCACAATTTAAATGCATAAACCACAAAATCAATACTCATTACCCAGTACATCAAATTCTCAATACACCAAGCATACTATATGTTGGGTCTTGGGCCCACTTAGGCCCGGTTCACTTATTTTTGTCCGTTGGCCCAATTTTTGGACCAAAACCTTTAAGATTAGCGCTCTAAATCGCACTTCAAATATTTCTACCTCCCCTAATTATAATTCCTCATTTCTTAATCCTACTTACTCATAATCAATTTTCTCAACTGCAGTACCAGACAGGTCTCAGCCGGTACTGCCGGTCAAAATTTCACTACGCGCTTTTACGCAGAAAACTATGTCTTCCGACTCGGAAAAATTCACTGAATCCAAATATTATATTTAAATCATCAAATTCCAATTGCCAAATCTTCCAACCGTATTCGCTCCTATTTAACTTATTATTTAATTAATTTCAGTTAGACCGGGTATTACATTCGGTGGATTGTATTCGGGCATTCAATCTTGCTTTCACAGGGAGTCCTCCATGCATCAGTTTCCAAAGTAAATTCTTTATTTTCAGTTGACAATTAATTTTCCATACGCTCCTCCATAATTATTTTCTTTTGCATTATTCTGGTAGGTATTCAATTGGTGGGTGGTAGAAATTAAAGGCTATTTTGTATCCCGAAGCAACAGTGAAGTCGCCCCCTTTTTCCATCATCCAGGTAACTCTATCCTCTGATTCATGAATTGGAGTGTTAAGTATTGCTGTAGCTATGTCTAGATTGAAATTGGTCTGAATTAAGTTCTGATTCCATGTTTTGTTTGAATTCTGTAATTGTGAAACCCATTCTAGATTAACAGTCATTGCAGTGGTAGTAATAGGAGTAATTGAAACATAATCCTTCACCCATGAGTCTTCTCGGATTCTAATGTTAATTCTCCTTCCTACTTCACATAGTATGCCTTTTTTTAGCACCTTTCTCCCCTCGATAATACTCCTCCAATCCCATGATGGGTTATGTCCAACCTCTGCTCTTAGGAAGTTTGAATATCTGTAATATTTGCTTTGAAACACTTTATTGATGAGAGAATTAGGTCTGGAAACTAACTTCCAACCTTGCTTTGTGAGTATGGCAAGGTTAAAAGCCTTCAAATCTTTAAAGTTGAGACCCCTTTGCATTTTTAGTCTGCAAGAAATCCTCCATCTGATCCACTGCATCCTGTTTTCTGACCTTTTCTGCCCCCACCAAAATTGAAGTATGGCTCGCTGAATCTCTTCAATTACTGTTTCTGGTAACTTGAAACAACTTAGGGTGTATATCGATATCGCCATTGCCACCGCTTTAATAAGCACTTCCCGTCCACTAGAAGATAATAGGGCCCTCTTCTAGTGGCTGAGCTTCTGACACACCCTATCTTTAATGTAGTTAAACGTAGCTTTCTTTGATCTCTGAATCACTGCCGGTAAACCCAAATATTTGTTTTGATTGCCAACATGAGGGACAAGGAGAATTTCTGCCAAATGATCTCAGACTAGAATTGGTGTGTACTTACTAAAGAAGACTGATAATTTGTCCAAGTTTACCCTTTGGCTGTTAATTTCTTCATAGTTCTGCAAGACCTGTAGTAATCTCTGGCACTTTGCTTCTGAAGCTTTGCTAAAGAGGATTGAATCGTCTACAAAGAAAAGATAATTGATTATCGGACACCTCTGACTGAGTTTATTTCCAGCCTCTGTTCTTCTCTGTGGAGCAGAGAGGAGAGTCCCTCTATGCAAAACAAAAATAGGTAGGGAGATAAGGGATCACCTTGTCGTATTCCTCTACATGGTTTAAAATAACCATGAGGTTGTCCATCCATAGTAATAGAGTAAGATACCGTCGTCACAAGTTCCTCATTCCATTTCATCCATCGATCACAAAACCCTAGCTTCTTCTTCACCTTCCAAACAAAACTCCATTCCATCCTATCATAAGCCTTGCTCATATCCAGCTTTAATACCAAATCATAATCTCCATACCTTTATTTTGGAGAAAATACATGAGTTCGTGTGTAATTAGGACATTGTCACTAATCAACCTACCCTTTATAAAAGCACTTTGAGAGTCACTGATCAGTCTATTCATAACTGATTGAAGCCTGTGAACCAGAATTTTAGATATGATCTTATAGAAGACAGAGCTAAGACTAATCGGTCTAACTTGTTTCATAGAATTAGTGCCCGACACTTTAGGTATGAGACATATGTAAGTATGATTAAAAGCTTTCAAAATTTTACCTCCGTAGAAAAAGCTTCTAACAGCCGCTGTCACATCTCCCTTGATTGTACTCTAAAAGAATTGAAAAAATTTTGCTGTGAATCCATCATCTCTTGGAGCCGAAAAAGGATTGATGGAGAAGACTGCTACTTTAATTTCCTCTTTAGTCACTGGCCTACACAACATTCTATTAGTTGCTGCATTTATTTTTTGGCGTATTCCATCCAATTTTACAGTCGGATCTCTAGGACAGCTTGTTGTGAATAGGTTTTCAAAGAATTTCTGTGCAACTTCTGCGATTTTCTGCCGGTTCCTTTGCCATATTTCCTTCCTCGTCCTCCAACTCCTTAATTCTATTTTTTCGGTTCCTCGTTTGAAACTTAGAATGAAAAAATTTTGTATTTTTATCACCCCAGTTGAGCCATTACACCCTAGATTTCTCCCTCCAATATCGTTCTTCTTTCTCCAAAGCCTCCTCTAGTTCAGTTTCTAAGATCCGGATAGCATTTCCATCTGCCTGAACTCCTTTATGCATTTTTTATTCTATCCAATTCTTGAGAATCTGAATTTTCTTCTTTGAATTAGATTCTGAGTGCTGCTGCCATTGTACAATTGAATGTCTACAACAGTTCAGCTTTCCAGCTAGCTTAAACATTGGAGACTCATGAATATTGTTATCCATGCCTGTTTAATTAAACTAATCACCTCTTTATTTTCACACCATCTTTCTTGAAACCTTAACCTCCTCTTTACCCTCCTTTCTCCACCACCTGTGTTGAGAATGATGGCCTTATGGTCCAAACCCGAATTGGATAAGTGTGCAAGGGTGGTTACTGGAAATTCACTTCTCCACTCATTTGTAACAAGAGCTTTGTCTAATTTCTCCTTTATATGATTCTCTTCGAATTGACAATTATTCCAAGTGTATTTATCTCCCTCATAACCAATGTCTACTAGCCTTCCTTCATTGATGAAATTTCGAAACTGTTGTATTGAATTGCTGGATTTTTGTCTTCCTCCCTCCTTTTTCTCTTGATTTTTAATTGCATTAAAGTCTCCTATTCTTGCCAGTGTTTCACTTTCTCCTTCTATTATCTGCAGTAGTTTTGCAAATTGATCCCTTCTACTTGTCTCATTTGTCAGCAAATGAACTCCTATTATATTCCATTTTAAATCCGCTTGTTGGTCCTCTATAGAAAAATAGACATAGAACTGGTCATGTTCTACGATGTGAACCCGCACTTCATCCTTCCATGCCACTACTAATCCTCCAGACAGCCCTATTGGATCAACTGTAAAAAAAATTTTGAAGCCTTCCCTCCGTAGCACTCTCTCCACTATCAATGTATTATTTTTTGTATCATAAAGAAATAATACCTCAGGGGAATGGGATCTAGATATCCTTTTGATGTTGTGAACTGGCAGGGGTTTCCCCAAACTCTGACAATTTCGCATCATCATTTTCATCCCTCCGTGGGTGCCAATTTTTGGGTGGCACCCTTTCCCTTATTCAGCTCTTCTCCTTCCTCCTGACAAAATTTTTTAACACATATACTCTCCCCTGATCCTCCAGGTCTCCTCTTAATACCTGCAACAGTTTGAAAACTGTGTTTTTTCCTATCTATTTGCTTCAGGTTTCATTTCCTACTCTCTTCTCCTCCCCCCCCCCATTACCTCCTGTTGCATTGAAGGTGAAGCATCGGTCACCTGGTTTGGGTAGAGTTGGCTCTATTGAGTGTGCCACTATGTTGCTGTCCTTGTCTCCTACATCACCCATTTTTTATCTTTCCCCTTATACCCTTCCATTATTAACATTTTTTGGCCACTTTGCACCTCTTGATCATCTTATTTATTCTGTTAGCTTCGGTCCTGAACAGAGAGACTTGCAAATTCTCTGATCAGGTTAACCGAGGTTGATTTTTTCTGTTTATTTCTATCTCCCTGCACAGCATTGGGTTGGTTTGGATTGGTATTTTCTTTTTGATCCTCCACTCGCCTACTGAATTGGTCTGCCCTTAGCCATGCTCCCCATTCCGCTTCTTCTTCTTCTCCTTGTGCTATATTCGCAAGGTTTTTTGAGCATGCCTTGATCTCATGCCCGATGCACCCACAACAATAACAAAAATTACCAATCTTCTCGTACTTGAGTTGCAGGTCAATAATTTTATTGTTGCTTCCCGAGATTCTCAGCTTCCTCTTCAATGGTTTTGTGATGTCTAGGAGGATTTGAAATTTTAAAATCCTCTCCTCCTTTTCTTTTATAGAGAATACAGCAGCATCCATCACCTTTTTCAGTGTCTCTCTCACCCTTTTTTTCAATGCTTTGGTTTTACATTACTCCGGTAAACCCGACAGTTTATTCATATAGGGACATGAGAGAATTCTGCATTATTAATCAATGAATCTTCCTCCTAGCTTTTCAGATTTAGAATATAGTTCTTGAATAGCCAAGGAGTCCCTTTCTCCACCCTGAGCAATTCGATTTCATCATTGAAGAAAAACTGAAATTTGTTACCTCCGTGATCTAAATCGCGATAGCCTTCTAGTTGTCTCCATATTGTGTTTAGAGCAGCCTCTAATGTTCCTGCATTGAATGATTTGT
>NC_029794.2:113276434-113281096 GCF_000816755.2 Arachis ipaensis | reverse complement strand
GCATCTAATCCTTCTTTGATGTCCTCATCTGCAAAAACTATAATTTGTTCCTCTTCGAATTCAATTTTTCCTTAAACCGTTTCATGTGAGGCGGCAGGCGCTGCCATTGTGATTATCGTTAACATTAGAGATTTTGACTAGCAAAATAATGATTTTCTGCAGACTCTAACAAAACTTTTGAAAACCCTAGCAACAGAGCACCATGTTAATAAAAAAAGTGATTGAATGACTTAGTTAAATTTTTTATATGAATGTAGAGCATTATTGACAAAATAAATATAAATGATTATAAATTTAAACACAATAATATGAATATAATAATATATTAATCAATAATAAATTTTTAAATAAAACTTAGATTTATATTAAGTTAATCTTTAGTCTGTATATTAAATTCATATAAAAGTTAATTATTAAATTAATAATTTATATAAATTATATATAAAAATATAAAAAAATATGGTACATACCGGCTATTTTTAGAATACAAATTGTATTTTATAATCAAAATTTGAAAAGTGCAAGAGTGTGGCGTGTGTGCATGATTGATGGAAGAGGCCAGAGAGGGTGAAGGAATGACGATGTTTTGACTGTGTGGCAACTACCGCAAGGCTTTTCCCATTTCGGTATTGATGGGGCCTACATGTTCCCTCCAAGGAAGCCTCCGATCACACCTCTTAATTTTGAGTGGTTTTATTGCGTCTAAATTGTCATCATTTTTAATTGTCCACACTTCATTTTGTTCCACTATATTTTCGTTAAATTTTTTATATATTAATCAACGATATTACTCCGTCCCTTTCATATTAAAATATTTTAAATATTTTATTAATTCTTTAATTATATCTTAAATTTATAATGATTACACGTTTTGTCTTAAATATTTTTGTATAAATTAAATCAAATACATTATTTACATATAAATCAAATTAGTTTGATTTTATTTACTACTTATCTACAGTAATTCGATTTAGTCATTGTACAAATTATTTATTCTTTATTAACTTTAAAATATATATAAATGTTAATAAAAAAATATTAGGTAGAAGACACATGACGCAGTAAATATATAGATGAAAAATTAAAAATTTGTATAAAATAACTTTTTTTGGGAATTACAATTTCTCTTTATCACAGAAAAATTACAATAATTCTCTCTTGATAAAAGGAGAATATACCTCTTTCTATATATAGAAAAAAAAACTCTCAAAAATTAGCTTTACTAATTTTGTTCCTCCTAGAGACATTTTCGACAATTTTCATACATCAGAATGAATCAACTCCAATATGTACTTGTTCCGAGCAGTTGATCTATCAAATGTCAATCTATGTTGCTTGCTTGTAAAGCAATGCTTAAAAAATGGCAAGTTTACCAATTTGAACCCAGGAATGAGATTATGTTCCACAAGAATTTTCAAGTCTCGTTCTGACATGTGCCCTAGTTTGCAATGCCATGTTATTGTAATTTCTTTTTAGCTTACTGAAGCAACTGATACATCTACCTCTTGCAAAGTATCTCCCATAAGCACGCCTAGATTTGTTGTAATTTTTTCTGTTTATATTATCACAAGAGTACCTTTAACAATTTTCAAGATCCCACCTTCAATATGGGTCTTGCAACCAAGTTCATCCAATTGTTCAATCGACAACAAATTCTTCTTTAAGTCTTTCACGTGTCTTATTCCTTGAAGTGAACGAATAGAACCATCAAATATTTTTATTTTGACAGTATCTATTCCAACAATTTCTAAGGCATGATCGTTTCCCATGAACACAGATCCTTCGACGACTTGTTCATATGTACAAAAGCATTCATGATGAGGAGTCATGTGTCAGGTTGCTCCTAAATTAACAATCCAAACATTAGTAAGTTGTTTGCTGCCTTTAGAACCAATTGTTTCACCATTCAAGATTTCTCCATCATCAGAGGTACTCGCAACACATCCTTGAGAACTTGATTCTTCTGAAACCTTTTCTATACTTTTATTGTTCCAACAATCTTTTTTGAAGTGTCATCTCTTACCATAATGATAGCATTTGAATTGCTTCTTTTCTTGTGACTTTGGTCTATTTTGGTTCTCACTGAAACCACACTTCATTGATCTCTTTCGTCATCAACAGCGCCTTTACTTACTTTGAACTCTCTGATCTATCTTTCTTATTCTTGCTCCTAGATTCTTCTTCAAGAATTGCAACAACCATATCATCAAAGAAAAGATAGCCTGTCAAAATATTATTGGTTAAGTTAACAATGAGTTGATCATATGAATCTGGTAAACTTTGAAGTAGAAGTTTTACACGTTCGTTTTCTGTTATGTTGTAATCTAACAATGAGAGTGAAAAAAATAGCGTATTTAGATTGTTGATATGATCTGTTGCCAATGTTAATTCACTTATTCAAAAGTATAAAGTCTTCTCTTTAAAAATATCTTGCTGTAAAATGACTTGATTTCATATAATTTGGTGAGAACATCCCAAATTTTTTTTGCTGCCTTTTTCTTTGCTATCCTTGACAATAATGAATCACCTAGTGTCGAGTTTAAGTTTGCAATGGCATTTTTCATCCATCTTTTTCTATTTTCATCTGTAATCCCAATGAGTCTACTTTCAATTACTGCCACGCAATTGTCTTTTCTCAAAATTGTCTTTATTTTCAATTTCCATAAGAAAAATTTACTCCTACTAAATTTTAGAATCTCATACTTTGCTGCTATTTTTTTAGACGGTAACTCACAGCAAAAGAAAAAAAATTATTGATCGGAAACCTTTGACTTTGATACCACTGTTAGGTACTAGACAAATAAAGTAACAAAATATATAGATGAAAATTAAAAAATTTGTATAAAATAAATTTATTTGAGAATTACAATTTCTCTCTATTGCAAGGAAATTATAATAATACTCTCTCTTGATAAAAGGATAATACACCTATCTCTACATATAAGAGAAAATCTCTCAAAGAATATACGAGATTACAATTTTTTTTGTTGGATGAATTGATTGCAAATAAAATGAGAAATTTTTAAATTTATAAGCGAACTTCTGTCATGTAAATCACCCGTAATATGAGGACCTCTTTCTTCACCATCAAAGTTTGATGGTTATTACGTATGAGTATTTTTCTTCTTTTATTATTTTGTATTTTTTCCTTTCTATAAAATTAACTTTACTAAAATTAACTTTATTAAATTTATAGGAAATACTCCCATATATTAAAAAATCAAAACAAATAAGAACAAAAATTCAAATTTTGTGTTTTACTTTAAATTTCAGAAAATCTACATTTTTACAAACTTATGAATTTTTAAAAAATAAACGATTTTGAAATTTTTTTTAAAAATCATCATTTAACTCGTTAGCATATAAAGAATCATTATCGAAACTTTTGATGTTGAAAAAGTTATTATAAAATATAGCCTTCTAAGGTGGCATAAGAGTTAAAACTAAAAATTTTCCAAGCTGTCACTTCTGTTCCACTGCTCACTTATTCACAGTAGGGATCTTGCTTTGAACTTCATCCTCTGACGGTTGCTTACTCACGGTAGCAACCCTGCTCTCACCTTTATTTGATGATTTTGTTCAAGTCCACTGTTCTTCTAATTTTGAGTTAATTCTATGGTTCTGAAAATCGAATCGGACTGGCCGGTTCAATTGGAATAACTGAAAACCGGTCACCTAGCCGATCTAGATAAGGCCAGAAACCGTTTGACAAAAAATCGGTGAAAAAACCAGTCGAACCGGCGGTTAATCGGTGAACCGACAAAATCGTCTGGTTTTTTAGCGGGTTTTTGGTTTGAAAGTAATACCCCTAAAATGCGTCGTTTTGTCTCTTTAAAAAAAAAAGAAAGAAAGGCTAAACTAAACGAAGCTGAACCCTAATCACCCAGAAGAGGAATCAGTACCCACTACCCACAGCAACTCATCTGTCCTCTCTTCGCAGTCGCATAGCCATTAGTCCACCACCACCATCGAGCAGCCCACCGCCACCGCCTCTCACCGATCCTCTCTCTCCGTGCTCTCCGTCCGGCGACCCACCGTCCAGCAAGCTGACCACCATTCTTACTTTCCCTCTTCTCTTCTCGCCTCTCCTCTTCCCGTCGAACGTTTCTGCCCCCTGCCCCTCAGCTCTTGTCACTGCCACAAAGAGAAGCTGAATCTCTCTGCCCTGCATCGTTCCGCCGCTCGTACCGCTCTCTGCGCCGCCGCTTGCACCGCTCTCTGCGCCGCCGTGAGCTCAGCCGGCCACCACCAACTCTGGGTGGCACTACTTCTGCTCTTCTTCCCCTTTCCATTTCCCAGTCTGTCTCTGCTATATTCCAGGTCCCCTGCCTCATCCCTGCTTCCTGCTCTGTTTCTTTACTTTCTTTTATTAATTCTGTTGTTAATTTTAGTTAGATTGCTGATTAATTCTGTTTGTTAGGATAGATAGATATATATGCTGTTAGGTAGTTAGGTTGTGGTTAGAGGATTCTAGGCCTGATAATTGCTCCGTTCTTGATTATCCAACATGGCTTAATACTGCTTGTTTGCTGAATGATGTTGGTGTGATCATTGTTGTGCTGTTTCTGTTTCATGTGACCTGATTCTACCTGCTGCCCTGCTGAATTGTACTTGTGAAATTAAGTTTGATGCTACCTCTGTACATGCAATCCATGCTTTTCT
>NC_029794.2:113270317-113276390 GCF_000816755.2 Arachis ipaensis | reverse complement strand
TGGTACAAATAAAAAAATATATAATTAATTATAAAAAGAAAAATAGTGTTGTGTTGAAAACTATGGTTCTGAAAATCAAACTGGACCGACCGGTTCAACCGGATTAACCGAGAACCGGTCACTTAGTCAGTCCGGGTAAGGTCAGAAATTGTTTGACAAAAAATCGGTAAGAAAATCGATCAAACTAACGGTTAACCGGTGAACCGGGAGAACTGTCCGATTTTTTAGGGATTTTTTGTTTGAAACATAAAGTGCTAAACGGCGTCGTTTTGAAGGTTAAAAAAAAAAAAGAAATAATAAAGAAAGGCTAAACGCAATGAAGCCCTAATCTCAGTCTCACTCTCACACTCTCACCCAGAACTCCAGAAGGCAGAAGAGAAATCACCCACAGGCTACGATCGAGCAGCCCCTCTTTGCAGTCGCATAGCCACCACCATCACCACCGCATCCCACAGTCACAGCAGCGACGGCGTTGACCACCGCAACCACCACGGCGTCCTGTTTCCTCGCCGAGCGTGCCTCCTGTTTCGTCGTCGCCGAGCTCCCCTCCTCGTTGGTCGTCGCCGAGCTCGCCTCCTCCTACAAGTAGTGCCGCCGGTAATATTCCTTCGTCGCCTCCTTCTTCTGCACCCCTCTCAGCTCTCGTCACTGCCACAGAGAGAAGCTGAATCTCTCTGCCCTGCATCGTTCCGCCGCTCGTACCGCTCTCTGCGCCGCCGCTTGCACCGCTCTCTGCGCCGCCGTGAGCTCAGCCGGCCACCACCAACTCTGGGTGGCACTACTTCTGCTCTTCTTCCCCTTTCCATTTCCCAGTCTGTCTCTGCTATATTCCAGGTCCCCTGCCTCATCCCTGCTTCCTGCTCTGTTTCTTTACTTTCTTTTATTAATTCTGTTGTTAATTTTAGTTAGATTGCTGATTAATTCTGTTTGTTAGGATAGATAGATATATATGCTGTTAGGTAGTTAGGTTCTGGATAGAGGATTCTGGGCCTGATAATTGCTCCGTTCTTGATTATCCAACATGGCTTAATACTGCTTGTTTGCTGAATGATGTTGGTGTGATCATTGTTGTGCTGTTTCTGTTTCATGTGACCTGATTCTACCTGCTGCCCTGCTGAATTGTACTTGTGAAATTAAGTTTGATGCTACCTCTGTACATGCAATCCATGCTTTTCTTATGTTAATTGCAATTTTTGGATTCATGTGCTTATATTTTGCTGCTACTTGTTGCCCAAATTTCTAGAAATTGTTCTGGTTTTAAACTTGCTACTTAAGAGTTGAACGTGGCACTTTTCAAATTCTTAGTATCACTATATTTCTCTTCCTTAATGATATATGAAGTTGTTTTATAAACTTTGATGTCTGAAGTTGTTTGTGAACCTCTAATATTAAGTTATGGATAATTTATTATGTGAAATTTTAAATTTTATTAAGTTAGAAGTTATTGAATTTATATATTTAAAATTATTTTTACTTTTTTAGGTTTTTTAATAATTTTATTTAATATTTAATTAAACCAATTGAACCCCGATCGAACTAAAAAACTATTGAACCAGTGACCTCACCGGTTTATTGACCGGTCCAATTTTTGCAACCTTGGTTAATTCTTTTGAAATAATTTTGTTGATTGTTGATGGTACCTTGTTAATTTTATTGATTGTTGATTTTATTTCTAATTGTATGGATTTTGACTTATGAGTTTGTCTTCTAAACTCCTGATGCTAGATGCAATTGTTGCTTTTGTGTTTTGATGCTGCATGTGGTGTAAATCTATATTTAATAATCCATACTTAGTTGTTGGTTTATTTAATTTATGTAAGTTTGTGTTTGTGATTGTTGCTAATTAGAAATTTTATTTTTGAAAATGGAATAACTAGACAATGATCAATAGTTACATATATTAAATTTTTAATAATTTTATTTTATATTTAATTAAACCGATTGAATTTTATCTGAATTCTGATTAGACCATTAAACTATTGAACTAATCACTCTACCAATTCATTAATTAGTTTAATTTTCACAACCTTAAATTTAGAACATTTGTATAATTTTAAACTTCATTTATTTTATCAATCTAAATTACCCTTAAAATACCAATACATAATTTTTTTATTTATTAAACACAAAAAAAATAATCGTACTTTTTAAAATTAATAACACAATTTTCTTTGCAGCTTTGTTCTTGTTCCTTCAAATTTTCTTTTTTCCTGATAGAGAAAACCCTATGTTTTGTCGATTTTTAGCAAATTGATGGTGGTTCAATATCTAATGGTTTGGGAGCAAAACCTACTCCTCTCTACAAGTACCAGTTTTCTAAAAGTACATTAAAGACCCTTTAATTAGACAAGATTTAAGAAAATCTGAAAATATAAATAAAGACTTCGAAAATAAATTGACTGAATTTGAAATAATTTGCATTGAATTTAAATAAAGCAATAAAATGCCTTCGATTAAATCAAAGGACTTTGAATTCAAAAATAAAAGTGCTGGAACGTGAATTGGACAAGAATGTTAAATGTTGTAACGACGGGGAACCCGTGTCCTATTGCCTCTCCGGATGAGCGGCTCCTCGTCCTCGATGTCATCATCCGGGTCTGCCTGTGCAGGTGGCCTAGGCTGGACTGGCAACGGTCGTGAGGAAGACCCTGAAGGAGCTGACTCTCCACGGATGGGTGCCCTAGACAATCCGACAACTGAATGTGACCCAGCAGTATAGGCGGAAGGAGGGATACCACCCAATGCAAAATAGTCAGGAGCAGGCACGGTAGGAGGCTTGTTCAGATCGACATCTAATGGTGCCTGTGTCCCCGTCATCTGACCCCGCCGACGTGCGGCATCATCCTCATGCATAATAGCACTGATTTCATCTAGGAAGTGTGACCCGCCAAAATCCGCATCGAGACCATCACTGGCCAGCAAGTCTGAAAATAGCGTCCCCGGACTAACCCATGGCTGACTCTCCTGAAGTGTGTGGTCGTCAGTGGGGACACCAACGAAGTAATCGCCGAGCGACCCTGATCCAAGTCCACCGTCACGATGGGTCGAACCAACTCCCATACCGGAACCGTACCACTCTCCACCGTAACCTCCATGATGAGCACCAAAACCCCCTTACACCAGCATGACCTACAGTGAGTCTCCCACCAGGCCCACGCTGATCACCATCGTCGTCATCGTTACCATGATCACCGTGAGCGTCCACTGCAGCAGGCTCTCTGTGCCGGCCTCCATGCCCTCGTCGTCTACCTCCACCCCTACCCCCCGCGTCACCCTCCTCCATAGCCTGGTCCAGCCAACTCCACTCACGCTGGCTCCGTCGGGTCCCGACACGAGCTCTCCGCTCAACCCACCGCTTATCCGGAACGTCGTCCACACGGTCCATCTCAGGAACTCGTCCGACACCCCTCTGTGTCACCTCAACAGGAATAGGCAGGGCTCTTGGATCCCCCAGGTACATCTCTGGTGACAAGAACCTCTTTCCATGCTGACGCCACTAGTCCAGGAAGTCATGTGAGGGACCCGGGTCTGTGACAACATCAAACCGGAGCACGTGATCCGCACGGATCTCCCAATGAAGATGCCAGAACTGCAAACTGTACGAGAACTAACGACCACCGCCTCTCCCATCCTTCGACATCAAGAAGTCGATGTTCAGGGCGGGCTGGGGACAGGGCTGTACTCCGCCGAACTGCAGTAACACCCGGTCAATCTGATGCCACTCTATCGCAGCAAAATAAATCAACAACGTCACACACCGCCATAACGCCATATGACGAGGCTCCAACACCTCAGGATGCACAACTTGAAGGACGTCGGGAGAGTTATACGGCATCCAGATAAACTGCAGAAATATATCAACAATGTTAGTCCATATCGTGATGTGAACTATGAAAGGTTCATTAAGTTAAATTAAGCGATTAGTATACTCACATCCGTGGCTTGTAAGAGGTCTATCCTCATCCTCCACATCTGAACTCGAGGTCCCTTCTCGCTACCGGAAGGATTGTGATCTGACCACCTGCAACTCACATCAGTGTTATAACAAAATAAAAGTATGACAAAACGGTATAACATTATAAGCGGACATGGAATTAAATAATTTAACTCAGAATAGAAAAGTCCTACAACAGTACCTCGAGGCCAAAGGCCAGCTGAACGTGTCATACCAGTAGGTCTAAACCCAGGAAACCGCAAAAGATCCAAGACTGAAGTAACTGTAACGGGCCAGCTAACTTCACCACATGTCTGTTGGCCACTTGGCACATGCAGCGGTACAACCATGCTAGTGCTGCCGACCCCCCAGCTGTAGGCACCCATCTCCTCAAGCCTAGCCACGTAGGGTAGCCATCTGATATGAATACGTTTGTCGGACTTGTCGGCAAACAACTGAGTGCCCAACAGCATCATGATATAGGCACGAGCATAGCGCCTTACTGTCTCCATGTCAGCTCCCTCGGGGCACTCTCCAAAAGTCTCCTGGAACCAGCTGCAGTTCACTGCGAACTTCTGAATTTGGTTCGCAGGAGGTAACACACCAAGCAACTCCTAGAACTACACCCAGGCTGGACGGCCACCCTGGATGTATATCTGGAAATCCGTCAAGCAACCACTGACATAACGTCCGTCGACCGGCAAGCCCAGCTGGTACGCCACGTCCTGTAGTATGATCGTGTACTCCCCGAATGACATGTGGAATGTGTGCGTCTCCGGACGCCACCGCTCGACGAAAGCACTAATAAGAGGCTCATCCAATCTGAACCATCTATCATTCAACCTTGCAAGATGGTATAATCCGGCCATCTGCAGGTACGGAACGTACCTCTCGTCGAGTCGCATGCCCTGCTGCCGCCGAATACTCGAGATGCATCACTGGGGCTGCACATAAATTGGACCGCACAATTACAACCACTTACAAAACCACTAACAGAAACCACTAACAATATAAACCACGAACATAAACCACTAACAGAAAAAACTAACATAAACCACTAACAAAAACCACATGCAAAACCACTAGCATAAACCACTTGCAAAACCGCATGCATAAACCACTAACATAAACCACGTGCAAAACTACTAGCATAAACCACTTCGAAAACCACAGGCCTAAACCACTAACATAAACCACTTTCGAAACCACTATCAAAACCAGTAACATAAACCACCAAGTAAACCACAAACAAAACCACTAAAATGAACCACATGCAAAATCACTAACATAACCAACATGCAAAATCATTAATATAAACCAAACCCTAAACCCTAAACATAAACCACATGCAAAACCACTAACAAAACCACTTCGAATACCACTAACATAAACCTCTAACATAAACCACCAATAAAACTGCAAACAAAACCGCAAACAAAACCACTATAATAAACCACTAACAATACCGCAGTCATAAACCACTAACATAAACTACCAACAAAACCAAAAGCAAAATCACTAAAATAAACCACATGCAAAACCACTCACATAAACCACATGCAAAACCACTCACATAAACCACAGCCAAAACCACTAAAATATACCAGAAAAAAATTTTCTAACTACTAACCTCGTCGTTGATGACCCCAGCAATATGAGCAACTCCATCCAAACGATATAGTCTTTCTGGATCGTCTCCCATCGGCTTAGTATCCTGCTCGAGCCTTTGTCGGAGCGAATCTGGGTCACTTTCTCTGGGATCTGGTGGGATTTGAGAATGGAAAAGTGATTCGAATAAGGTGGGTTCGAACTCCTTTTATAACCGAATCTAGTATAATTCGAATCAACCCCATTCAAATTACTGCTAGAGGCAAAAAGTGAGTAATTCGAATCAACCAGATTTGAACTACTTGGGGTTTCGTGCAAAAGTGTAATTCGAATCAAGGTGATTCGAATTACATGTATTTCTAGTTCGAATTGACCTAGTTCGAACTACATAAAAATGTGATTTGGTTGATTGATGAACTATCTTTTGGTTTGACTGATTTATGTAATATTTTGCTCCCATTGGCTTAGTTATATGATTTGTCCTTATTATTATTATTATTATTCTTCTTATTATTATTATTAGTTACAGGA
>NC_029794.2:113251042-113269765 GCF_000816755.2 Arachis ipaensis | reverse complement strand
AACGTGGCTTTTATATATATATATATATATGCTAACATGACACATGTTCTTTGTTTTCATTAAACACCATCATCATCATCATTAATATCACCTTATGCTTTATTTCCTTCTTACTTTGTCATCGAATCAAAAGAAAGGAAATAAGGAAAAGAGAAGTGACCAAGTGAGGGAGAGAAACGGTGAAAACCTCCAACTTTTTGGCTATGATTTCTTGTGATCCATAACTCCAATAAAAAATTTAATACGATAAAAGTATTCGTATCTTTCTTCTTTATACGCTGGTGTTACTTTTGTTCGGTAGAAGCTCATGGTGATGTAGTTCCTCTTCTCCTTGAGTTCGGCCAATTGGAATTTTAGGAGGCACAGACAATTTCACGACGCTTTTCTCTTCAACAGCTCGGTCAGAAAGCTTTTCCAGAACTTTTGTTAATTTTGATTTCACATGGAGGTAAGGGTTTATTTTTAAAATTAACAGTTTTCAATTTAAGGATGCCCAAAAGTATAGTAAATAATTACAAATATGTTAGTAATTATAATATTATTGAGTTTGGATTTTTGGTTGTAAATGATTGGCTGTGTTTGTGACTGAATTTTTGGTTATAAGAGTGAATGAAAATTGATTTCTTAATTAGAAGTAGTAATTTTGAGAGTTTATAAATGATTTTACAAGGATTGGAATCATATGTCGTTTATTGAGAATCTTATGTTTGAAAAGTGCTGATAGAAGGCTGGTAAACTGTTGAGAAGTTATGGAAGTGAGGGAGCCCATAAGGGTGGTGAAGTCGAGTCTTAAGGGGAGGTTCCGTCTGAGTTTTTGTAAAAACAAACGAAAAAGTGATTTTGGTTAATGATGAATGTGAAAAGAACATGGTCAGAAGGTTTTGTAAAGTTTGAATGAACGTGCGAATTTTTTTCTTTGGTTTTAATAGCAAAAAAATTGAAAGGGAGATGAATTTTATTGAAATAGAAGAAGCGTAGTTTTAAAGAAAATGATTTGATTATTGAAAACTTATTTAATATTTTGAACGGTGTGATTATTGAAAATCATTTGTTACTTGGGAATGTTTTGAAAAGGGTTTGAAAGGTGGTTAGGTTGGGACCCTTGAAGGGTGGCAAAACCTGAATTTTAGAGAAAATATTGCAGAAGTTTTTGCAAAACACCGAAACTTTGCTTAAAGTATTATTTAAAAGAAAACTGGATTTAGGGTTCATAATAGTTGATTTTTGAATTATCAAGAAAATTACTATGTTTTAAGTTTAATCTATTGAAAAAATATTTTTGTTTTAAGTTATAATTTGAGTTCGATTTATTAAGAAAAAGAATTTTTATTAAACGTTACGAAGTTTGGTTATTTAGAAACTAATCGATTTAAGGTTATGATAGATAAGTGAATAGGTGGTGATGCGGATGTGTAATTGATTATTTGGTGATGCGGATGTATGTATAAATTGTAATTAAGCAGTGATGCGGAGGTATGTTTAAGAATGTAGGTGATGCAGAGGTGTGGGTATGTAATTGATGATGTGGAGGCATAATAAAAAGAAAGGAAATGAGAACTAATGAAGGAAATAGATACTTAAGAGGAAAAGAATGAGAAAGAATGAATAAGATAGATACTTGAAAAGTGTATGTTAAATAGGTCTTGTGCCAAAGTGCTAATGCGAAAGTGCCCGCCTAACTAATAGCCTAAGGTTGCTAATGCGGAATTGTCCACCTGACTGATAGCCTACGGTTGGTAATGCGAAAGTGCCCGCCTAACTGATAGCCTAAGATTGCTAATGCAGGAATGTTCGCCTAACTGATAGCCCGTTTCTACCATGATGCCAAAATATCCTAACTGACACGGGTTCGTCCATGATGATAATTGTGCTTGACTGACACGGTAAGAAACCATATTCGGGGTTCGCTCCGACTAACGTCGGGTTGCGGGTAGACAACCAACGCGTGAGCTCATGGCCTGCATAGGAAAGGCATGCATCATATTGTTTGCGTATTTGCATTTGATTGTGGTTGTTTATCTTGTTAATTTGTGATTGTGCTGTTGTCTTGGTGACTTGCTTGTATGTTTGATTGGACATTTTACTTGTGCTGTGTACTTAATAATGTGGTGGAAGCTGATGTTTGTAGATTGGATTTAGGTATATTATTTGCGATGCTAGCTTATTTAGATATTGCGATAATTGAGGAATGTTGTTAAGAGATGAGGAATTGTTAATGTGATGGAGATTTTGTTTAAGTAATGTGATTTAAAAAAAGAGTTTTACACGATTTTAGGTAAGACTTAAGAAGGATTTCAAGGGTTTAATAAAGAAAACTGTTTTTGGGTTATGAGTTAATTATTTATATATTATTCTATATATTTTTACGGCATTCGCTATCCCTACTGAGAACATGCGAGGACGATGTTCTCACCCCCTACAGATCTTCTGTTTCAGTGACAGGCCCGGAAATCCTTCGTGTGGAGCCGCGACTGAACTACGGAGCTTTATGTACATATGTATACGTATCTTATGTATTTGGTTTTGCCTTGGATTTTCCCCTCGCCATTTATTGTTTTTGATTTTTAGAGGGATAGGACTTGTATTTAAAAATCTTGGTATATGTCTGTATATAATACTAGGTGATTATGTAGGTATATGTATCATTTTGCCTAAGTGATTAAAAGTAAAGACTTTTCGTTTTCTTGATTAAAATTCCGATTCGTATTCGCGAAGGCTCAATATGAAATAATATAGTATAAAATAAAAAGGGTTAAAGGTAAGTAACACCTAAGCCTTTAGTACGATCATGAGGTGCTAAGACCATCTCCAGTAGAGAACTCATCCCAATCCCTATTTATGGCCCACGTATCATAAAAAGTAACTCCACATCAGTTTTTGCGTCATAAACAGTAAATAGGAACTCAAAGCATCTCTCTCTTCTCCATTAGGAGGAACTAACTTTAGTCCCTGTTGTGGTCCCACTTAATTAATTAATTAAAATACTTAATGTAATTAATTTTTCAATAATATTATTTAAATTTATAAATTTAAAAATAATTTACTATTAAAAGATATTAATATTAAATAAATTCATATATAACAATAATACACAATATATGATTCGGGATTACACTAATTTGTAAAATTACTTAATACAAAGAAAAACATAATTAAGCTCTATAATTGACGATAAGCATTATGAAATTGCCATATGTGTTCAATCAAGTCCTCTTTCAATTGTCTATGCTGCTGTCTATTTCGAAGTTAGGCATTTCTTTGGAGAAATTGATGGTATGGTGCAAAATCTTCCTCTCCCAGCTGAGGTTGTGATAAGCCATTTTCGACATCATCATACTCTAAGCATTGAGCAAAATTTCCTACATAAGTGTCTCTTTCATCCTCAACAATCATATTATGCAATATAATACAAGCTCTCATTATGTTGGCAAGCTTCTTCTTTTCCCAAAAGCGAGCTGGACCATGTATAATTGCAAAGCGTGCTTGCAATACTCCGAATGCTCGCTCCACATCTTTTCTTTGCCCTTCTTGGTATTGTGCAAATAACTTGCATTTCTCCCCTTGTGGCTTTGAGATTGATTTGACAAATGTGGCCCATTCAGGATAAATATCATCTGATAAATATTATCCCACAGTATAATTATTACCATTAATAGTATAATTTACCTCCGGAGCTCGGTCATTTAGAATATCATCGAACACTGGAGAACGATCCAACACATTGATATCGTTATTTGAACCAGAAACTCTAAAGAATGCATGCCATATCCAAAGGTCTGAAGATGCTATAACCTCAAGTACTATGGTTGAAACCCCACAATAACCATTCATGTACATACCTTTCTATGCCTTTGGACAATTTTTCCATTGCTAATGCATGCAGTCAATACTACCCAACATGCCAGGAAAGCCACGACCCTCTGCCATTTGTACATCATTCGGATTTGGTTTCTGCAAGTATTCATCCTCGAACACCAAAGTGACACCTTCAACAAAATTTTCCAAGCATTCAATTGTAGTGCTCTCGCCTATGCGCACATAATCATCAACAACATCAGCTGCTACGCCATATGCTAACATCCGTATCGCAGCGGTGCATTTTTGGAGTGGTGACAAGCCTCTTCTTCCAGTTGCATAAATCCTCTATTGGAAATACGGATAGACGTTTGAGAGAGCATCTACTATCCGAAGGAACACATGTCTTCTCATTCGAAATCTCCGTCGAAAAATGTCAGCATTATACACCGGTTCATCTGCAAAGTAATCTTGGAAAAGGCGATCATGTCCTGCTTCTCGATCTCTGTTGATCCATCTACGAGGAGTTGGGACAGAGCTTCTATCGATATCTTCTTCTTCTAAATCTTCGAATAAACACTCATCGATCCAATTATCTATGAGTGTGTTATCTTGCCGTCTTCTTTTGCCATACAAAACCTCATTAAACATATCATCAAAATTTCTAGTCATAATCTTTGCTCTATGTAATTTTTAGTACTCTTTCGAGGTGAGAAACAAGAGTTGAAATGGATTTGCAAAGTCATTACTAGTTGATTTTATAAGTGTGTCTGCAACAAGTATCTACTTCTCAACGGCTAGTTTTACAACGGCTACTTAACGGATAGTTTTGCAACGGCTACTTCACGGTCACTTTCATGAATAATAACGGCACAATAATATTGACTAATTTGAAAAGTTACATCAGAAATGAATAAAACAGACTACATCACATACCAGTAATACACAATAAAACTAAGAACATACTACGTAACTCTACGAATACAAGGAACTATTAAGTAAACCACTTCGCGATTATTTTCTCACATGCAATCCTATGAAGAGCTCGTCGTTTTTCACTCATTGTAGACGTGTTAGCATTAAGTATTTGCATATCCATTTTCCTTTTCCTTTCCTTAGCCATCCTTTCCATTTCTCTTTCTTTTGCATTTATCTCCATTTCTTTAAGGGATAAGTACTTTTTTCGTCCCCAAGGTCTGGGGTTGAAATCAAAACCGTCTCCGACCTTTTTTTCTTATTAAAATCATTCTCAACGTTCAAAAACGCTTTAAAATTATCCTTTCCCGAATTTTTGGACCAAAATACCCTCATCATCATCATTCTCCTCTTTACCTTCCTCACCCCACCACCTCCACTGCCACCAATATTACCACCACAACCACCATCAACACCACCACCACCACCACCACCACCAACACCAACCAACACCAACACCAAGAACACCAAACAACAGCAATAACACCAAACAACACCAAACCACAACAAACAAAAACCAGAAACAGAAACAGAAAGCAAAGCCACCACCAACACCAACACCAACAACACCACCACCACCAAGAACACGAAAAACAGAAAGCAAAAAAAAAACAGAAAGCAAGAAAGCAGAACGGCGGTGATGGGCTTCTGCTCAGTGGGCTCGACGGCAACGGCCATGGAAGCTTCTCGGACGGCGATAGAGGCGCGAACGGCAGTGATGGGCTTCTGCTCAGTGGGCTCGACGGCGGCGCAGCGAGGACGACGACGACTGGGTGGCGCGATCCTCCTCCTCGCGGCTCTCTCTCTCTTCGTCGTTGACTTGCGATGGCGGCTCGTGGCGGATCGGCAGCGACTCCCCATAGACGGCGAAGCAGCACGGCGGCGGGGAACTGACGCGGTGGCAGGGCGCGGACAGCATCCCTTCCTCTTCCTCTCCTTCTCCTCACTCCCTCACCATAACCTCCAACCCCCTTCCTCATGCCGCTCTCTTCATGGTCATCATCATCATCATCAACAGAAAATTTAAGCAACATGCACTTTGAACAATAATCAACAAATTAAGTAACAACAATATTCCAAATTCAAATTTTAGCAACAACAATGTTTCACAACAAATTTCACCAAAAATCCAGAAATTTCTCAAAAAATCCAGTTCACAGTCACAGAAGAAGAAAAAAAAGAAGAAGTGGTGGTATGGTGGTGCGGTGCGGTGCGGCAGGACGGCAGGGCGGCAGGGCGACAGTGCGGTGGTGCGGCGGTATGGAGAAGAAGAAGAAGAAGAAGAAGAAGAAGAAGAAGAAGAAGAAGATGATGATGATGATGATGATGATGATCGTGCGATGGTGCGGTGCTGTGCGGCAGGACGGCAGGGCGGCGGTGCGGTATGGTGCGGCAGGATGGCAAAGCATTTTTATTTATTTTATTTTATAATTTTTTAATAATGAAGAGTAATTTGGTAAAAAAACTAAAATTGAAGTAAAAAAGAACAATTTTATAACGTTTTGTAACGTTAAGGATGATTTTAATAAGAAAAAAAGGTTGGGGACGATTTTGATTTCGATCCCAGACGTTGGGGACGAAAAAAGTACTTATATACCTTTGAGTTTGTAATTCTTGTTCTTTCATTGCCACTTGAATTTGTAACTCCTTCTCCTTCATTGCCATAATTTGTGCTCTATGTGCCCTCTAAGACCCCAAATTTTTAAAAATTAAATAATGAATTATTTGTGATTTATTATTTTATTTAAAGAAAATTATTATTATTATTATTATTATTATTATTATTATTATTATTATTATTATTATTATTATTATTATTATTATTATTATTATTATTATATATTTATAATATTTATATATTTATTTCCCTTTGGCCGAAGCCTTAAGGGAATTAAGATAAAGAAAGCCAAAACGTGGCTTGCATGCTTAACTATGTACATATATATAATTCTTACTAATGTTTCTTTTAAACCTATATCATCATGACACATGTTTCTTTTATTTTTCTAACTTTGACACCTATAATGCCTAAACACCACAAATCACCACTCATCATTAATATCTTTGTTTTGTTCTTCATGCATCACCGAACATGCATTTGGAGAGAAAGAAAAGAAAGAACCGAGAGAGAGAAGAGAGAAACCGTGAACTTCTTTGAGCTTCCGAGCTCGATTTCTTGTAATTCGTGATTCCAGTCAAAAATCTAATCCGGTAAAAGTGTTCATATCTTCCTCCTCTACACATTGACGTTATTTTTGTTCGGTGGAAGCTGATGATGACGTAGCTTCCCTTTCCATTGAGTTCGGCCAACTGGAGTTTTAGGAGGCACAGACGATTCCGGACGTTTTCTTCTTCGGCAGCTCGGTCAGAAAGCTTCTCCGGAGCTTCGAGTATTTTGATTTCGTACGGAGATAGTGGATAAAGCTGTGGTTGCGACTGTTGCTGGGTGTGAGCCGAGAGAAAAGGATTTCTTTGAGGCGTTTAGTTTATGGGTTCGACAATTGAGGTAGGAGATTTTATTTTGAAATTAACTGTTTTAAACTATGAATGCCATGGAAGTATAGTGAGTATTTATAAATAATTTATGATTGTTTGGAGTGACTGAATGATGAATTTGAGTTATTAGAAATGATTGAAAAGAGGTTGAAAATGGTTCAGTTGGGACCCGAAAAGGGTGGCTAAGCCCGAGTTTTAGGGGAAGTGCTGCCGAAATTTTATAAAATCTGAGGTTTTATTTAAAAAGTTATTTTAAAAGATTTGGTTTTAGAAAATTAAATTATTTGAGATTTATTTAGTTGAGAAAAGGTGTATTCTATTTTTAAACTCGATTTATTAAGAAAAGCATAATGTTTTAAATCCAATTTTGTAAGGAGAGATTTTGTTTTAAGTGTTGTTTTGAGCTCTTTTTTTTTAAGAAAAGGAATCTCTGCCACAGGAGAGTAGAGAACAAGGATTTAAAGGATATATTAACTTAAAGAGATTGTCTTCCACAGGAGAGCAGATGTGATATTATTTGGGCCTTAGTGCCAAATGTAAAGTGGGGACGCCCACACACTGAGAACTGTTTTCCAGATGTACGCTTATTGACTTGGAGAGTCACACTGTATGCGGCCTAGCCGTACGACTTATAAGCACACTGTATGCATCTAGAAAGCCATATCTGGGACTTGTGCTCGGGTAATGTCGGGAGCGGGTAGGCAACCGACACATGAGCTCATGGCCTGCATTAGGAATAGACATGCGTCATGTTGTTTGCACATTTGTATTTGGTTGTGTTTGCTTGTATTACTTCTCTGTGATTGTGCTGTTTGACTTGTTTGTATGTTGGTTTGAATCCCTTACTTGTGCTGTTAGTTCACGGATGTATTGAGGTGAGATGTTGTGGTTGAAGGCGTTACATTATGGTATCAGAGCAGTTCGTCCCTGTTAGAGCCTTGGGAATGGACTGACTATGCTTTACTGCATACTCTAAGTGTCTGTCATGCAGTAGGACTTGTCTCACTTACAAGAGTTTGAGTTTGAAATGCATGATTGACTAATGCTGTTAGTCGACCGTTGCATCTCTCATGGTATTAGGTCTGACCAACTTAATACTAATGATTCATGTATATGGAAATACTAATGGATTATCATAGACGAGATAGAAGTAATAGGTAACGTGAATCGTGGGTTTTGGGAACGTTAGGAGTTAATTTCTTGATTCTACTTGGTTACGAATTTATTCTTTCATGATTTGCCGAGAGTTTCTTATTCGAGATTTCTTTCTTAAAAATTTAACTAATTATTTTTCAACCTTGTTCCGCTTTCTCAATTTATCCTAATTACATATGTCCTCTTAAATTTCTTAGATATCTGCCTTGTGTTATTTAAACTCTTCTTCTTGACTCCTATATTCTTTGACGTAATTTTCGGACTTGTTTAATGCATCAAAGTGAATCGTTAAAATCTTTGTGAACCTTGTCCAAGTTGCTTGTTCTTTCTCTAAGGTCTTGTATCTTTTTAGTGACTTAATATTTGTTTTGATGTCACGTGCGACCGTTATACATAGCAAGTGGTGCGTTAGCTCTTTATGATGTGTTTTGTGAATACGAAAGGTAGAGCTTGTAAGCGTGCGACGTCACAAGACGTTTTAGGGTTCTGAGTCCCGTGGAGAAATTTGCGGAAGATATATTTGTGACCAATATTAGGTTATGAAGTGTTTGATGAGGTTAAGAAAATTCACGAATAGTCTACTTGTTAAAGTACATTTTGAAATGGTGAATATACGTCAGGTTGATGTATAGGAAGTTGAAACTCTGGAGTTAGTAAGAGATCAATGTGCAGACGTTAAGCGTGTCGTTTTAGCCACATGCCTGTTTTATAATCTTTCGCCACCTTGTTTTACCATCGCACATTTGAACGATGTCATCTTTTGTATCAATCTTGCCTTGTAACTTCAGCTTTATAAACGTACTTTTACCCTGGTACTTATATGCCATGTGAACTTCTTTTATTTTATAGCAATTTTCGAGGACGAAAATTTTTATAAGTGGGGTAGGATGTAAGACCCCAAATTTTTGAAAATTAAATAATGAGTTATTTGTGATTTATTATTTTATTTAAAAAAAATTATTATTATTATTATTATTATTATTATTATTATTATTATTATTACTATTATTATTATCTTTACTATATTATCATATTTATATATTTATAATATTTATATATTTATTTCCCTTTGGCCGAAGCCTTAAGGGAATTAAGATAAAGAAAGCCAAAACGTGGCTTGCATGCTTAACTATGTACATATATATAATTCTTACTAATGTTTCTTTTATACCTATATCATCATGATACATGTTTCTTTTATTTTTCTAACTTTGACACCTATAATGCCTAAACACCACAAATCACCACTCATCATTAATATCTTTGTTTTGTTCTTCATGCATCACCGAACATGCATTTGGAGAGAAAAAAAAGAAAAAACCGAGAGAGAGAAGAGAGAAACCGTGAACTTCTTTGAGCTTCCGAGCTCGATTTCTTGTAATTCGTGATTCCAGTCAAGAATCTAATCCGGTAAAAGTGTTCGTATCTTCCTCCTCTACACGTTGACGTTATTTTTGTTCGGTGGAAGCTGATGATGACGTAGCTTCCCTTTCCCTTGAGTTCGGCCAACTGGAGTTTTAGGAGGCACAGACGATTTCGGACGTTTTCTTCTTCGACAGCTCGGTCAGAAAGCTTCTCCGGAGCTTCGAGTATTTTGATTTCATACGGAGATAGTGGATAAAGCTGTGGTTGCGACTGTCGCTGGGTGTGAGTCGAGAGAAAATGATTTCTTTGAGGCATTTAGTTTATGGGTTCGACAATCGAGGTAGGGAATTTTATTTTGAAATTAACTGTTTTAAACTATGAATGCCATGGAAGTCTTGTGAGTATTTGTAAATAATTTATGATTGTTTGGAATGAATGAATAATGAATTTGAGTTATTAGAAATGATTGAAAAGAGGTTGAAAATGGTTCAGTTGGGACCCGAAAAGGGTGGCTAAGCCCGAGTTTTAGGGGAAGTGCTGCCGAAATTTTATAAAATCTGAGGTTTTATTTAAAAAGTTATTTTAAAAGATTTGGTTTTAGAAAATTAAATTATTTGAGATTTATTTAGTTGAGAAAAGGTGTATTCTATTTTTAAACTCGATTTATTAAGAAAAACATAATGTTTTAAATTCAATTTTGTAAGGAGAGATTTTGTTTTAAGTGTTGTTTTGAGCTCGTTTTTTTTTCAAGAAAAGGAATCTCTGTCACAGGAGAGTAGAGAACAAGGATTTAAAGGATATATTAACTTAAAGAGATTGTCTGCCACAGGAGAGCAGATGTGATATTGTTTGGGCCTTAGTGCCAAATGTAAAGTGGGGACGCCCACACACTGAGAACTGTTTTCCAGATGTACGCTTATTGACTTGGAGAGTCACACTGTATGCGGCCTAGCCGTACGACTTATAAGCACACTGTATGCATCTAGAAAGCCATATCTGGGACTTGTGCTCGGGTAATGTCGGGAGCGGGTAGGCAACCGACACATGAGCTCATGGCCTGCATTAGGAATAGACATGCGTCATGTTGTTTGCACAAAATAGATAATAAAAGAAAACAGGTTAGTAACTCCTCACTTCTGGTACGGTCATGACGTGCTAAAAGTTAGAGCGTTAAATGCCCTCTCTTCTTCTCTTTCTTTTTCCCTATCCATTAGTTCCTTTTCTCTAACATTCTTAATATATTCCATGAGAGATAGTTTTTTAACAACCGATGATTTTTTTTGCTAAGATCTTCAGACATTTGTGCTTTTTCCTTATCTTTTCGCTTGCTCTTCTTTGATCCTTTTGGGCGAACGGGAGAGTCCACACCGGGTTCGTCTGCCAACGGTGTATCTGGGTTTGATGAGGATGAGTATGCTCCAATTGCACTAATTTTGGTTCTCTTTGAGCCTCCACTTTGTGTTGGTAGTTGGCTTCTCCATTTTTACTCCACACGAAGCATGTTCCAATGCCTCTCAAAAGTAAATTTTTTACCATAATTTGTGGAATAAAGTTTACACGCCAACTCCTTTATATCATCAGCGTTCGAATCACTCCTTATGTTTCGACTAGCTTGATCGTAGCAACTAGCAAATTGTGCAACGGCCTTGTTGATCTTATACCATCATTTCTTACATGCAACTATCCCCTTGTCATATCGGAGCAAAATTCTACACAGTAGCTGTGAATTCTCGACTCTAAAATATTTTCTCCTTTTGATCGGTACCAACTATAGGGTCAGTTGAAATATTTAACCATGCACCGATCAGCATCTCATCATCTTTCCAATGCCAATGCTGAATACTATCTTGCCTCCAATATTCAATATCATCATCATTGAGGTCGATAATATCTAATCCACGAAGATTGACAAAATCTGAATATTGCGAATTTGGACTAGATTCTATCGGAGTCTGAGAGGATGGGTTAGAAGAGCCACCAATACTAGATAAGTTATGTCGTGATGCATTGAATTGAGTTGGAAATGGCAAAGATGTTGGATTAATATTTTTGTTAGAGGGATTAAATATGGATGAAAATGGAAAATGTGGTGTTTGTAAATTTTGATTTTGTGGTTGGAATATAGGAAATTGATTATTATAAGGAGTTTGAAAATTGAAATTAGAAAGATTTTGTGGATTTGGATTTTAAAATGTATTTGGTAGTGTGAAGTTTTGATTTGGAACTTGAGAGTTTGAGGTTTGAGATTGTTGGGCATTTAGAGTTTGAGAAAAATTTTGTAAATAATTGAAAAAAGAGTTGAGTTGGTTTGGATCCATTTTTTCGAACAAAAAATAATATCAGTAGAACTTGGATTTCGTAAACTTGGAAGAAGATGAAGAAGAGTAGAAGAAAGTGTGTGAATAGAAGTGTATGTAATTGGTATATATAGAGTAATAAAATATTAATTTATTAATAATAACGGTAATATAGTAACGGCTAGTTTCCAACGGTTAATTTTGCAACGGCTAGTTTTACAACTGCTAATTTTAATAATGTGGTTAGCATTTTAAATTTTAAAAATAAAAATAACCAACCCAACCAAAAATTATTTTGTAAGGTGTAAAAATTAAATTTATTTTTTAATGTAAGTAAATTTAATTAATTATAATTTAATATAATAATATAAATAATATTTAATATTAATTATGATATAAATAATTAATATAAATTATTAATTAAATAAAAATTTAATTATTTAATATAATTTTTATTATAATTATTACTAATTTAATTATTATTTAATTATTTAATTATTTCAGATTTTATATTATGAGTTTTCATTTAGAGGGATTCTCCTTTCTCGATCTAAGTGAAGGAATTCCTTCTCATCTCACTCCAACGGTTGATTCCCATTTTTCCTGACATGCACAATAATAGAAATTCTAAAAAAATAATCATTGCAATTGCTCTAAAAATAAGGGTATTACATTCGAGGTCATCTTAGCTGAACCGGTCACAATTTTTCAGATCTAATGCTGCTAGGAAGCTACAAGCTCACCAACACCTATCCTTTTGTTATTAGTTAAACGTGCATTAGGTAGATTATGTTGGTATTTAACTTTACNACACTGTACCTGTTATTTCACCTATGCAAGTGCTTTGTTTACTATTCCATTTAATATTAGGTCAAATCTAACATTACTAACATTTTATGTAACGAAACAATTCACATCATATATCAGAAATCTTTTTGTATGGTGCTTTAAAGACTAAATTATTTTTTTCCACCAAAGATATTTCCTTAAAATAATGGGGTGAATCTTTTTTCTTGTTTGTTTTCTAGTCACACAATAGACAATAGACATCTTATTCCAGAGATTTGTTTGTTAGATCTGAGATTTGATTGTTTTAAGGTTCATGAGGTACCCAAATAGTGGATGCCTTAGCCCACTTTGATGTATCTAGTCTTTCGTAGTGTGTCTTAAAAACCACCTTTCCAGATTGTGTTGCTGAGATTGTGGCTATTGATCCAAGTTTCAAGTAAATAAATTCATACCTTTTTACACAAAACATAAAATAATTTATTTTTATCTTTAGATTGATAACGGCGCTCAAAGGGAAAGGAGCAAAAAATGAAACAACAACAATCTTTGGGAGCACAACTTGGTTGCTGTTGAGAGCACTTTTGTAGACAGATAAAGAGACAACAACCACTTACACGCCGAACCACCCAACAACACTATGCATAAATACTGCAGTACAAATAATAATAACAAATTTAAAAAAATAAAAAAATATCGAGCGTGGCGAAAAGAATGCAAGAAAATGGCGAAAACGCCGTCGTCTGCTCGTGCGCATCTCCACACTCGCTTTCTGCAGAAAAGCGACACACAACAACATAACCATAACTATAACCAACTCCAAAATCAAAGTACCCAGCTACGTCCCAATATCCCTTCAGATCCATTCAAATAACTTCTCTCTCTCTCTCTCTCTCTCTACTCCTAGTTTTCGTCGCCCTAATCGTTCTCATCACTCTATCACCCGCGAAGTCGTTTTGTCCCAAAACGACAATTCCAAGAAACACTGCCTCATGTCGAGTGATGATGCCGTGAAACCCGTACCCTACGCTCGCCGGCGCCCCACCGGAGAAGGTAGCAGCAGCTCCGGTTCCTCTCACCGCAAGCGGGCCAAATTTCTCCATAATTTCAAGTGAGATTTCTGTTTTTTGTTTTTAAAGTTAACATTGTTGGAAATTATAAGCTCAAGTTGTATGATTTTTGTTTATTGGCTTGCTGATGGAATGTTTTGGTCCAAGCGTAGTGACGTGGGGGAGGATGGATTTGATTCTAGCTGTGAGGTAGAGGGCGAAGGTGAATGTGATGAATCTGACGTAGCAAAAGTAGAAGATCAAGGGGTCAAAATGGATCTCACTGAGGATTTATTGCATATGGTATGCCCCCAATTTTTAAGTCAATTTGAGATGTTAATGGTTTTAAAATTATCCACTCATGCCTACCCGTTAAGTGCAGGTTTTCTCATTTTTGGATCCTCCCAATCTATGCAAAGCTGCCAGGGTTTGTACGCAGTGGAGAACTGCTAGTGCTCATGAAGATTTCTGGAGGACTTTGAACTTCAAAGATCGTTACATTTCTCTGGAAGAATGTAAGCTTGAATGCATATCTTGTATAAAAATTGTTGTTTTTATGATAATTTGTGTTGATATTGGAAATTATGTTATGTGTCTCTTGCATTGCTGTGATCCTGCTTTCGTAATAGTCTCCCTATGCTGATTTGAAAAGCTTTATGTATTTACAGTTGAGGACATGTGTAGGCGTTATCCTAGAGCCACAGCAGTGAGCATATCCGGTGCCACAATTTCCTCGCTTGTCATGAAGGCTATCTCTTCCCTGAGGTAGGTTTTTTCGGCAGTATTAATGTAGTCACTCAAGTTATCTGCAACCACGTCTGAATCTTTGTCATCTTCAGGAATCTTGAGGTTCTAACACTGGGAAAAGGACATATACCGGATGGTTTCTTCCATGCCTTGGAAGATTGCTCTATGTTGAAAAGACTGAGCATCAATGATGCTACACTTGGCAGCGGTATTCAGGAGATATCTATTACTCACTATAGGATGTGCCATCTTCAAATAACAAAATGCCGTGTGATGCGTATAGCAGTCAGGTTCATATATTTTGATGCTTAACTAGCATTTAGCTGTCCCTTTACCTTTAAATTTAAAATGTTATCTTGTGTTCTTTTCCAGATGTCCACAGCTTGAAACCATGTCGTTGAAACGCAGTAATGTTGCACAGGCTGTGCTTAATTGCCCTCTTTTGCATGAACTTGACATAGGCTCTTGCCATAAACTTCCTGATTCTGCAATTCGCTCAGCTGCAACATCATGCCCCCAATTAGTTTCTTTGGATGTGTCTAATTGCTCATGTGTTAGTGATGAGACACTACGTGAAGTATCCTTCTCTTGTGCTAACCTTAGTTTCCTTGATGCCTCATACTGCCCAAATGTATCTCTTGAGGTATGTTTTAGTATATAATTACTTTTCTTTGTGATGCCGTGTTTGGCGGTATAAACTTGATCCGCCCTTGTTTGACATACATTTTTCCTCATTGAAGTCTGTTAGACTTCCAATGTTGACAGTTCTTAAGCTTCACAGTTGTGAAGGCATCACCTCCTCTTCAATGGCTGCAATAGCTCATAGTAGTTTGTTGGAGGTATGTAATTTTACCTGGACACTGATATTTCTGATATGTCTGAATTCAAGGTGTAGATTTATGAGTAAATTATACCTCTGCTATCACAGGTTTTGGAGCTTGATAATTGTAGTCTACTGACTTCAGTATCTTTAGATCTTCCACTTTTGCGAAATATAAGATTGGTACACTGTCGCAAGTATGTTTCTTCCCCATTTTTTTCTTCCCAAGAAAATTAAATTCATTTTCATCTATTTTCATCCATTGCTTTGTTGATTCCTTTTCATACTTTTATATGAATGAGGATTTACTTTTACTTTTATGAATTCTTTTAAGCATTTTTTCCCTTGGCAGATTAGCTGATTTGGACTTGAGGACTATAATGCTTTCTTCTATGGTGATGTCCAACTGCCCTGCACTCCGCCAAATCAATATCACTTCAAATTCACTTCAAGTATGTCTGTCATTTTTTTGTTCCAATACTTTACAGTATAGAAGTCTAAACAATGGACTTTTTGGCATCGCAGAAATTAGCCATACCAAAGCAGGACAGCTTAACCACATTGGCTTTACAATGCCAATCCTTGCAAGAAGTAGATCTGTCTGAGTGCGAATCGTTGACAAACTCTGTATGTGATGTTTTCAGTAATGGAGGAGGATGCCCAATGTTGAAATTATTAACTCTTGATAATTGTGAGGTATTTGAATTCGGAATAGCTATTCTTTGTGATTTTCTGATTTCACTTTGCTTATGCATGATCTACTTGTATGAATTATGGATTATGGACTAAGGTTGCCATGGGTTATACATGTTTGTCAGATTATTTTAATATTTTATCCTGTGGTTATGAGTAATCTTTTTTGAAATCTATTTATTATACTTTATAACTTTTGATGTTTTGATGAATTCAGAATTTGACATCAATTCGATTTATCAGCACCTCTCTGGTCAGTCTCTCCCTTGGTGGTTGTCGAGCAATAACTAATCTTGAGTTATCTTGCCCAAAGCTTGAGAAAGTCATTTTGGATGGTTGTAATCATTTGGAAAGAGCATCATTCTGTCCTGTAAGTGGTATTGGCTTATAACAATCTTCATGATCTGTTTTGCGTGTGATGATACATATGTTTATACCTTTTTGATTTGAACATTTGTCTGAAGTGAACTCATTATCAATATGAAGTTGTTTTGGTTGTGACGTTTTCTGTTTGCATTTTGGATGGTTGTAATCATTTGGAAAGAGCATCATTCTGTCCTGTAAGTGGTATTGGCTTATAACATGCTTCATGATCTGTTTTGCGTGTGATTATACTTACGTTTATACCTTTTGATTTGAACATTTGTCTGAAGTGAACTCATTATCAATATGAAGTTGTTTTGGTTGTGACGTTTTCTGTTTGCATTTTGGATGGTTGTAATCATTTGGAAAGAGCATCATTCTGTCCTGTAAGTGGTATTGGCTTATAACATGCTTCATGATCTGTTTTGTGTGTGATTATACTTATGTTTATACCTTTTGATTTGAACATTTGTCTGAAGTGAACTCATTATCAATATGAAGTTGTTTTGGTCGTGACATTTGCTGTTTGCTTTTGTTTAAAAATGTTTATACTATTAAGAAAGGCATTTTTGTAGGGATGCTGTTGTGTTAAGGCTTGGGCCTATGTGTATGTGATATATCCAAGGTGTGGAATTGTATTTATCTTATTTTGAGTAGCTAGAGACTAAGTGTTTTCTTTTCTTCATTTGTATCTTAGGTTGGTCTCCTGTCTCTTAATTTAGGAATATGTCCGAAACTGAACATACTCAGCATTGAAGCACCATTTATGGTTTCTCTCGAGTTGAAAGGATGTGGAGTACTGTCGGAAGTATTCATCAATTGTCCGCTCTTAACTTCTCTGGATGCTTCCTTTTGCAGGTTAGGTTGCATCTTGTATTGTTTCTTTTTGGTTTCCTGGTTGCATGCATTGCCCACTGATATTTATGATTTTAAATTACAGCGAACTAACAGATGATTGCTTATCTGCCACCACTGCCTCATGCCCGTTAATTGAATCGTTAATATTAATGTCATGCCGATTGATTGGTTCGAAGGGACTTGATTCTCTGTGTTCACTTCCAAATTTGACGGTTCTTGACTTATCATACACTTTCTTGGTGGACTTGCAGCCTGTTTTTGAGTTTTGTTCACAACTAGAGGTATGGTCTACCCTAGGATTTTTTTTGGGTGGGCGGGGGGTGTGTTAATAGTTATTGTTTTGTATCATATCATAAATAATTTCAGTTTGTTCTTATTCTCTCATGTCTTTCTATATAATATTGACCTTGTATGAAATTATTATTGTCACCTATTCTGACAGCACTGCTTTTCTTCTGTTTTGCAAAGGTGCTAAAGTTGCAAGCATGCAAATCTCTTTCCGACACTTCACTGGAACCTCTTTACAAAGGAGGTGCTTTACCTGCACTACAGGAGTTGGACTTGTCCCATGGAACTCTCTGTCAGTCTGCCATAGATGAACTTCTTGTTTGCTGCACAAATCTCAGGCGTGTGAGCCTGAATGGCTGTGAGAATGTGCATGATTTGAAGTGGGGATGCAGTCATGGGCAGGTTGATGTGTCGCCTGCTCTGAAGATCCCATATGGTGTAAGTTCCCATGAGAATGTGTTGGAGTCAAGTCAGGAATCCACCTGCTTACTTCAGAACCTCAACTGTGTGGGATGTACAAATATTATAAAGGTTGAGATTCCATCAAGGGCACATTGTTTAAATCTATTATTCTTAAACCTTTCGCTATCAAGGAATTTGAAGGAGGTCAATATTACTTGTCTCAACCTATGCTTTCTTAATTTAAGGTATAGTTGGCTCTAATGAATGTTGTTGGTTTATACCCTCATTGTATCAAATGTGATAATTATTCTAACTTGTCTGTTCAGCAACTGTTCTTCGTTGGAAATTCTAAGGCTAGATTGTCCAAGATTGATCAGCCTATTTCTTCAGGTATTCGTCTAACATTCTAACCTGCCAATGTTTAATCTGTTTGTGCATTCATTATGTTTGTGAGTGGTTATGCTTCTTTGGTGTCATCATGCTGAGTAGTTTCTTTGAATAATTTGGAACATGTTTAGATTTTTGGATTGGGTTTTATTTTTATTCTACAAAAAACACACCATGTATGAATGTGTATAGTCATGAGATATTGCGATTCAAATTGAAAATCATTTTTTCAAATTGAAAATCATAA